>NC_041384.1:740258102-740323002 GCF_002162155.2 Triticum dicoccoides
ACCGCGTGCCGCCCCGCGCACGCCGTACCCGTTGCCGGCATCCCCGAGCCCGCCGTCCTCCTTCCCGTCGCTGGCCTCCTCTCCCCGTTGCCGCCCGCCCCCAGTGAGCTTCCCCCTTTCCCATCCCCGTCGCCGACGACGCCACCATTGCCGCCGCTGCTCTTTGTTTATGGATATGGCTATATATGCATGTATTTTCTCTGTGTATATATGTCCATATATGCAAAAGTTACATTTTTAGAAAATCATCTATATATGTTCATATATGGAAAAGTTCTATATGAATGTGGCTATATGTATGTTCATGGAAAATAATTTTGCTCGATGATCTTTTTGTTCACGATGTTCATATAATTTTTTTCATGTATGTATAAATGTCGATATGAATTGTACCTATGATGTTTTTTTTATTCATAGATGAATATGTATGTGGCTATGTATGTGTATGTGGCTATGTAAATATGCAAAGAAGAGGAGATGAAGAAGATGATATATTTTCTTATTCGTGGGTGTGTCGAGAGGGTCATCGATAACTTTAGTGCATTTTAGGTTATTTTCATTTTAGGTCATTTTAGGTCGTGGGTGTGTCGAGAGGGCGGCCGAGGGGTCGAGGGTCGTCGAACATGAGAGGGGGGATGATAGATGATGATGAGGGGGGAGGGGGACGTTAGACATTCATGAGAGAGGCGGGGAAGAAGGGGAAGAAGAGGAGAAGAAGAGAAGAGGAGCCGACTACAGAAGACCCTAAGGTGTCTTATGTCAATGATATGCAAAAAAATGATCTTTGGACTGAGCTGAAGTCAAATTTCACCCTACCGCCAGAGGATGATCCAGAGAAGCCAGTTAAAGAGCAATTAATCAAGTCTTTTGCTCTTAAGAGGATGGCAGAACTATTCAGGAGGTGGAAGAAAGAGCTGAATAAGTTTGTCAAAAATAATGAGACACCAGAATTCAAGGGCAGATATGAGAAGATCAGAGATCACTGGCCCGCATTTGTGGCTCACAAGACATCAGAAAAGAGTAAGAAGATGTCGGCGACAAACAAGCAAAATGCTGCGAAGAAGAAGCATCACCATCGCACGGGGTCAGGTGGCTACCTCGTAGCCCGGCCTAAGTGGGCCAAGACTGAGAATGATCTGGTTGATAAAGGGATCGAACCAGAGACAATTAACTGGCCAGACCGTTGCCGGACTTGGTTCTTCGGGGCTGACGGAACCTTGGACCCTGTAACAGGGAAGTGCATTTGGACGAACGATCAAATGGACATACCAGTCAGAAAGCTTCAACAATATATCAAAGCAGCGCAGCAAGGGACGTTCTTTCCAGACAGAGAGAACGACGAGCTCACAATGGCCCTCGGGAATCCTGAGCACCCTGGACGGACACAAGGCATGCAGACTCCATTCCGTGGAAGGTTGGGTTTTCGGACGCAGGCAGTTACAAATCCCAGGAGAGGAGGAAAAAATTGCAGCAGACCCAAATGCAGGCGCTGCAAGCAAGGGTACAAGCGATAGAGGAACGAGAAGCAAATCACAGCAAACGTACTACCGAAGCTTCCCCCGAAGCTACCCCGCCATCTCAGTGGAGAAGCAGTGTGGCTTCGACCGAGCTGCTTCAGCCGGAGCATGCCTTGACAGCTCCTGCCAGCTATCCCGTGGATGCTATCATGGAGTCTCAAAATTGCCACCTTATGACGCAATGGATGAATTTGAAGGTCAAGGCGGCTGTTGGCTCTGTTTATCCTACTGAACCCGGCGCAACTTTTCACTGCCGGCCGATTCCAGAAGGATATGCTAGGGTGATGGTGGATGAAATAACGGAGGGATTTGAGGACCTCCAGCTTGACCACCCTACCGGTGAAGGGGAGACTAGGCTGGGGTCTGCTCTGAACACTCCATGCATATGGCGGAAGGATCTCATCAACCTTCCGAACTGGACGCCTCCGCCTCCTCCTCCTCCTCCGGCAAGTCAGGGCACTCCGCCTCCTCCATCGCCTCCTCCTCCGGCGAGTCAGGGCACTCCGCCTCCTCCACCGCCTCCTCCTCCGGCGAGTGATGATCAGGGCACTCGACCGGCTCCTTCTCCGGCGCGTGGCGGCACTCCGCCTCCTTCTCCTCCTGCGCCGACGCGCCCGAGCAGCCAGCCTCCTCCATCTCCGCCTTGTCAGCAAGGGCGGAAGAGACCTGCCGCCGCTCCGGCTGCTCCGGCGCGTCGTAGTCCTTCTCCTCCGCCTTGTAAGCAAGTAAAGAAGACAACCGCTCTATCTGCTCTGCCGGCGTCTAGCAGTACAGCCAGAGGTGGGAGGAAATACAGATTCGGTCCTTCTCTGAAGACTCCAGAGAAGTTACCATACGAGAGGACCACGGAGGAGAACGTCGAGATCGCACGAGAAGAAGTGAGGAACTACTTTGAAGGGGTGAAAGCAAAGAAACATCCACCTCCGGAGGAGAAGGTAGATCCGGTAAAAGCGAAGCGCACTCTGGCTGCCCTGACAAAACCACCCAAGTCTCCGCCGAAAGGAAACTATGAGCGCATTATTGGAAAGGAATTTGCCGAAGCGGAGCGGTCGGGAAGTACTGTCAGTGATCAAAGGCTGAAAGAACGACGAGCTGGGAAACAAATTGCCCAGCTCGGCGAACAAGCGAAGCAATCGTGCCCCCCCGCTCAAGGTGCCTTGCGACAACGTCGCTAATGATCCGAGGATGGTGCCCAGTTATAGCAATCTTGGCGATTACCTTCCCGATGATGTACATTATGATTTCATGGAGGTGCAGATACAAAGATACGAGTACGGGAAGCCTCTCATCAAAGATGAAAGATCTCTATCAATGATGATGCGAAGATTGCATGATTGGTACTTGAAAATCTGCAGAGACTCTGGGGGGAGGAGTACTTTGTATTTGAAAGTTAAAAAGGAGTATGACCTCGTTGGAATTGAACTGTTGCCTGTTCCATTTGAGGACTTCTTTCAGTTTTTCAATCAATTGGCCCTCGATAAAACAACGGTCACCTGCTACTGTCTGTAAGTAGTACTACTTCTGTCATTAAGTCTCTTTATATAGCTCAGCTCTTTCATTGCATGTATTTATAATCATCCTCACTATATTATGTAGATTGAAGATCGCCGAATTGAAGAAAAGACAAGTCGGTGATATAGGGTTCATTAACACATATCTCGTAGATGCAACTCAGGTTAAATTTCATGCCGCAGATACCGAGGCCAACTTGCTACGATCGTTGGTAATAAATGAAAACAAAGATATAATACTCTTTCCTTACAACTTCAAGTGAGTGTTACTGTCTTGTGCATATTCGGTTTCCCTTGTATATTATTCAAGGTTATAGTAATGTAATTGATGAGTTATGCATGCATGTGCAGTTACCACTATATTCTCCTAGAGATTAAGCTTGAGCAGGGACTAGTAACCGTCTTCGACTCAAAACGAAAAGATCCCCAGGACTATGCGGACATGACTCAAATGCTCGAGAAGTAAGTTAAATCGATCATTATCCACCATATCAGCAACTTTGTTCATTTCCTGATATATCAAGTAATTGTTTTCTTTATCTGGCAGGGTTTGGAAAAAATTCTCCAAAAAAGCTCCAGGACTTCCGAAGAAGCTGTTATTTAGACACCCGAAAGTAAGTACTATAGTAGCATGTTCCGCGCATCTCCTGTTGATTCAAGCGCTAGTTTCATCAATACCATTTGGCATTCTTGCTTATCAGTTTGATTGACCTCTATTTTTTGTAAAGTGGTTGTTGCAGGAATAAGGGAATGATTTCTGTGGATACTACGTTTGCGAGTCCATCCGCCACACGACCTGTGACCGGGACTAAAGGGACAGGGCATTAGTACCGACCCTTTAGTCCCGGTTCAGGAACCGGGACAAAAGGCCCTTACGAACCGGGACAACAGGCCCTTTTTCTACCAGTGCGGGATGGGTTGAAAGCGAACAGAAAACGGACAAAAGTCCGTTTGCGCCCGCGCGCTGGGCCGTCTGGTTCGTCCGTTTTACGCCAAACGGACGCGCGCAGACAGGATGGGGTCGTGTGATGGAGTTGGTCTAGGTGATTAGAGCAACTCCAATGGGGCGACCCAAACGGACAACACATTTGTCCGCTTTTTGTCCGTTTGGGTCGGTCGCCCGCCAGCTGTCCGTCCAGTTTTGCATTTGGGTCGGTAATGCGCCCAACGCACCAACCCATTTCATGTCCGCATTCAACTTTTAAATAAAAAAGGCACGCGGCCGATCATGCCAGCGGCCATGTCTCATGCCGGCACCATGCCAGCGCCGACATAGAATGCCGGCTTCAGAAAACACCACAGTTCATGCTGGCGCACTTGCCAGCCGGCCGACACACATGTCAGCACACAAAAAATGGTGGGACTTGAGTTTGACCATGCTATCGCGGCTCCCGTGGTCATGCCAGCACACCTACCGGCGTACAAAAAAGATGACCCCTCGACGCCATAGATCACTCGTCGTCGAACTTGAGCATGTCGGCCTGCATCTTCTCGAACCACGGCCTCTTCCTTGGCGACAAGGCGTTGAGATCCACCTTCATGATCTCCACCCCGGTCATCATGCTTGCAAGAGCCACTTCTTTCGTCTTTGTCTTGGCGTTGGCGGCCTCGATCTCTAGCATCTTGGCTTGCTTCTCCGCCTCGAGCTCGAACATCTTGGCTTACTTCTCGGCGTCAAGATCAAGCCTCCTCCTTTGGATCTCCATGAAAGCATCCATTTCCTCCGCCTTGAAACGTTGGCGCTCCTCCTCTCTTGAGTCCTTCTTATTCATCATGCCGTCCACGCTTGCGATCAAGGCGTTGGTGGTCGCATCTAGCTTGTCCTCCTTGGAGTTGGTCTTCCCCCGCGGCTGTGCCGGCTCGCCCTCCTCAACATCCTCCACGGCGCCCTTCCCCCCATGTGCCTTGAGCGCGGCATATTGTGCCTTGAACTTCTCTTCGTCCTTGATGACCCGATTGCAATGGGAGAGGTTGAAGCACTTGCCATTGTGTTGAACCTTGAATGCCTCCAAAGCTTGAAATGCCTATAAAATGTTTCCATGCAAGCATATGGGCAAGTGATAGCAAAATGAAGACGTAAAAGGATGATCTTGATGGCACAAAAGAGGGCGGCTTGCTTGCTATCATACCATGTCTTGCACGTCGATGCTGCTCACGGGGCGGGCCTTGACGCTCTCAAGGGTGGCGCAAAACTTGTTACACTCTTGTTGGATCACCCTCCACCGCTTGGAAATGGAGACCCACCCGCGCGTGCTCACAAATTGGTAGGGTGGAAACTCCTTGCGCTCATGAAACTCGCGGTGCACACGAGTCCAAAATGTTGAATGCTTTTGCTCGGCGCCCGTCTTTGGGTCTTGTCCAATGTCTCGCCAACACTCGCAAAGAAGCTTGTCCTCGGCAGCTGTGTACGCCTTCGTGCACTTGCTCTTGCGCTTCGGCTTTGGACCGGCGGTTTGGTTAGCGAGCTCGTCCTCGAACAAAGGCTCCACTTCGATGTCGCACTCGTCCTCTTCCACTATCCCATAGTCGTCCGGAAACTCGTGGTCGAGGGGGAACCCGTCCAGGTCGATGCCGACCTGATCACGCATGAAGGCCACCTGATCGGGATTATAGCCAGCGGCCGGCGTGAACGCCCCGCGGCCGTCCTGGCTTTGCGTCTCCTCGGGATTGTAGCCAGCGCCCGGCGCACCACCCTCGAAGATGAGGTGTTGCATGTAGTCCTCGTCGACGGCGGACGACATTTCCTCGAACAGGTTACGGGCGTCCGGGAGACCGCCGGCCGGCGTCTGTCGCACATGTTTCCTCGTGCCGCCGGACGACGAGCCACCGACCACCGGGGTGGCGTTGAGGTCGATGGGCGCAGGCGCGGGCATGGAAGGCGTGACCAGCTCACGTCGAGTGAGCACTCCCCGGAGAGGCGGGTAGACGTGGAAGTCGGGGACCGGGTTGCAAGCCGATGCGCGGGGTGATTCGGGCATCACCATCCGAGGAAACGCCGACGAGCCGGTGCTGGCCGCCGCGACGGCGGCTTGGACGAGGTTGTGCTGGCTAGGGTTTACCCCAAGCATGTAGAGCGCCTCCCTCGTTGCTGCGGCGACGCGGGCGTTGGTGAACTCCTGCTGCGCGGCGGCGGCGGCGGCCTGCGCAGCGGCCTCATCCCTCGCGTTCGCGGCGTGCCTCCGGCCCTTCCTCTTGGCCGACTCCGGTCTGCAGAGGCCTGCAGACCTGCCTCTGCATGAAAAGTGGCTGCAGAGGCCGAGCTCCACTGCTCTTGATATTTGAATTTTTTGAAAAACACACTTTCGATGCTCAAAAAAATCTGAAAACAAATATGTGAATACGTACCCATATTCCTAAGGACTGGTAGAAATCTAGAGAAGAAATACTTTGTATTTTGGGAAATACAAAAAGAGAAATTTCTGACAGAAATGGCATCTTTTTTCTCCTATATACTGTTAGAAATTTGTTTTTTTTCCTATAGTCCAAAACAAAACGAGATTTGTACCGAAACTTGCAACGGGTATTCGGAATGTGTATATGCATTCCTGGAAATAATTTTACATTTTTTTGAAACTTCAAAAATACGAATTTGAAAAAGTCAAATATAGAGAGCACTGGTGCTCGGGCGCTGCAACGCTGCTCTCGCCTCTGCAGTGCTTTTTCGGTGGTTGCAATGAGTTTCTTCTTGTCACATCGCATGGACTTGAAGGTGACTACACGCCGGAGCGCCGGACGTTCGGCGGAAAACCCGCGGCTCAGCAAACTGGTTCTCGTCAGACATGACGGCGCGCAGAGCTGATGGAGGGATAAACAAAAGCTGCTCATGCATGCGCTACAGGGAGCTGGGCGCACAGAGCTGATCAATATGAATACAAGGCTGCTTGCAGGCGCTGCTGGGTCCTGGGCGCGCCTTCGGGCAACATCCCATCGCATGTCATTTTTCAAAAAAATTGTCGTTAGACACATTGTTTTCTGGCGTCCGGCGAACCTGGTGATCTTGATTGCTTTTTTAAGCGAAGCCATGTATACTTCCTCTTGTCCATATTAATCGTCGCTAAATTGGATGTATCTATTACTAAAACATGTATAGATACACCGATTCAACGACAATATTGATTGAAGGGAGTAGTAAAGACCTTTATAAGAGGAGAGTTCTTTTTTATTTTTGCTCTCGGACTCCATGAAGCCTGAAATTTTCAAAACCTGAAAAATCATTTTTAAGGTCAAAAAAATCTAAAAATATATACAAGTACTTCTAGATGTATAGGAGATGCGTATGAAATTTCATCACGAAATACATTTTGATATGAGCTGTACAAATAAAACAAAACCATATACTTTTATACCGAATAATACATGTATGCTACAAATACGTGATTTTGTCGTTTTTTGTAGCTCACATAAAAAAGCATTTGGCCATCAAACTTTGTAGACAAGTAGTATACATCTGTATGTATGTGGGTACTTGTTTTCAGAATTTTTTGAAACATAAATACTTGAATTTTGAACTTTCCAAATAAAGGGCTCCATGGAGCTCGATCTCATTTTGCAATTTCCGTTATAAGACAGATTCGATTTTTTGTTTTACTCTAGGACTCTATGGAGACCGAAATTTTTAAATACTCAACTTTTTAAAAAAGTTTCAAACAGCTTTACGCTCGGCTCCATATATTATTTTAAGATGAGAGTTGATTTTTTTTGAGAAAAGTATACTTTTCGTCCTTCAACTCTTGGTGAAGTCTAGATTTGGTCCCTCAACTCCAAAACCAGACAACTTGCACCCCCAACTACTGAAACCGGACAAGCTTCATCCCCGGTCTCGGTTTTGACCGGTTTTGGTGCTGACTCACCCTGGTTTCGACCGGGGCTAACTCAAAGTCATGCATTTTTTTATATCCGTGAACTTTTTGAAATTCACATAATCTTTTCAAATGCGTGTAGTTTTTGCAACGCTGCATGATTTTTTTTTAAAATAAACATACCTTTTTCAAATACGTGAACTATTTTTAAAATTCGCAAACTTGTTTCAAATCTGCATACTTTTAAAGTTCACGCATTATTATTTTTCAAATCCGTGTTTTTTTTCAATCAATAAACTTCATCTGAAACTCACGTAGTTGTGTCGTAAAAAAGTTTGAAATCCCTGTACTTTTTCCAAGTTTGCATAAACTTTTCAAATTCATGAACTCTTTCCAAAAATATGTACGCGAATATGAAAAGTACTTCTATTTTAGAAAAATACATGATTTTCGAATAACTGCATGAACTTTTAAAAAGTATGCGGATTTAAAAAAAGTACGTGAACTTGGAAAAAGTACGTGAATTAAAAAAACACATTTTTTTAAAGTTCATGTATCTGAAAAAATACCAAAAATTGAAAAGATTTGACGGACTTGAAAAAGTACATAAATTTCAGTCGGCACAGTCAAAACCGGGGTGGGACGGCACCAAAACCGGTCAAAACTGCGAGCGGCGATGAATCTTGTCCGGTTTCAATAGTTAAGGGTGCAAGTTCTCCTGTTTTGAAGTTGAGGGACCAAATCTAGACTCCGTCAAGAATTGAGGGACGAAAAGTATACTTTTCTCTTTTTTCTCGGGCTCCGTGGAGCCCGAAATCTCCAAACACTCAAGAAACACTTTAAAAATTATAAATTCATTCAAATGTTTGGGGTGCACAAGTCTTCTTCCCCATGAATCCGCACATGGCACACCATGAACGAAGCTCATTGCTGCATCCTGGGGTCAGCCTGTTTTTTAAAAAAAACTTGAAGTGCCCCAAAGGTGATAAATCAATTTGGAGCTTAGGCTCATCTACACTTGATGAAATTAAAATCAGAACAAATATTAAAAATAAATAAACTGAAACTTTTTTGCATGCAGGATGCTTAAGTGTGCCAGGCGCGTGCGAAAATCTCGGGTAAACAAAATTCCAGGAGCTCACGCTAAAAAGACAAAATTGGCTATGAGTCCAAAAACAAATTTCTCATAGGCCCAAAATTTACCTTTTTGCAATGAGCTCCTCGAATGTGCAAATTCAACCAAATTTGGCATGGACATGGCACATTCGACCATCTGGCACCATAAAATGTTTCTGAATTTTTAATCGTTCTGCTATTACTTTAAACGATTTTTCTGTCACTGGTGGGGAGCATCTGCACATGTGTGGAAAATCATCGTGTGCTCCCATAGGTCCCAACATTATATTAATATAGGACAAAGGAAGAGTCATAGAGACCGAATAGAAATAGTAAAAACACAGCCAGACCCTTGGCTTTAGCAGAAAGGAAAACAGAGTGAGGGAAACATCAACCCAAAACTAGCCATCGCTAAGGATGCGTCACTTGGTGCGGCGAGATCGCCATGGCTGCGCTAACGAGCCAGAGCCACTGAGCAAACTTTGAGACTGCCTCCCATATGACCGTTGATAGAGAGGTAGTATTTTGGTCGTCATTTGACCAAACTTCATCGATAAGGAAAAGGTGGCAGGCCATCGACCGCTGCCATCACACAAAGGTGAACACAACTGGCGCCATGCCGCCATCATCAATCTTCCATTGTCGACGAGGATATGCTTGACACCAATCGCCCCATCAACGGTCGTTGCTCACTCTCCAGCATGTCTCCATCAGGCTAATTTTCGTATTTTGACCTTTTTTTGAAAGTTAATCAAGATCTGACCCTACTTTATAAATATTTTGGGATTTGACCCTTTTACTACCGCCAGGATCCGTGACGGTAGGCTAAAACAGGCTACCGCCATAGTCAATAGTGGTAGCAATTGGTCAACGTTAAAACGACGTCTGCTAAGTACAGAGGCCTACCGCCATAGTTGACGGCGGTAGCCTTAGGCTGGTCGTAATGGTAGTATCATAGCTAGTATCATGCATACCAACTAGGCAATTTTGATGAGGTGTCATAGTATTAAATGAGGAAAAAGAGGGTGTAGTATCATATTATGATACATATCATATTAAATGCTATACTACTTTGTGTCATGCATGGCAATAAATAGAGTACAACATGATACTAATATATAATACTATGCATTAGGGAGGTAGTATCATACGCTAGTATCATATGCATGATACTAGTATATGATACTCCCCATTACAACCAGCCTTAGTTACCAGTGGCGGAGCTACAGCAAGGCTACATGGGCCATGGCCCGCCCAGCTTTGTAGCATTTTCTTCTATGAAAGTCAGCTCATGAGCCCAGAAAAACCAGACATTGATATTATTTTGCACTGCGGCCCGCCCAATCTTTTGCTGGAAGCTCCGCCAGTGTTAGCTACCCTCCCGCCAGACTTGGTGGCGGTAGCCTCCATGCCATCGTTTAATCACTCTCGTTGTGGTTGATACAACATGCATGCTGCTCTTTATTTATTGGCAGTACATGCACAACGAAACATGCATCCGTGGTATCTTCAATACATATGCATGTGCATACTACATAGTTTAATATGCTATCTAGAATAGTGCAGATGAGAAATGAGACCACGGTCTTGTGAATCGCAGCACACGCCAATGATTCTCTATAAACATGCATGGTACAATCACAATTGCTAAAAGCAACTCCAACTCGCCGACTCATTTCATTTGCGTGTGTCTGTTTGGATCGTCCCGGATAAAAAAATTGGCACAGCGCCGACCCAAACCGATGCATGTCCGCTTTTCGTCCGCTTGCCGACTCATTCCCGGCCCAAATTTGAGTCTCATTTGCGTCGGCGCGGACAGTAAACCGATTCTCCCCTTGGCCCGCCAGTCGGTAGCACAGTGACCACCATTTCCCTCCACTTTCGCAAAACCCTCCCGCCCGCTCGTGCTCCTAGCCATGGATGACGACGCCCCAGCCCTCGATACCGCCGCCGGCCTCACCTCCCTCGCCTCGTTCGACCTCATCACCTCCGTCGCCTCTGCGAAAGGCAAGCCCCACGCGCCCCCGCAAGACCGCGGCCGCCAAGAAGAAAAGGTTGACGCCTGAGGAGCGGGTCGTGCAGTCGGCGAAGAGGAAGGACCGGAGGCACGCGCAGGCGCAAGGGGCGAAGCGGCGGCCGTCGCCGTCCTATTCGCAGCCGCACAACAGGAGAAAACCAATGCCCGAGTCATCGTGGCAACAAGGGAGGCCCTGATCTACCTAGGGTTGAACCCTGGCCATCGCGGGCTCGTCAGGGCCCCGTGGCTGCAGCCAGCGGGCTCATCAGTGTTTCCTCAGATGGTGCTGCCAGAGTTGCCATGTGCGTCTGCCACACAACCGATTCCCGGCTTCCACGTTTATATGCAAGTCTCCTGCTTATTTTCGTTCAAAAATATATTTTTCACTAAAACCGCCACCAAGTCTGTACCTAGCAAACGCTGTTCAGATCTCAATTAATTTTTAAAAAAGAATCAAAATACGAAATTTTGCCGTCTCCATCACCCTGATGCCCAAGGATGCAGAGGAGGGGATGAACCCTTGTGATCATCACAACAGCAAGAATGGCCTCAAATTTTTTATGCCAGCCTACACCAACGACAGGCACTACGGCAGCCATAGTCGTAGCTTGGATCGCGGGCAAAGGAGTAAGTGGACCTGCTGCTAAAACACAAGCACAACGACAAATGAAAAAAAAAAAAGAACTGATGCACTCTTCCACTTCCCAACTCTAACTAGCGTCCCTGGCGGAGAGACGAGAAGAAGGTCCGTCGAAACACGCCACTGGGCCGAACTCTGCAAGCGGCGCTACAGTAAGAAGAGAAGCATGGGAGGAAGAGAGGGGGCTCATGGACATGGAGTCATCAAGTTTCTATCTGGGCCTCCATTTCTGCGGATCAAACTTGTTGAAAGCTAGTTCCTTAGAAGATGTCATCAACTGCGATATGCAAATTTCCTTCCCACATCACAGGTCCGTCCAGATGGGGTCAGGAAGCACAACTCCCACACGATACTAACGAGGCGAAAACTGACCAACCTTCGTCAGTTGGAATTTCAGTTCAAGGATCAAGAAACACATCCGCGCCATCGCTCCGTAGGACATCGCCATCAAGATAAACTTTCAATAGAAAAACCCCAACCTAGAGAACCATATATAGGGACACATCAACCTCCATATATCTCCCAACGATGCCAAGAAGCACCATTATTTCATTCCGACGGAGGCACCATTTCCTCACTACCGTCAACCGTGGACCGAACTTTGTGGTTTCATTCTGAAAAATGGAGGGAAGACTCTTTATTATTCTTCGAAAGGAAAGGTAAATTGGGGAATAAAATGATAGACTAATAACAAAGTGTAAATATACAATTATAGCATTAAATATTGTAATATCAAAGTGCAACCTGCCCATCCGTGCTCGCCCGCCCGAATGCCTCGCGGACACACAACGTTTAAGTTTCAGTTTCTAAAACTTGCAATTTTATTGTTCTATCATACCAAGTTTCGCGACTTTGTCATTCGCTTGTACCAAGTTTCAACAGTTGTAACTTATTGAATTTTAAAAAAATTGTGAAAACATATTCAAAATAGATCTTATTTGAAAGCCCTAATCACAATAAACACGAATATACAAATGAAACTTAATTAAAATTCAAAATATATAAAAAATATTAAAAATCAAAAGCCACAAGAAAAAAGTGGTATGGGCCCATGCCCCCGCATGCCATAAAGTGTCTTCCCAACAAATGTTTTAGATGAGAACTAACTAGTGGTGGAATATTTTTCTAGTATAGTGGCTGGATTTGTGGGAGGTGGGTAAGGGCATCTCCAGCCGCGCCCCCAGGAAGGTCTCCCCAGGCGTTTTTTTTGCGCCGGCGCCGAAAAATCGGCCCAGTCGCGCCCCCAGGAGCCCGATTTTCGCCGGCTTGGGCCGAAAACAGCGCCGGCGGACCCAGGCCGAACCCGGCGCGCTGGGGGGCGCCCGGGGGCGCCGGGGCGAACTGTTTTGGCGCGAAACAACCGCAGGCCCGCCGCGTCAGCGACTCTACCCTCTTCTGGGTCCTTCGTCGTCCCCATCGCCTCGTTTCCCGCGGCGAATCAATGCCAAAGCTGCCGCGCCCGTCAGCCTGCGCCATTGATGCCTCACGGGCGGCGCAGTGAAGACCGGATGACGCGCGTCCCTCGCCCTCCCTCGCCCGCCACGCGTACTCATGGCGGCTCGCGCACGGGCGGCGCCTCGGCCTATATAAGACGCGCCCCAGAGCACTCGGCGACTCGTACTCTCTCGCCGTCGTCGTTCCTCCCTCGCCTCTCTCTCGTCGTTGCCGTTCCTCCTTCTCCTCTCTCTCGCCGTCTCAAGCACCCATGGCCGAGCGCTTCCCAGGCGACGGCGCGGCGGCGAACGGATTCGGCCGTCGCCATCTTCACGAGAGCGAGGTTCGCCTCCTTTTCGAGGCCGAGTACCCGGTCCCGCCGGACATGCGGGTACCCGAGGCGTGGAGGATCAGCGCCGGCGGCGTGCCGGTGCCCCCGATACCCACCGGCGCGGCGCGGCATGCGGAGATCGCACGCATCCGCTCGTTCCTGCCGCGTGCGGCGAGGGAGGGGCCACGGTACGTCCCCGACAGCCCGCTCTGGGAGCCCTACTTCCGCCGCCGTCACGCCGAGCAGCTCGAGGCCACCAACGGCGTCGAGCCCTCCGGCAGGCTCAACGCCGTCGGCCGGTATCGGTGGTGGGGCGTGCCCGGGCGCACGTTGGAGGCCGTCCTCGAGTACATCGAGGGCGGCAACACGCCGCGCCTCGAGTACCCTGCCCCCCCTTCCTTCTCATGCCGCCGGGGAAGCTCCTGGACCCCGAGGCGCATGGAGACCGAGGGGTCCTCCTCCTTGTCCGGCGGCTCGCCCTGCCTCCGCCCCGTCAAGCCGGAGCCCCAGAGCATGCCGGTCAGCGCGCGCACCCGCAGCTCCGGCGTCCGCATCAGCGCCAACGCCTCCCCACCCACCGACCGCTTCGTCCTCGTCGAGCCCAAGCCGGAGCCCGGCCTCCTCGCGGAGTACGAGGAGATAGCCCGGCGCGGCTTCTCCGACGAGGACGCCCTACGGTCGGCGCGGGACGACTACCTCTGCGACGAGATGGTCCGGCAGCGCCGGGCCCTGCAGGAGATCGCCGACCGCAAGCGTGGGCGCGAGGACGAGCACGGCATCGTGGTCCTCGACAGCGACGACGAGACGACGACGCCCCCGGACTGTCCAACCGGCCGCGCCAACCGGGGGAGGGATGCAGCAGGGACGGCGGAGGCGTAGGCGGGGGTGGCGGCGGCGACGACGACGACGGCGGTGACTACACGCGGTTCTACAGCCTCCTCGGCATGTAGAACCGCGTGGGCAGGCGGCGAGGCGGGCGGCGAGGGAGACGGCGTGGGTAGCCCGCGGTAGTTTTTTCCTTTTTTTGTAAAATATGTTTAAGTTTGAACGAACTCGCCGATGTTTGCGTTAAATTTGAGTCGTTTTTGCGCCGTATTTGACTTTTTTGACTAACCGTGGGTGCGGCGACTGGGGGGCATCACGCCCCCAGTGTGCGGTTTAGCGCTGGTGTGCCCCCAGGGGGCGATTTTTTGCCCCTCCTGGGGGCCAACGGCTGGAGATGCCCTAAGTGACTTGGTGGTGATGTCCTCGGTCATCAGGGTCAATCCTTTACTTTGATGCTTTGGTGTCTCATTAATGGGGATTATTCCATCATTGAAATATGGACCCACCAACTGTGCAAACGATCAGGGAGTGTACGCCAAATAGGAGCCGCCGAGAGAGTAGTGGGATGACCGGAGGAGAGATTACGTGGAGTGTTGGGCTTGGGCATAGGTTTCGAAGTTCTTACTTTCAGAAAATGTTCAAAGACTCAAAAAAAATATTCATGAATTCAAAAATGTTCATGATTTCAAATGAATGTAACTTTTTTTAATTTTAATGAGTATTTTTTATGATCAATTTTTATGAGCATGTGCGAATAATGATGAACATTTTTCTGTATTTGGTGAACAATGTTTGAATTTGATGAGCATTTTCTGAACTTGATGGACACAATTTTCTTCAAAAACATTTTTTAAATGAATGGATGAATTTTTTTTGAATTCAATGATAGTTTTTTTTCTTAAACAAAGTTTGAATTTGATGAACATTTTCTGAAATCGGTGAACCAATTACGAATTTGCTGAATATTTTTTAGTTCGATGATCAATTTTTGAATTTGATGAACATTTTTTAAATTTGATGAACATTTTATTGAATTTGATCAACATTTTTATACACTGATGAAGATTTTTTGAATTCGATGAACAAAACAATTTTAATGTATTCGAAATGAAAATTCGCAAAAGAAAAGTGAAAAAGTAATGAAGAAAAGAGAGAGAAAAAGGAAAAAAGAAGAAAAGTGCAGGGAGGTTCTAGTGGGAGGACCGGAGGAGAGAGTAGGTGGACTGTAAGCCTTCCGCTTAGTTTCAGCCGGCTTGGCCGGGCCTTAAAAATCAGCAAAATATTTACATTTCACTCAAGAAGCAAAAAAAATATACCTCCATATCAAATATAAGGTATTCTGTTAGGTAATTTAGCTACAAAAATATCTTATATTTCAATATAAAGATAGTACATAGTACAAAAAGCTCCTCAGAATCCTAGGTATGCCACAGCACATCGGCACATGCGCTAGGTCCGCCGGTGGATTCGAGCCATCTTTATAATCATGTTACTTTTGACATCAACAGAGCCTACACATAGTGTCATTAGCCCGTGTCTCTTAGGGTTGTTTTTTTGATCCTGATAAGTGCCACACGTATGACACGAAGCAATTTCATTCTGGCGTTTTTTTATGGCAACTTTAGTTACCCGATTTGAAAATGGCAACTTTCTATTTGGATGTCAAGTTTTATTTTTTGGGTTTTTTTCGGATGCAACTTTAGTTATACAAACGCCAGGGCAATGTTATTTCATGCCACATGTGTGGCACTTATTATTTGATTTTGTTTACACTGTACAATCGAAGTTGCTCATATACACGAGCATATATTCAACCCTTTGAACACATACACGCACATTCTATCCTTATGAGCTTCTCTGGAAAACTGAACTGGCTCATCATCTTGAGGTTGATGAAGTCGTCACAGACGCATCCGTAGTCAACGAAAACGTCTACTTTCACTAAACGCACATCGCCAAAAGATCTTAAATAAACTAAAAAAATACGAGCACTAATGTGAGACTTAATACCACTGTCTTTGTAAGAGCAACTTTAGCAGACCCCGCAAAAACTTGACCCGCAAAACGCGTTTGCAGTTTCACGAAGATCGCGTTTGCGAGTCGAAAACTAGCGCGGCCGAACAGATACTATAAAACAAACTGTAAAACTGGAATAAAGAGCTCCTTCCTCCAGTCTGACCGTTGCCGCCACTTCCTCTAGCCGGCCGCGCCGGCTACGCCGGCCGCGCCCAACCCCGTCGGCCACGCCCCGTCGCCCGCAGGCCATGTCCCGTCGCCCGTCGGCCACGCCCCATCGCCCATCGGTCGCGCCTCATCCCTGCCGGTCGCGCCCCATCACCGCGCCGGTCGCACCCAACCACGCCCCGTCGCCTCCGCCGTCCGCGCCCAGCCTTGCCGTCCACGCCCCACCCCCTCCGTCATCCGCGCCTTGCTCTATTGCCAGGCGAGCCGTGCCCCTTTGCCTGCCGCGTCGGGAGGATTCCGGCGGCCAGGATGAGGTCATGGGAGGCCACGACGATGTCGAGCTCGTCCAATTCGAACTGGCGGCGATCGATTACGACATCTAGCGGCCTTTTCCGATGTGCGGTGATGAATTCCGGAGAGTTTTGGGCGGATTCCGGCAAACTCTGCGGCGGCGTGTTTGTTCCGACGAGATTTGACCGGTATACGGGGCCCCCTAGATTTGGCCTTCCAACCTCGAAAGATAAGGATTTTGGGCGTGCATTTGCGGTGGTCCTTAAAATTTTTACATGTTGAACCATTTTTACGGTTTCCGTTCTGGATATTTTTTTCGCCCAAAACTGTAAAATGCAAAAAAAATTACGGATTTGACCATTTATATGGGTTCTGCTAGAGATGCTCTAACTCTTCGACAACAGCTGTTGAACCAAACTACCAATACTTTTGATAAGACTGACCGGTGCAGTTCACCTGTGCGTGATGGGAGACAGGGAGTGAGACCACACTTTGCCTTGCTTGATTGGATGTGTTGTCTTGTCCAAGTGCGTGCTAGCAATGATAGCTAAAACGGAATCCGAGCACGTTTCCATGTGACCGTTTCATGACGTCACACTCAGATGCCTATGCCTTTTCTTTTTGTCAGCGTGCGGGCGAGCGGTACGGTGCAGATGTAAACTTTGTTGTGTCTCTCAGACAGCCGCCTGAGCTGTTCACGTCCGTCCGTTCATGCCTTCCAACTCAGACAAGTCATGTGCCTTCAAAGCAAAATGGCTACCACCAGGAACTGGTATCTATACCTCTATATGTATATTTATACCATATCTACTAATAAAGTAAAATGCGTTTCTTCGTTGTTTTTCATCCGTTCACCGCAACTTTTGATCTATCTCATATTAAAGATACACAAGGTCGTACTAATCGTTAATCAATTCGCAGTCCAAATAAATGAAAAAAGTTTTAAACCCGTTGGGAGGCGAACGGCCCACGTAGCCGAAACGAAGCCACACTAGCGAACATGCCAATGGCCCCAAAAAAGGTGGCTCACGGCCCGATGCAAATACATAATGAATGACACACCAATCCAAACTCACAACCTCTTGTACAATAACCAACGCCGGGACCAACTGACCTAGCTAGCGCTCTGTTATACAATGGTGACAACAAACAGCCTTTTAAATAGTCCCACCTCATTTCCTTACACCAAATCCTCCTAATTTATATACATCTTTTGAGTTTTCTTGGTTTCAAGGAGCGATCTCGGGAATCAATAAAGAAGGAAATAAGCTGCCCAGTAATATAAAGAAGGAAAGAGAGAACCCTTCAAAAAAAAGAAGGACAGAGAGAAAAATAAGAAGGAATGAGGGATTTCGAAAGAATAAGGAATGAAAAAGATAAAAATAAAAGAAGGAAAGAAAGGAGACGCGTAATATAAAGAAGGAAAGAGAGAAAAATAAGAAGGAATGAGGGATTTATAGATATTTTACCTACGAACTCGATTTTTTGATAGAAAAATGCGGGTGTCTCAAGTTCGGCTCCATCATGTTGAACGTCATGGAGAACGTGGTGCAGGAGCTAGAGACAGGCACTTATTTCAACTCTATCCAGCGCTGCCACCATCAAGATAGAGGTCAACATCATGGATGGATACAGACGGCTTCTCTGCTATAAGAAACCCCACCTCGCTCGTTTTGTCAATCGTATACCTTATGTTGCGTCCAGATCTTATTTGTCACTCGCTTACATTTTTGCATGGAAATTAGAATTTCCTTAATTGGTCACATTATTACAAGTGTTTTTTATATATTCCCTAACTTCCAAATGAACATTCGGAAATTTGCAACCAATAGGCAATGAATTGTTTTTCTACCGCAGTCTTACCATGGTTAGCACATTTTTTACTACGGCGAATCTTAACAAGGTCCATCATCCAGTCCCATGAGGGCCTTGACTTGCTTCGCTACTTAAAAGTTACATTGACGTTGTACATATTACTTCAAGACAATCGGTGTTTGCTCCTCAGTGAAGCTCGCGAGCGTGGGAATGATACATGCGTCAAGTGCAAATGAGATAGGGGGGGTGCCCATCATCCTTGAATATATGGATAACTTGTCCATGATTGGAGAAAGTAGAAAAATTATAAGTGACAACACGGATGGGTCGTTAGGGACATGCGAGCATTTGTTTCTCCCGTTGCAATGCACGGGCACATTTCTTAGTTTTTCTAAAACAAAAACTCATGATCTATTCATCTTGCCATGATATTATAATGAAAACATTACGTCAATATCAATAGAGCACCTAGCGACGACTACAAGCACTGGAACAATTCGAATACGCTCAAACTGATGGTAGTAGACAGTCGCAAAGTCGTCGTGCTAACGCCACATAGGACTAGTGCATGAGAACAACAATCATCATTGATGAAGGGAAGTATGAATCGAAATGATCCATTCTGTAAACACATGAACGAAGACAAACAAAGACTAGATCCAAGCATATTCACTAAACACCAACACTGACCGAATCCACAAGATCTGTCAGAGACATATCTCCACACACTCACGACGATGTTAGACGCATCATCGGAACGAGGGCTAAGCAGAAAGAACCTCATTCCATATTTAGGGAGCCATCACCGCCACATCGTCCTAAAAAATGACACCCTAAACAAACTCAAGATAAACTAAACACAAAGCAAGATCCTTTCCGCTGGCAAGTGCTGTTGTCCATCATGCCTCTCTAAGGCCGTCAGAGATGAGGCGGGCCAGCGATGACTGTGATGGAAGGGAAGCTGAGGAACCCTACTTTTTTGGCAGGCGGCGGCTGTGTTTGATAATTGGACCATCTGCACCCGATATCCTGTATATTCATCTGGCCGTGCAGATTCGTGGAAAGTGTTTCCATGGGACAGTGGTGGACATAGAAAACGGGATGCGCAATCCATTGATACGGTCGGGAACAGTGGTTTACAGGCAGCACATCGCTGTGAGATTTTTTAATTTGGAGGGCAAATCCGCAGGTTTGGCACTTTTTTTAGACAAACTTCGAGGCTTTATTTATGACGTCACAATGTTTACATGGACAAAAGAGAGTCCGTCCGGCTGGCCCAACCAAACATGTCGGCCAGCCGGAAGGGATAAAGCGTGCCTCGTGAGCTTGTGAGCCTCGATATTCAAGCTCCTAAATTCATGACAGAAATTACAAAAGTGGAAATACGAACTATGCTCTATTATTTCATGTATAACCGCTCCATACTCCGTTGGGTTCTTCTCTCGTATGTCGTCAACCACCACCTTCGAGTCCGATGCCACCTTTATGTCTGTAACATTTAGATCGTCAGCGAGGGCTAGTGCCTCCCTGACCGCCATGCATTCGAGTGTCGCTGGATCGGATATGCCACCAAAGACCACAGCCGATGCCCCCAAAAACTAGCCAGTGCTATCTCTCGATATCGCCGCAACAGCTCCATGTTTTCTTCCCCTCCCCACAGCAGCATCAACGTTTATTTTTGTCAGCCCCACCGGTGGAGCGATCCAGCCCGTTGGTCGCTGCACCGGAGCACCCGGTTGCCTCGCCGTCTTCCAGTGAACAGCCTTGAGCTCATTGATATAAGACTGGATGAAAGCATGGACTGAAAAAGGGCTCTGGTAAATGTGCTCGTGGATCGCCTTGCGTCGAGCAGCCCACAAAGCCCATAGTGTAACTACCAGGGTTGTGAACTCTTCTGCGGTAGAGCATTGTGCATGGCAAAAAGCCAGCTCTTTGCATCAGTTTCCTCGTTCCTGCTCATCACGTCGATAATCTGCTCAGAGGACATGGCCCAAGTGCTTCGAGATACTGTGCACTTAAGCAGAGCATGCCTCCAAGTATCTTCAGCTCCGCAAAGGCAGCACGCCGGTGTATTTGCCATATTACGATGATGCAGAAGTGCCGCGGTTGGGGTGGTGTTCTTCGCAAATCTCCAAAGGAAGATCTTCAACTTCAAGGGTACTCTAATACCCCAAAGCTTAGTCCAGCCCTCGCTATCTCCATGTGAATAAGATGACCCTCCTTGCTCATACAGCCATGCCTCTCTGCTTAGTTTCTTGTGCTGAATCATACGGTACGCAGTTCTTACAGTGAAGATACCCCTCCTGTCCTCACTCCAAGCCCAAAAGTCCTCAATTTGTCTAGTGCAAAGAGGAATTTTTAAGATAGTCTCAGCATCAATTGGAATAAAGGTTGCCCGAACCAGCGGCTCATTCCAAGAGCATGTGGTATGGTTGATGAGTTCTGGGACTAGCTGAGGTGGATTATGGGCTAGAGATGTTATCGGTCTCTTCAATACCGTGCGGGGTAGCCAGTTATCATGCCATATATCCGTGGTTTCCCCGTTTCCTATCCTCCTCACTAGTCCTTGCACCATTATGTCACGGCCATCAAGATAGCTCGCCAAATTTGTGATGGATGACTGCCCAGCCGAGCTGCAAGCAGAGATTCTTCTGGGAAGTAGACCCCCTTGAGTATACGGGCGCTAATCGACGTGGGGTTCTGAAGCAACTTCCACGCCTGTTTCGAGAGTAGGGCAAGATTAAGGATCTCCAAGTCCCTAAAATCGAGCCCACCAAGGTGTTTTGGCTTTGTCATCTCGTCCCATGCTACCCAGTTTGGCTTGCGCTTCCCCTGCTTGCTTCCCCACCAAAATTGTCTGATCAGGGAGGTGATGTTATCGCATAATCCCCTTGGGAGGCGGAAACATGACATAGAAAAAACCGGGATAGACTGCGCCACCGCCTTAATGAGCACCTCCTTTCCTGCTGCAGACAAAAGTTTTTCCATCCATCCTCTAATTTTCTCCCACACCCGACCTTTCAAATATCGGAAAGTGCCATTCTTTGCATGCCCAACATCCGTAGGCATCCCCAAGTATCCGTCACTAAGAGATTCATTATGCACGTTCAGAGTGTTCTTGATACTGTCTCTCATGGCCTGAGGGCAACCTCTGCTAAAGAAGATGGAAGACTTCTCATGATTTATTCGCTGTCCTGATGCCATACAGTAGCGATCCAACAGGTTTGATGCTGCAACAGCCCCTTCAACACTCGATTTAAACATCAGCAGGCTATCGTCGGCAAAAAGGAGGTGGTTCACGACTGGAGCCGTGGCTGCCACATTGATCCCTTCTAGCTGAGACGAGGAGGAACTAGATTTCAGTAGGCACTAAAGGCCCTCTGCTGCGATTAAAAAGAGATATGGGGATATCGGATCTCCCTGCCATATACCTCTGGATGGGTAAAAGGTGTCAAGTCTCTCACATTAAAGGGCACTGAAAAAGAAACTGACCTCACCATGTTCATTACTATCTGGACCCATGATGTAGCAAAGCCAAGTTTTATCATCATTGCCTGTAGATACTCCCACTCTAGCCGATCATATGCCTTCATCATATCGAGTTTTAGGGCACAGAAGGAGTTGGCCCTGGCCTGGCTGCGTTTGATAAAATGAAGACAATCGTATGCACTAATGATATTGTCTGTAATATTCTTGCCTGGCATAAAGGCCGATTGCTCCTCTGAAATAATGTCCGGAAGAATCTGCTTCAGTCTGTTCGCAATCACCTTGGACGCAATCTTATATAACACGTTCCATAAACTGATCGGTCGGAATTGAGTGAGCATGGAAGGGTTCATTACCTTAGGGATAAGGACCAGGACCATGTCATTTATACTTTTTGGGCTATCCTCTCCCCGAATTATCCTGAGGACCGCCTCTGTAACCTCGGCACCGCAAAGATCCCAATGGTGCTGATAGAAATGAGCTGGAAATCCGTCGGGTCCCGGTGCTTTGGTGGGAAACATCTGAAAAAGGGTTGTTTTAACTTCTTCTCCCTTGTACGGTGCAGTGAGTAACTCGTTCATCTCATCGGTAACTTTGGTTGGTACACAGTTGAGGACCGCTTCCATATTGTTCACACCCTCTGAAGTATACAGAGTTTCATAAAATTCCTGTACCAATGCTTTCAGCTCCGCTGGATCATCTGATATGACAGCAAGGGAATTTTGTAGGGCCTTTACCATATTCTTCTTTCTCCGAATGCTGGCTCTCAAGTGGAAAAATCTTGTATTTTTATCGGCCGACGTCAGCCACTCTATCCTGGACCGCTGCCTCCATAGAATTTCCTCCCGATGGTACAGTTCAACTAGATTTTCGTTTATTTTCAGCTCAACAGGGGAAGGAGCCGTTCGACTTGGGTCAGCGTGAAGCTTTTCCAGCTCTGCTTTCAGCTTTTTAATCTCCTTCCGAACGTTCCCGAAGGTCTCATTGTTCCAACGCCCCAAATCATGAGATATTGCTTGCAGTTTGGCACGCAACTCCTCCACTCTATTGCTGACCCCCCTCCCCCCCCGTCTGTCCATGCTGAGTTAATGGTGTCGCTCCACGACTCATGTCCTTCCCACATTACCTCATATCGGAAGGGTCTTGGTTGTCGGCTGCTGGGCTGCTCTCTGTTCAAACGCATCAGAATGGGACTGTGGTCAGAAGAGGCTGCTGTGAGGTGTGTCAAGTCAGCAAGAGGAAACCTTGCTCTCCAGTCCGTATTGGCAAGTGCACGATCCAGCCGGACCCTAGTATAGGATCCTCCCCTAACTTTCTTTTCAAAAGTCCAGAAACGGCCCGAATAGCCTATGTCTAGCAACATGCAGACGTCAACCGCGTCACGGAAGTGTTGTATCTGTGCGTTGCTCCTTTCTCCCACCCCCTCATGTTCATCGGGACGCAAAACTTCGTTAAAATCACCTATGCAAAGCCAAGGGAGGCTACTCAAAGTACTGATATTTTTCAAGGTATCCCACGTTTTATAACGATGATGTGTTTGCGCCTCACCATAAACCACTGTAACTCTCCATGGATCATGGCCTAACTCCTCCATCGAGCAATCAACATGGTAATCCGAATAACCAAGAATTTCCAACTTTATTTCATTGTTCCAAAAAATTCCAATACCTCCACTTCTACCGCGACTATCAATCGCAAAACTATTACCATACCCAAAGGTGCCTGCTAGCGCTTCCACCCTCGTGCCTTCTAGCTGAGTTTCAACAATACATAAGAGGGTGGGGGCAAATTTGTTCGCAAACTCGCGAACCTCTCGAACTGTCGCGGCCTTGCCCACGCCCCGACAGTTCCAACACAACGCACTCATTGGGCTCGGCGGTGCTCCTCGAAGGAGCCCGCCAAATTCTTCACTGCTGAGATTACATCATCGGAGTCCTCACCCGTCTTCTTGGTTCTCTTCAGGTCCCTTCGCGGTGGTGGACTCGCAGCCGTCAAGCCCACCGGAACAATTGCAAGAGAGCTCGTGTTGGTCTCTGCTATTTCAGAAATCTGTTGAAACATTGCATCCTTAGCGCCCAGCTCAGCTCCCGCATTCCTCTTTCTATTCACCTCCTCCATGTCAGCATCACTAGCCATCTTGCTTGGGTCAACTTGAGTATGGTATGCGTCAAGAGGATCTGTCATGTTGCCTCGGCCTCCCTCGGAGCGCCCACTCGATCGGCCCCCTGAGCGACCTCCCCTACCACCTGAACCTCTGCCTCCATGTCCAGCTTTGCCCTCACCCGGACCCTGACCAGGGCCTCGGAACCAAAATGCACGCAATTCTCTGAAAACCAGGGCTTTGGTGGCATGGACACCATCCTCACATTCTTTGTGCATGTGACCTAGGTGACCGCAGACCGCGCACTAGTCCGGTAATCTCTCGTATTTTACTCGGAAGATCTCCCGTTTCTTCTTCTTGACGATCGAGACTGCATTCTTCAGAGGCTCGGTTACATTAATCTTTACTCGGACTCGCACGAAATTCCCCTCGAAGTCTTGAGACCTCGGTTCATGGTAGATGTATTCACCAATGGTGGCTGCTAGTGATTTGATCAAGGGGAAGTAGCCATCAGGGAAATCATGGATTTGGGCCCAGATTTCCATCTTGTCCAACGCGACCGCCGACGGCCTAGTGAATCCATCATAGGGCTCAATCACCACTGCTTTTCCTTTGTATTGCCAGGGTCCCTCCTCCATTACTCTCTCCCAGTCGCCGAGGCACATGAACTGCATAGTATACAGATTATCTTCCAGCGGACGGATCTGAACTTCTCGAGCAAGATCCCACGCTGCCCTCATATTGCGGTAGAACCAGTACTGACTGTAAGTTTTATCCGTGTGTACCCTAGCAATCGCCATCCATCTGACAAATTCTTCCGGCAGATCGTCATCCTCAACGATCACATCTTGAATATTCCCTTCGTTCAACCCAAGCTCTTCCATCATGGTCTCCAGATCGGGCACCCCCCTGAAGCCATAGACGCCATTGGATCTCTTGCCCGTGAGAAACACTATCGCGGGCGGGGTTCCCAACCGCTTGCACCGCCCCCGTACTGCCGGGGCACCAGGCTCCGATCAGCGACGGCAGGTACTTCGGAGGGGTTGGTTCTCTACGGGTAGCGACCGCCGTCGCCGCCCGAGAGGAGAGGAAACCCTAACTTGAGGGAAACTTCCGCAGTTTTGGCACCTGGTCCATGGCTCACGCTTCATTCGTTGAGATGGGCCGCGGAACGAAATGTTAATACAGGACATTTGCATGAACCGGAGACGTGGCTTAGGTGGTGTTTGGTTCTCTAGTTCTAAGACTTTTTCTAGTCCCAACTAAAAAGTCCCTAGTCCCTAAAAAGTCCCTCCAATGTTTGTTTCCAGAGGCTAAAAAGTCCCTAGTCCCTTCCTAGAGATTATTAAATGACCATGTTGCCCCTAATATATAGAAAAATAGCAATCAAACAATACCATGGGGTGGCGGGCCAATGGGTGCATGGAAGGGCATTGTTGAAAAAGTCCCAAAAAGACTCTCCTTGAGAGTCTTCTTCATTTAGTCCCAAATGCCTAGTTTAGTCCCTAAAAAGTCTCTCCCGTTTGGTAAAAAAGTCTCTAAGAGAGACTTTTTCTAGTCCCTATACAAAAAAGTCCCTGGAAACAAACACCCCCTTAGAATTTGATGACGCGCGATGACCTCGTTTGGCTCACGTGTGCTGCCACTGCTCCAATCTTCTAAACAATTCTGCACTGTATGAGGTTCGAAGCGGCAGCCACTGCGGATCACGAGGCTGCGATGACTGAGGACGGATTTGAGTGTGGATCATGTGGACACGTATGAAATCTCTTAGAGCATTTATAACCTGACTCTTCAAACGCCTCCCTATACATCCAGCATGATGGCCCGACCCGTGATCGTTCACAAAATCATAACCCAGACGGTCTCCTCAAACCGGCTCCATACGTCCGGCCTGACCAGCAACCCCATATCAAATATATATTTGGAGCGGATATGTGAAGGCCCGTACGTGATCGGGCGCATCCGCCATGTCGGACCAGAAAGAGGGGACCCAACACAAATTCCACAAAATTTGAGCAGGTCCACCAAATCCATCGCCCTCCTTCCACGTCTTAGCCATCGCCTTTCTCCTCCCTTGCGCCCCACCCCTCCCCGGCGCGCCACCACCCTTACCACCCCCCAAGATGTCATCGTCCGGTACCCCTCTCCCCCGCCGCCACAGATGTTGCCTTGGTCTCCTCCGCGGATCTCCCATCTGTCGCGACGAGCTGCAAGACGGAGAACGTCGCCCGGAGGGAGTGGCGAATGAAGCAATACAAACGGCAAGCAACGGTGAAGGAATTTCTTGCCAAGGACGTTGTGGACATCGAGGAGGACGTGTTCCCTCCGCTGCCTCGGTTACCACTCGCCCGTCCATCCCGCCGCCACAAGCAAGCCACATAGATGGTGGCGGACCACGCAACACGGATGGCATCCAACAAGTGATTCATGACGTTGTCCAGCCGTGGACCGGACGTTGAATTTCATTTTGGCATGTTCAGATTGTTGAATTGTGATTTATTTTGTTTTGTTGCATTTGTTGAATTGTGAACAATTTGTGATATATGTTCCACGTGCATGCATTACATGGATTTTAGGGGTATCGATATGAGGAGTCGTCCATCGGTACCTAGGGTCATGAGCGCGTGCGTCCACAGATGTTTAGGGAACCGATTTGCCAAGTCCGTCTGTAAATGCTTTAACTCAGATGGATTTAACCCCCCTCCCCCCTCGATAGAGGTATGAGGTCCGGTGGCCGAGCATAGTATAGGTTCCCATCGAGGGAGGTGATCGTCGATGTGGAGAAGCTGGATTCAATGGAGGTGCCGGTTGCGTTACCTGGTAGTAGAGGCGGCCAAGATTCTCCCTGCACTCTGGTAGTTGGATTGGCGTGGATCTACGGTGTGGACCGAGTTTCAACACGGAGGATGCAAAACTCACTGACACATTTTTACCGAGTTTTTCTTCTATCTTTGAGAGCTCAACCGACAAGGTTAGCCATGGGTTTCGCGATGGACAAAAAGTTAGAATCGCGGTCCTGGCCGGCCTAGGAAAATTTTGGGGCCGCCTACTCTAATTCAGGGAAGTGCTATTTCTCGCTTATAGCGAGACCTAGCATGCGCTCGCACCAGGCGCCTCCCTAAATGGACCGGCCCAACGCGGAGGAGACCACATGCCAATGCCTCTTAAAAAAAAATACTTTTTTTAATTTTGATTTTTTTTCAAATATTATCAATATATATATTTGTAAAAGGATAACCAACCAATTGAAAAATGTTAAATTTGCATAGAGAAAATATTTTCATGTATATGGAATATGTATATACAAAAAATATATAGTGTGTTGAAAAGTAGATCATGTATGTTTAAAAGCTGTTAATCAAGCATTTAAAAATGTTAATCAAGTATTAGAAAATTCTTAATCAAGCATTTGAAAAAAAGGTTAAATATGTATAGAAAAAAAATCATGTATAGGAAAAATATATACAAAAGGAAATACATTGTCTGTGGAAAAAAGGGTCATCTATTTAGAAAATGATAAGTGTGTTTTTTTTCTGCTTTATGCGAAAAACATTTACAATGTACGTTAAATACAAGTAGACATCAAAAAACATATTACTGATGGATACGAAAAATATACATTGTGTGTGAAAAAAACTTTGACGTGTATTGAAAAACTGAAAGCGTGTATAAAACATGTACAATGCCTATGGAAAAAACTGGACAAAAAATATTACTTTTTCAAAAATGTTAATCATGTAAATTACAACATAAATAGTTTATATAGAATATGTTTCTTATGTTTACGAAAAATGTTGAATGTGTTCCGAAAAAAGTTGACCTGTGTTCAACAAAAATGAAACTGATGAAAATCAATAAAGAAACAAGGAAAGATGAATAAACCCAGTAAAACTAGGAAAGGAAAACAAAGAAAACCGCAAAAAAATCAAAGAAAACCAATGCAAAAGAACAGAAATAGTGAAGACAGAGAAAGGAACAAATAAAAATGAAGAAAACTAAAAAAAATAAAAATAAAAGAAATAAAACAATATGAAAACTGAGAAAAAACAAAGAAAATAGAAAGAAATGAAAAAAAACCATGATAGAAA
Organism: Triticum dicoccoides; assembly: GCF_002162155.2. NCBI lineage: Eukaryota > Viridiplantae > Streptophyta > Magnoliopsida > Poales > Poaceae > Triticum > Triticum dicoccoides. Next base: position 740,286,261 of record NC_041384.1, read on the forward strand.
CAAAGAAAACAGATAAGGAAAAAATATATTAAACGAGTATATAGAAAATATTAACATGTATATAAAAAAGTCCCTGATATATAAGAAAAATATACATTGTGTGCGAAAAAAATGTTTATAGCGATTAAAAACAAGTTCGTCGGGTATTTAAAATGTTGACCATGCATTCAAAATTTTGACTCTTGTATTTGAAATTTTCAAACGTGTATATAAAAATTGTATTAGATATATACTAAAATGTACAATATGTATGGAAAAAATTAGTCATAAAACTCTTAGCTTTCAGAAAATATTAATCAAAATTTCGAAATATTAAATGTGTACATAAATTATGTTCTAATGTATACAAATAATGTTAAATGCATACTGAAAAATTTGACATGTGTTGAACAAAAAAGAAGCCGATGAAAATCGATAAAAACAAATAAAATTGAATATGTTCAATAAAAACTTTAATATAAAAAAGATATGAAAATGAAATCCGAAGAAAACCATTTCAAAAGAATGGAAACAGTGTGAAATGAAAGAGAAACAAAGATAACCGAAAAGAAATAGAAAACCCAAAGAAAATGAAAAAAAAAGACAAACCCAGTGAAAACCAAGGTAGAAGAAAGAAACAAATACCAGTAAAAACTGTTAAAGAAACAAAGATAACCTAACAAATATAATAATAGAAAACTAATAAAACCGATGAAGAAAACAATGGAAACCAAAATAAATAATAATAGTTAACGAAACAGAAAAAGTAAAAAAAAACAGACCTAACAAGTACATCGACCGCACAAATACTATAACCAAGTATAGAACGTAGGCAAAGAGTGAAAAAAAGAAACGATAAAACAGGCCGGCCGAGTTATGATGGGAAAGAAAAATCCTTCACGGAAGCCAGACTCGTTATAAGCAAGATATGGACTTCACGGTACTTTCCTGGACGGTTGTAATATTGAAAACATGAAGAAATGCACGGTCCGCTTAGATAACAGGTTAAATCAGTACCTAGACAATTACTAGTGGAATATTCAACAAATATCTCGAGACAGACGGAATCTGGTCATCTGAGCCCGAGCTTAGGAACGAATTGTCATATGAGATGTACTATATGTTTCTTTTCTGAAAATTAGGTTTTTGTTTGAGTGTAATAATAATAAATAGTTTTTACCAGAAAATAAAATAAGGATGACAAAGAATTATACTGCTGGGCTTACGTTTTTTAGAGCGGGCCAGAAATCTAGCCCAAGCTTTTCTCCTGCTCTTCAGCTACACAACCCAGGCTACACCTAAAAAAACCTATACAGCCCCAGACTACACTTGTAAAAAAATCTACATTTATAAAAAAACTATCCATAAAAAATAAAGTTTATAAAAAAAACTAAATGTACCAGCCTAATACCGGCGGATAGTATACTCTCTCCTTCCCAATATCGTACTCCCTCAGGGGTGGTTAGCGAGGCAATCTCAAGGCGAGCAGTAGCAGATCCCTTTGTGCGCTGCCGGTGCCGCCGCTGGTTCCCTCTCCCTCCACCAACCGTTTCGGCGGCGGGAGGGAGGGGGAACCACGGATCTGTGCGTCTGGTGTGTGTTCTCAGTATGGTTAGGGTTGAGGGAGTCGCTGTCGAGGCCGTCGCGGTGGTGTCACGTCTGAATAAGTTTCTTCGGGCTTCCTTCGCGGTCAGACGGGGCTCTAGCCTTCGTCTAGGAGCCAGCGGAATGGGGGATCCCCAGATCTCATTGAGGTCGCGGGCTATGGTGTTTGAAGGTCCACCGCCACTGGCCGGTTTGGTCCTCATATGGGTGTGGTGGTTGTGTGAAAACGAAGATTATTCTTCCTCGTCGGTATGATTTTCTATTGTGTTCCTTCATCCTTCTTTATGCTGCTGCTGGAGGGATGTCCTGCTTTGCCTGGGCGGTTGGCCTGGCCGTGGCGCCGGAACAGATCCTAGTTCTCTTCCATCTAGAAGGGGCACATATAGCGGTACTCAAAAACACAGATGGCAAAGGACGGTGCAGACGTGTTGGATGCACATGTGTCCTTGTCTTTTTGGCACTGGTGCAAAGAAGTGGGGGCAGCATGGCGGTGATTATGTCATGGTTGAAGATAGGACCTGCTTGTGTCTGGATGCAGATTACTATGTTTCAGGGGTCTCCTCGGCCTTCGCAAAGTTCAGGGATGATGACACAGAGCTCCGGAGGTCTTCGTATTTTCTTGGTTGTTTTAGGGTGCTTTTTGTTATTCTGGTTGTTTATGCGTGTGTTAAGGTGTGCTTGTTCGGGTTAAGAACTTTGTATTATGTCATGATTTGAATACAAGCAAACTTTCTCAAAAAAAAAGCCACACCCAAGGCGTTCATTGTCGCGTATACATCCACTGCCGCTTCCTTTAAAAGTTCCAAACTTCATCTAAAAAAAATCTAAAAAACGATCAAAAGTTCCAAACCCTAGCTAACCTCGTTCGGCCAATCAGCGGCGGCAGAGGCCATAGGAGGGATGGGTCACCAGAAGAGGAAGAGGAGGACACCAAAGCTTGACGGCGGAAGGGCCAGGGCTTCCGATGGAGATCTGGAGCGTGAAGCAAGGGGAGATTCAGATCAGATCGGGATCATCAGCGCTGATTCGGGTGAGGCCTGAGCGAATAGCGATCATCTCGTGAAGAAAACAAAGATGATCCGCGACGGTGATCGGCTGGATGAGGAGTGCAAGGGCCGGACGGTGTACCTTGTGGCATGCCACTGGGACTTGTCTATGTGTACCACGCCGTACAACGTGTACAAGATGGACCTCGCTTCCTCTTCCTCGTCGGCAATGGCGAAGCGTCTGCACACAGCCGGCAGCCTGCGCGCCCACGCGGGCGGCAAGTCCTTCATCTCCTTGCGGTCGAGGCGCCGCTCGTGGATCGTCGGCGTTGGGGGCGACTCGGGCGAGGTCATAATCTTCGACACCAAGTCGCTGGATCCGGATAAGGCTGTCATCCACGGGCCGAACCTCATGTCCGCCAAGCGGTGCCCTGTCCTCACGGCCGTGGGTGACAAGATTTATGCGTTCTGCAAGAGACCCTCCTGGACATCAGATCCCGACTTCCCGCCATGGTTCGAGGTGCATGATGTTTCCAAGGCCAGAGTAGTCAGCGACGGCGGCCTCCAGCGCCTCAAGGGGTGCTCCTGGAGCAGCCTACTGATTCCGCCGTGCATCCCATGGAAGCTCAAACCTTGGGAGTACTACATCTCTCTGCCGTGTACAATGCTCACGTCCTATGTGCTGGTTGCTCCCTACATATTGGTTTCATACGATCAGCCGTCGTGGGGCACACATGCATTTGACACGGACTCACACGAGTGACACAAGATCCACGACAATCCGCTGCCTTTCGTCGGCCGCGCGTCCCGGCATGGCCCCATCTTCCTTGCTTCCTCTAACTAGAAGGATGGGCCCATAAATGCTTACTACATCCGTCTCACAACTTTTGATGCTCTCAAGCTATCCATCACCCAGCTGCCGGTGGAATATGAAGGAGAACATGAACTTGAAGCAGGCCCCTGCTGCTTCTCTTCTTTGGACAATGAGCACTTCTGTCTGTTAAGCTTTGAGCTTGACAACAAGGGCATCATGCTTCATTCTGGTTCCAATGAACTCTATCCAACCAAGGAGTATCTACGCTTGAGAACCTATCAAATGGAACGATCACTCCTGGAGACCCACGAGGAAACACTGCTAGCTGTGAAGTCGGTGGTTGCAATCTCCAGCAAGTTGGAACATCGCTTCAAGATTAAAGATGTATGCCATGGGGTCACCCCCTTGGCCTCCACTCTTCTGTGCATGCGCCCTTTTTAATTAACTGTGGATGTCAATAGTACTCAGCTATATGCATGCTTGTTTTCTACATTTCATATGTTGTTTTCCTTGTACTGGACTACCGTTCCAACTATGTTCTCTCCTCCCACGTCAATACATGATTTAGCTTGAACAAAGAGGTAGATACGTTTTTCGGTGTACTCTGTGGCTCGGATGTATATATTTTCCATATGTGCTGTCTTCCACAAGGCTTAGACTTATGGCAGCGTGCATCAAGTTGAAGTGTATGTGGACGTGTGTTCGATGGTTGCGCTGCTACCTTTAATCATTATCAGTGCTAAGCATGTTATGATGTCGAAAAACCAGCATGCGTCATTGATAAAAGATGAACGCCTTGTACTATTCTTTTTCCTATTTCTGCTTAGATACAAATCAAGCCTAGTTTGGTAGGCATAGTTTGGAGGGTTTAGAGGGTCTTAAAATCCCCAAGCTCTCATTTGGTACACCGGGTCAGCCCCTCCAGCCCGTTGACTCCCCTTCCCCACCCAATCCACCCTTGAGCATCCTCGTGACTTGGCACAAAACGGACACTTCACTTCTTCCTTTGACACGCCGCTGCGCACCCCATGCCTTATTGCACATTTTCTCGTTTCTTGATGGAAACTGGAAAGTAAACTGTTCCAAGTCCCTAATCATGGCACCTTGCGACATATAATGGGGAAGTGCCATTGCTTTAGCCTAAAATTGCTAAAACAAATTTATAATTCATGCACGGATGATGTGCTATTGTCGTATGTGTTCCATATGGTCTAGGATAAACAATGTGGCAAGGGAGGGGCGATGACGGCGGCACGCCTTCGGCTCGCTTCAGTGCTTGTAGCCGTCGCTAGGTGGTCTACGGATATGGATGCAATTTTTATTATTTATGGTGTTTGTTGTACTGCAATGATTGAAGATGAATAGATCGAAAGTTTTCTCGCAAAAAATGGCCCATTGAGGAAGATACGGAATGCTGTGAAGCTTTTATTTCCTTTTGTACGGAGAAGATTTTTCTTTTAAGTTATTGGGTGCACCTATCACGCATGACAAAAAAAATTGAACACGCATGACAAAAGTATTTGTACCCTGCATATGTACGCTGGGTGAAGGGACATTACAGGAATAACATAGTACGTCGGGTTTAAAAAATACCCAGCGAAGGACAGATACACTTCGGCAAGGGCTTTGCCGAGTGTTGCCCTTGGCAACGACGGCTCGGCTACTCCATGTCGACAAAGGGCCGTAAGCCGAGATCCTCTCCACGGTGACTCGGCAAACATTTCGCCAAGTACAATTTAGGAGCTTTATAAATTTGGTCAAACTTTAGTTTGACTTAGGGTAAACCAAAAACTCCAAATATTTTGTTACAGAGGGAGTAGAATTATATAAAATGGCATGAAGCAAGTATAACACCGCACCGTAATTTTTATAGTTCACAAAATTTCATCATCTTTTGGAATTCGAATTTCAAATCCTCTCAAAATATATTCAGGATTGATATATGTTAGAATCTTATCAACAGGAACGCGATTGTACTAACTGACCATTAAATAATCCTATCATAAAATAAGTTTATGTGAAATATATTTCATTTCACCTATTTATGGTTGTTTTAGGACTATTCACCACTTTTGGAAAAGTGAAAATTACATAAAGTCAAACTTAGTCAAAGATAAACGTGCTTGAATTTTAAGAATCCTAATATGCACTGCATTGTGAAATGGATGGTGCAGCTTTGTCCTAAGTCAAACTATATAAAGTTTGACCAAATATAAAGAAATATGAATATTTACAATGACATATATATAGGCATGCCCTCACAACGTACCCCTCCTATCAAGCCCAACTTGTATCGTGTCGGGCTTGTTTTTTTGAATGACACAATATTTGGGTCAGTCGATTTGCAACTAGGCCCAGGCCCATTAACTATACAATCCAAGGTTGTCTCCCTCCCTTTGTTTTTTTATTTTCTGTTTTTATGTGTTTTGGCTTTTGCTTTTCTTTGTTAGTTGGTTTTACTTTTTCTTTTGTGGGTATGTTTTGGTTGTTGAGTGAGCGTAAATGCGTCTACACAAATACTATGCAATATGTGCGAAATTATGCTATTATATGTTTACTAGTAGGATGTCCGTGCGTTGCCACGTGCCCTTTATTGAATATAAAACTTGATAAATTTTTGGGCCCTTCCAACAACATCGTCTCAATACCCTTGTCTATGTATTTTTTTTAAACATCGACATAATTCGTCTCCATCTCTCCTATACCCTTGTCTATATATATAAACACATGTTCTTCTATTATCATGTGCAACGAATATATAAAGAACAATTATTTGTATGCATCGCTTTTGATTGTGTAAAAATCGATGATTTTTCAGTCTGGCCCATTATAAGCTTTGTCGGTCGACATTTTTAAAGCGTCATCAGAAGCCATCACCTGCTTGTATCTCTGATTTGTAAAATTAAACATACAAAAGATATTAAAATGAAAAAATAAGCTCACACACACACACACACACACACACACACACACACACACACACACACACACACACATATATACTCTATTAATAGTCATGGGTGAAGAATAACTTATTCTTCACCCGGTCGATCTACCGAGCCTGGTCTTACATCAGCCGATGTAATTTTACGGCGATGAAATCGTTAGCGGTCGTCCACTTCCCCATGTGTCATAAAAAAAGAAACTAGCCCACTCCCCCGGTCGGTTCCTCTCTCCCTACGGCCCCTCCCATCTCGTCATTGCGGCGGCAGGGTCAGCGACGGCACCGGAGGGACGACCCGGCGGCGAGGACTACCTCTCTCATGCATTGAGTACTTCCCTTTCCTCTCTCATGCGTTAGGGATTCCGAGGCGCGCGGGCGGTGCAAGATCTGGGCGAGCTCTGCAGCGACAACGGCCTTCTCCGGGTCCCTCTCCACCCTCGGCAGTATTATTGCCAGTACGACCCTCCCCCATCCCCCTCCTCCTCCTCCTCCTCCTCTTCTTCCCCTATCGTCCTCCATGAACTTCTGAATTTCTAGGGTTAGGGCTATTGGTTTTTGGGAGCAGTGCGGGGGAAGTGGAAGAAGACCAAAAAAGGAAAGGAAAGGAAAATGAGGAGCCCGAGTGGAGGTAATGCTGGAGACAGGCTCCTGACGGTGGGATCAATTCAAGGAGGGGGTTGAGATCATAGCAGAGGAGATGAAGGCCATGTGGATGGCAGAGAAGAAGAGGAGGAGCTCAAGGCTGCCGATACAAAGGAACCACAGTAGAGTATCAGACTTGGATCTAGCTGAGATCAATTTTTGTTTGTCACGGGCATGTGAATCCTCTCTCTGATTTATCTTTTGTCTAAATTTCATGATTTTTTATCCTATAGCAATAAACGATTGTTCTGACTTAATTGAATGTTCGCAATGATGTACGTAAATAATCAGCATGTTCTGAAGCGAGAAAATTATTGTTCTGATTGGTGAAAGTTGGCTGCATCACTCACTTCAGGAGATGGTCATGTGCACTAGGAAATTAGCTTGATTTGAAGATAGTACAATCAGGCATAGCTGCTGGCGTAGCTAGCTGGACTATGCAGTACCTAATTGGAATTCACAACTAGTGTCTTCGGCAGTTCCAACAAATCAGGTATTCAATAGAAAGCAAACAATTTTTCCTGTTAGGAAACATTAAGCGTTTTAGTGCATAAGAACAGGACAAGGAGAGTGTTGTATTTTGAAGTTTATTAGGCCATCAATAGAAAATGAATAACGCAGTTCAGATTAAGGAGTGTTTACTAGTTGTGTGCCCATACAAGTACATGGTTTAGTTGTACGTGCAATCTTTAAGTTGTTCCTTTCTAGGACAATTTCTAAGACTGTTTTACTTTTATTCAAAGGTTTTGAACTTTGGGAACCCGCGTCCGGCTCGACGGGTGGCATCAACAAGCGCTGGCGGCCGGCCTCGGCACTACTGGTGGTGGTTATATGGTGGACGGAGCACACCAAAATCCTGAGTCCAGCTAGGCTTTTTCTGGTTCAGATTTTGTTACTGTTTTCCATTCAGGATTTTGTGGTGAGCAAACCTAGCATGTGCAGTTGTTTGTTTGAGAAACTCATGTCCTGGCGTAGGCTAAATATATCAGTAAATTGTCATTCCCTTGAGAGTGTCGACAATTTTCTTATCTCAAGTGTTGAACCATGATGCAATTCATATTCCGGTCATTGCGGTGTGAGTGGTCATGGCGATGCTGCCTCCCTTGCTAGGCTAGCAGCGGCGACATTGTCTGCAGGTTTGGGTTTATTTTGGTTGGGTGTGTGCAGACGGGGAGCGCACCAGAGGAGGTGAGCAATCCCATTTCTAGTGCTTTTAGTTCTAATCAATTTCCACTTCATTTCGCTTTGTCGCGTTCTTCCCAAATTGCCAAATTGGTGTTCAGAGTTCAGTTCTTGCAGAAGCTGCACATTGGAGATATCAGGAGACTGAACGCATCCTGCCAGAAGAGGTAATTCGAATTTTAAAGTATATTGTTGCCATTTGTGCATGTCACTCTGTAATTATTGTTTGTTAGGAATACTCGCATTCTTGTTTATTTTGTATCTCCAAGTACTTTGGTTGGATGTTTTTTTAGACTAGGAAGTTCTTAACTGTTGCTGTTCCGGTCCATGCTGAAATAGAAAAGTGTTTATGTAGAACTTATGTGCTCTTTGACATGGAACGACTAACTACTAATCGGCTACCAATTGGCAAAGATTTTGTCAGGTTGCAGTGAAGTTATGTAGGGAGACTACTTGGTTTATTGTTTAAAGTGTTTATGTTTGATGTTTTTCTAGATGAATAACGAGGTGGCCTCCCTGGTTCCATTAGCATAAATGATACCATTAGTGAGTCACCGTTCCAACTTCCAAGTTTAGAGAAACTAAAATTTGATCTACAGAACTACAAGTCAAAAGATGACTAGCAGTGTGCACATAGGCACCTTTCCAAAGTAGCGGCCAAAGAGTAGAGGGACTAAGCCAGGAGCAGCTTTCCTTCTACGTCTTAAGCTCCAGACTGCTTGGAACTTTTGGCAATTCTAGTGCACGTCTGGAGATACCAACAACATTCAGTGTCGAGGCTGGGCTGGTCAAGGTCTTTCCTCCCATGCATTTGCTCCACGTTCAGGGGAGTCCAAAGGGATAGGCTGCTGATCAGATCAGCAGGACAAGCTGTGGATGCAGCCGAAGGCGAGGGTTCCTCTGGAGTCAGCCACATTCCAGCAGCTGGCCGCCTGAAAATTTCGTTACGAACACGTAGAATGAGTCTAGCTTCTCCATTTTCTTTGTTCACCATGAAGATTTACGGTTTTGTTTCAGACCCATGTGGGGAATCATTCAGCAGGTTACATGATTCTGAATCTGAATTAATTAAAATTATTGTCCAGAGTCATTGTACCGTACTTGCTTATGATTGCTTGAACATTTAATTTTATTAGCGTCATCCGAATTGTTGTTGGGTGGTAGTCGCTTAAATTTATCATTATGCTACTGTGTGTATAAATGGTACAATACAAAGTAGGCATGTAAAGACGAACTCATTATGTAGTTGGTCTAAAGTAACTTATCATGTGCCATGTGCCATTCCTATGATATTAGACTACAGTAGGAAATTGGTCCAAGTGAACCGTATGAAAGTATTTGAGGCTGTCCTTCAAGAAGAAAAACACAAGAATTTCACCCAACAGTCAAACTCAGCTTCCACCGTTCAAAGTATCAGGGAATGTGTTTCCCAAACAAGTTAAACATGAAAAGTTCTTAGTGAATATTTAAATTAGTTATTCATTGTACTCCACCCAGGAAGCATGCAGACATAGCATTCGCACAGTAGCAAACACGAAACACAGGCAGCGATGCTAATGCCGATTTGCTCCCTTTCTTACTCGTCTCAACCTTAGGGGCCACACATCGTTAACTAAAAATTTCAAGAATGCAACCACTATTTATTGCAGTAATTTACGTCACAATCAGATTTTTTCTTCCCCGCAAAAAATCAGTTTTTTTCTTATGCGCAGAAAAAAACAGCTTTCTTCTACTGTGTTTTTTTCAGGGCATGGGACTGATTCTCAATCTTACTTCACGTGCAACTAGATCTTACCTCACGTCCCTGGTTCTCATCGTGGTTTTCCATCGCGAGGCTGATTCTGAGGCTCGTAATCTTACCTCATATCCACTCGGTAAGCTTACCTCACAAGCCTTTCACTCTTACGTTGGATTTAGGCTGGTCGGCTCAGTGTGTGGGTGGGATGAGGTGAGGAATAAGTATTCTTCACCCAGGATGGCGAATAGCGCGACCCTTGGTTAGATGCTAAATGCAAGCAGACGACTTTATCTAGTCGGAGTGAGTGGCATCGTGCATTTTAGTAGAGTGCGTCACATTCCAATTTGAATAAACTGTACGCTCACCTGTAAATCACTTGTTGGTAATCATTATATAGAAATGACTTGTTAGGGTATTTGATATTTTTCCTATATAAAAGGATGTGACACTTCTCTCATAGCAAACACGCGCTTTCCCTAAAAAGAAAAATGCAACTCCTTTTCTTATTATTTAAAAAAGTAATTCACTCATTCTCTCACCGCATGGCATGACGCTCACACTCACATCTAATTCCCCCGACTTGCTCTATCTGCAGACGTCGTCATTGCCATCTCTCCCCGCCAAGGCGTTCAACCCACACCTTCCTCTCAGCACCGCCTCCCCTTCCCTCCATGGCGTCTCCCTTCTCCTCCTCTCCCCTCTTCGGTGTCCCAGGTCGATTCCCAGTACCAAAGAGTGCACACTGTCATATTTGAGGGCGACCACCACATCGTATTTTTGCTGCCATGATATACGTAATGGTATATATCATGCGATCCTTAAGCCTCTTCTTTTATAAAATAAATATTGTCGATTTCAACATCAAAAGAAATAGCAAAACCTGTGATACTGTTTAACCCTTATATCAAGATTGCAAGATTGTTTTCAATTGTTAGAAATATTGTTGCTAGTTTAGGATGCTTGCATTTCAAGATAGCTAATATCTTATTCAGAAGGATGCTTGCATTTCCAGCTTAGCGATGGACATAGCAACTAATTTTTTTATTTGGATGTTGAGTTTCTCTCATATTCAAAGTGCAACACTTATGTGTCCTTCTGTGCACTTCCTTATGTTGAGTTTCCCAGCATCATATACAAACTTGCTGAGCAGTGAAAAAATTGTAAATAGCTTGAAAAAGGTGGAACAACTTGCATATTTGAATACTCCAGTTGAATGTCTATGCATTGCCATGGAATAAAAAAACCATAGAAATTGAGTAATTGTCCCAATGCAGAAATGTGTTGGATAAGATGACATGTGGTCTCCATCCATAGTAATAAAATTGATTCTGTCTATGTTTCTTTTCGCCACGACAATTGTTATTTCTTCGTAACCATCCTCTCCTTGCAATAAGACGAAACAGTACATAATCTTCTCCCGACCCCTCCTCCCGTTCCACCTTAATGCTCGAACTTGCACTTTTACAAATTATATATAAATATATATGTTATCGATTAAAAGGAGTACTTTGATTATATTTCTTATTTACAAATAATTAAAAATGTACATGGTGGTTAATCTAACCTTATCTTTTTACCACAAGGATAAAACTTGAAACTAATACAGAGCCTTGATTAACTAAAATGTCCCTTGTCCCCATTTCTTAAGTTCCTGACAGGCTACTGCCCACAATTTCCCCGTGGCCACTCAACCATGTCCACCTCTGAGCTTGAAAATTAATCAATCATTAAAATTCATAATTTGACTATGGCAGATTGGTGAGAAGCTATGAGCATGGTTTTCAATTTCACCACCAACCGAATTCACCAAAATTCAGTGTATTTAGTGAGTTTCATTGATTTCAGTTTGCATTTGGGCCAAATGACCAAAATATTCACTTGAATTCAATTAAAAGTTATTTTTTTCAAAAAAATAAAAAATATTTAAATTCCTATGCACTACTGAAATTGCTAAAATATTTTGGCCAAAACATAAGTATTTCTGTGTCGAGTGAAATTACTGAAATTAAGTTAATTTCATCAAAATATCTCTGAAAGTGAAAACCATGGCTATGAGTACCTCTACAAAATGTATGCAGTGCTTGGGTATCCTTGAAATAAAACACATGTAACCAATTCCAAATAGCTTATCAGATGAACATAGCAAATTGGTTACCTCTGGTTTAAATCCATGTGTTCTAACCAAAAGAAATGAAACCTACACAATATCCTAGACTATGAGTGGCAATGGTGGTCGTTCATATTCATCTGGGCTGCTGGAATCCTATTCTCTTAGCCTCCAGTCCGTGCTCAAGGCAGTCTGTCGCTCTAGTACGTCTCGTGATGGACCAGTCATCACCAAACAATCTTTGGGGATAGCGGTGCGATGGTGGCTTCGCCAATTCAAGAGCTATTCTGCCACACTTGTTCCTTCATAGGCGTCGCCAGTCCGGCACCAACAATAGTTCATCATTGCTGCTGAGCTCGGCCTGCAACACTTCCTCTAGCCGCCTCCGCACCCTCCCAATCTCGAGAGGTATATGAGAGCCTCTTTCCCATATTAATATATCTGAATACGTGTCCAACTGATAATGGAATTTTCATCAAATAATCTACAATCACTACTAGGAAAATGCTTATACACAGTAGCATAGTAGCAGCACTGTAAAATAGTAAGCGCTGCTGCTACTTAACAGGAGCGCTCGGGAACTACATGCACTGCTAATATGAGCATAGCAGTAGCGCTGGACCTAGAAAACACGCTACTACTAAAACTGATAGGCCGTTCCAGGTATGCTAGGGATACTAGTAGCCCTCATTTGTAGAAAGCGCTACTACTATTGATCTTAGCAACAACGCTTTTTCCCTTACCAGCGCTACTGATATATTCAGTCCCCTCCTAATAAGACCAAAGTTTAGTCCCACCTCGCTCCGCGAACAGAATTTTTACCACCTTAAATATGGTGCTTCTCAAACCATCACAACCACTTACTCCCTCCTTCCATCTATATAGGGCCTAATGCGTTTTTTAAGATCGTCTTTAAGTATTGACAAGATTAATGGTACATGACATGCACAATGTGAAAATTATATCATTGAAAGCTCCTTTCAGACACGAATTTAACGGTGTGCTTTGTGTAAGTTGCATGTCATATATTATTACTCTAATATTTGGTCAAAGTTAGCCTCAAAAAACGCATTAGCCCCTATATAGATGGAAGGAGCGAGTAGTCTTCATTGAATGTGTAGGATCTGTGTCCGCAATAGGAATCTTCACCGATTCTTAAACAGGAGAAGATTCCTATTGACAATTTAGATTCTACACAAAAAGATCATTGATGACCAATGTATTTTTGAAAAAAATTTACATGCTTAACGTTAGCAGTAGCGCTTTTCCATAGAAAGCACTACTGCGATAGACTTTAGCAGTAGCACTTTTCACGGACAAGCGCTACCACTAAGGGCCCTTATCCAAACCAGCTGACCCGCGCGCATCACTCTCCCCCTCACACTCTCTCATCGCCTCCGTCGCCCTCGTCGCCGTCGCCGCCATCGTTGCTGTCGCCGTCCTCCTCCTCCACCCCAAGGTCGATCCCTCCCTCACTACTAGGGAAAACCTTATACACAGAATCTTAGCAGTAGCGCGGTTTAAAAACAAACGCTACTGCTAATTGCAGTAGCGAGCTTGAGAAAACTGCGTTACTAATAACCTGATAGTAGTAGCGTGGGTTTTTACCCCTCGCTACTACTAAGTTATTTCCACCGTGCCTCCCGGAACCAGCCGTACTAGTAGCACGGGTTGTAAAACCTATGCTACTACTACGTGGATAGCCATAGCGTAGGTCAGACACCCGCGCTACTACTAGTCTCCCACGCCACCCACCCCCGCCGGATACACTCCCACCCACAACCGTCCCACACCACTCAACCCATGTCTGTCTAAAAAAATCCACCAACGCCCGATCCAGATCCCCTCCGCCTCCATCCCCCGCTGCGTGCGCCACGCCGGCGGCCGCGTGGCCGCCGCTCCCCGTCTCACGCCGCTGCCCTCCCCTCCTCCCCAGTCCAGCGAGCTCGCCGACGAATCTCGTATCCATCATATCGCCGTCGCCGGCCGCATCCCGTCCCAGCCCACCTGCCCGCCGATGGCCTTCTCCTCGTTCCCATGGCTGTTCCGCCGCCGAGCCGGCGGCAGCGGCAACGGCGGAACCGGCCCAAGCAAACCCTCCGCCGCGGAGGGGAAGGAGGAGGATGCGGAGGAGCTCAGCGTCACGCCACAGCTCCTTGACTTCATCCGGACACTCTCCCCGGACGCCTTCAAGTCCTTCCCCTCCAGCTCCACCAAGGCACCCCCTCCTTCCTCCCTTCTCGATTTCGCTCCCCTGCTAGTTCCCTCTCGTTTACTGGCGGTGCTATGCTTTGTCGCAGGAGGATCCGCGGAGTCGGCGGCCGAGCTCTTGGACTGGCAGCAGCGGCACGCCCTCCTCGTTCTCGCCAGAGCCAAGGTAGGTCTCCCGCGGATCTCGTCCTCCGCTTCGCCCAAGACAAAGATGGCTCTCAGGTCTCAAACTGTAATTTGTGATCCCTGCAGGAACTCGCTAAGGTCCGCTATGATCTGTGCCCACGCCACATGAAGGACAAGCAGTTCTGGACATACATCTTGTCGTAAGCTCTTGCCTCGTTAGCTTTCGCCCATGTGTGAGTGCATTGTTCCAGTCCAGGTGCTCAATTAGCTTCATGCTGGTCTTGATTTTGTGAATCTTCAGTTAGGAATTCTAGTCCATGGTGCTCCTTAATACCCAGCAAAATATATTTGTACCTAAACATGATCGTCCCAGTTGCGTGTGTACTGTTGTGCTGTTTTGTATATATAATAAACATCCAGCAAAAGGGATTGGCATCTAAAGATGAGAAATTATGTCAAATGTGAGTACCTGTTTTTGTAAAAGCTCAGCAAAAAGGGGACATCATCATGTAAAGCGTGGTCTCTGTTTGCTGAACAACTATCCATGAGGTGTAATATAAGTAAGGTGCTGGTCCTAATATAAGTAATAACAAACCATGGCTAGTGATAATTCCTCTGTTGTTCGATCCTTTATATATGCAAAAGAATACACACATGTCTGTTCCAGATATGGCCAAAGTTGTAAACACTAGATAATCCATCAAGTGGGCTTTTGATGCCATCCTGCAGCACACGTTGTTGGGCTTGACTCTAGCCAATTTCATTTTCAGGTAGGTTGGTGGGTGGGATATGCTAATGACACCGATGACTCAATCCGGAGGATTGTGCGGATAAACCCTGGTGTCGGCAGATACGTCGCCAAGAGCTACAGTCCAAGGTCCGGTTTCTCCGTTCTCTTAAGTTTGGTTGATGCAAAATTGAACAAGCAATTTTTTAGCCTAATTTATCACAAGTGAGGAGCAGTGAATTCTATAGTCCATTAGCTACGGTTGATCGGCAACTGCATAAGCTTCTATTTCTACTTCTGAATTTTCAATGATTGTATGAGCAAATGAGTGCTACAAATGTACAGTTTTGTTGGTTTAGGCAAACACCTCACAGTACTCAAAAGTACAGTTTTGTAGAAACCATAGTATTCTGATTGAGCTAGTAAGATTTAGTTTATGTAAGTTTAGTAGATGATCTAGTAGGATCCTTCTGCTGAACTGCTACTAGTAGGACGGCTTGCGATTAGATTAGTCTAGTCTATGCAGCAGGTGCACGCTCTGAGCTCGCTCGCAAGGTGTTTGCAACAATGCCTCTAGGAATGTTGAAATGTCAATTTGTTCAATCAATGTAGAATTCTGTTTTCCACAGGATACAAAGGAGCCTATGGACCTTAAACTTTGCTCATTAAATTGAAAATAAAACATTGTACTATTCGTACACAAACAAAACATCTATGGGTGGGGATGTTGGCATTGCGCGATTAAATTGAAAAAGAAAATGCTCTGATCAGATTAGCATATACAGTGTGCTTCATGCATCCAAGAGACCAAGACGTCTTCTCTTCTCTATGGAGAGAAGCTGATTTGCATTGACGGCTAATGATGATTCTTTGTGTTCCATAGTTTAAAAGGCAACCATTTTGCACTGGATAACCAAGTATTCTGCCAGGGTTAAATTTAATTAAGAATGTTGTTCTGCACTTTTGCTTATTGTACACTCCTCCTTTTGCCCATTTTATTTCCTTAGGCAATGTACTCTGATTCAGCCAGGACATCACACGGCCATGCTCTGTTTCTTCTCAGGTCCAGCCTGATTCAAGCTTCCTGGACATCCACAAGGCATGCCTTGGCCGCCATTGAGCAGAATGCCGCTGGTGGCCGCAGCGGTGATGGAGTGCCGTCTCAGCGGACAAGGGAGTATCAAGCGAGGCATCATCATCAACACGAGCGAAGGTCATAGGTGCTGCGTGCTCCTGCACGGCAACATGTGCCGCTATACTGATTGGGCAAGCAGGTCTGTTCTCTGCATATGCAGCCACCTCCATTTGATTTAATGAAATAAATATCATATTTGGTACCATGGCAATCCTAATTCCAGTCTTGTTACAGCCGTTGATCTTGGCCTGAGCAGCAACTCTGTATTGGCTCAGGATGATTTGGTTGCTCCAGCAGCTACAAGTGAGCAAGCTGATGTAAATGTGAGGAGTTTAATATACTTACTCGGCAACATGGAAAGTTTCCACACTTGTTCTAGCTGTCTCAATGGGTTAGCGACTTAGCATACATGTTGTAATAAGGTTTCACATTTGCTTCTCTGACAAGGTCTATTTTTATTCATAGGTAGAAGATAGCGACAGAGTGCTGCCGGATAATGAGATGTTGAAGCGGCAGACTGAATCCATGACACCGAAGTGCAATTGCGGCAGATTATCTCTATCTTTTCTTTTCATTTTTCTTATTATTGAGTGAGAACAGAATGAGGAACTGTGTGATAGTACATACAACAACTGTAGTAAAAAGAAACTTATGTTTGCAATTGTTAATGACATAGATACTTGCATGTTCTTTGAAGTGGTCATTTGTGAGTTGCAATGCATAATGAGGTTTTTTGGCTGATTTATTTCCTTCGGTTTCCGGTTAACCATGAAATAGGAGCCCAGCAGTGCTCACTATTGTTGTGTTTACTGGGAACTGTATGCATAAAATGGAATTGGTGGATTTTTATTTTTTAATTATAAATTAGTTAGTAGTGGCGTGGGAAAAGACTGCGCGCTACTAGTATTTAGGATACTAGTAGCGTTGGTAGTATGGACACGCTGCTACTATTTTGTTAGTAGTGGCGCGGGTACTAAATAGCAGTAGCGTGGGTGGCACATGCTACTACTAACTTTGTTAGTAGTAGCGTGGCTTCAACCCACGCTATTACTAACTATTAGCTATAGCGCCTTATTTGTAGCGCAGGTACCCGCGCTGCTGATAGGCCTAAAACCCGCGCTGCTGCTAGGCTTTTCCCTAGTAGTGCCTCCTCCTCTTCCCCCTCCTCCTCCCTCTCCGGTGCCGGCGGCCCCCTCCTCCTCCCTCCTCCCTCTCCTGCTCTCTCCTCCTCCCTCCCTCCTCTCTCCTCCTCCCCCTCCTGCTCTCTCCTCCTGTTGGCAATATGCCCTAGAGGCAATAATAAATTAGTTATTATTATATTTCCTTGTTCATGATAATCGTTTATTATCCATGCTAGAATTGTATTGATAGGAAACTCAGATACATGTGTGGATACATAGACAACACCATGTCCCTAGTAAGCCTCTAGTTGACTAGCTCGTTGATCAATAGATGGTTACGGTTTCCTGACCATGGACATTGGATGTCATTGATAACGGGATCACATCATTAGAAGAATGATGTGATGGACAAGACCCAATCCTAAGCATAGCACAAGATCATGTAGTTCGTATGCTAAAGCTTTTCTAATGTCAAGTATCATTTCCTTAGACCATGAGATTGTGCAACTCCCGGATACCATAGGAGTGCTTTGGGTGTGCCAAACGTCATAACGTAACTGGATGGCTATAAAGGTACACTACAGGTATCTCCAAAAGTGTCTGTTGGGTTGTCACGAATTGAGACTGGGATTTGTCACTCCGTGTAAACAGAGAGGTATCTCTGGGCCCACTCGGTAGGACATCATCATAATGTGCACAATGTGATCAAGGAGTTGATCACGGGACGATGTGTTACGGAACGAGTAAAGAGACTTGCCGGTAACAAGATTGAACAAGGTATCGAGATACCGACGATCGAATCTCGGGCAAGTATCGTACCGCTAGACAAAGGGAATTGTATACGGGATTTATTAAGTCCTTGACATCGTGGTTCATCCGATGAGATCATCGTGGAACATGTGGGAGCCAACATGGGTATCCAGATCCCACTGTTGGTTATTGACCGGAGAGTTATCTCGGTCATGTCTGCATGGTTCCCGAACCCATAGGGTCTACACACTTAAGGTTCGATGATGCTAGGGTTATAAGGAATAGATATACGTGGTTACCGAATGTTGTTCGGAGTCCTGGATGAGATCCCGAACGTCACGAGGAGTTCCGGAATGGTCCGGAGGTAAAGATTTATATATGAGAAGTCCTGTTTTGGTCACCGGAAAAGTTTCGGGGTTTATCGGTAACGTACCGGGACCGCCGGGAGGGTCCCGGGGGTCCACCAAGTGGGGCCACAAGCCCCGGAGGGCTGCGTGGGCCAAGTGTGGAAGGGGACTAGCCCCAGGTGGGCTGCTGCGCCCCCCCCCCCACAAGGGCCCAAGGCGCCTAAGGGGAGGAAAGGGGGCAAACCCTAAGGGCAGATGGGCCTTAGGGCCCATGCCTGGTGCGCCTCCCTCTCCCCCTCCACCTGGCCGCCACCCAGATGGGATCTGGGGGCTGCCGCCACCCCTAGGGAGGGAACCCTAGGTGGGGGCGCAGCCCCTCCCCTCCCCCTATATATACTTGAGGTTTGGGCTGGCCAAGACACACGAGTTCCTCTCCTTCTTGGCGCAGCCCTACCCCTCTCCCTCCTCGTCTCTTGCGGTGCTTGGCGAAGCACTGCTGGAGTACCACGCTCCTCCATCACCACCACGCCGTCGTGCTGCTGCTGGATGGAGTCTTCCCCAACCTCTCCTTCTCCCCTTGCTGGATCAAGACGTAGGAGACGTCACCGGGCTGTACGTGTGTTGAACACGGAGGTGCCGTCCGTTCGGCACTAGGATCTCCGGTGATTTGGATCGTGATGAGTACGACTCCTTCAACCCCGTTCTCTTGAACGCTTCCTCTTAGCGATCTACAAGGGTATGTAGATGCACTCTCCTTCCCCTCGTTGCTGGTTTCTCCATAGATAGATCTTGGTGACACGTAGGAAAATTTTGAATTTCTGCTACGTTCCCCAACAGTGGCATCATGAGCTAGGTCTATGCATAGTTTCTATGCACGAGTAGAACACAAAGTAGTTGTGGGCGTTGATTTTGTTCAATATGCTTACCGTTACTAGTCCAATCTTGATTCGGCGGCATTGTGGGATGAAGCGGCCCGGACCGACCTTACACGTACTCTTACGTGAGACTGGTTCCACCGACTGACATGCACTAGTTGCATTAGGTGGCTAGCGGGTGTCTGTCTCTCCCACTTTAGTCGGATCGGATTCAATGAAAAGGGTCCTTATGAAGGGTAAATAGCAATTGGCATATCACGTTGTGGTTTTTGCGTAGGTAAGAAACGTTCTTGCTAGAAACCCATAGCAGCCACGTAAAAAACTTGCAACAACAATTAGAGGACGTCTAACTTGTTTTTGCAGCAAGTGTTTTGTGATGTGATATGGCCAAAGGATGTGATGAATGATATATGTGATGTATGATATGATCATGTTCTTGTAATAGGAATCACGACTTGCATGTCGATGAGTATGACAACCGGCAGGAGCCATAGGGGTTGTCTTAATTTATTTATGACCTGCGTGTCAATATAAACGTCATGTAATTACTTTACTTTATTGCTAACCGTTAGTTGTAGTAGTAGAAGTAATAGTTGGCAAGACAACTTCATGAAGACATGATGATGTAGATCATGATGATGGAGATCATGGTGTCATGCCGGTGACAACGATGATCATGGAGCCCCGAAGATGGAGATCAAAAGGAGAAAAATGATATTGGCCATATCATGTCACTTTTTGATTGCATGTGATGTTTATCATGTTTTTGCATCTTATTTGCTTAGAACGACGGTAGTAAATAAGATGATCCCTCATTAAAATTTCAAGAAAGTGTTCCCCCTAACTGTGCACCGTTGCGAAAGTTCGTCGTTTCGAAGCACCACGTGATGATCGGGTGTGATAGATCCTTACGTTCGAATACAACGGGTGTTGACGAGCCTAGCATGTACAGACATGGCCTCGGAACACATGCGAAACACTTAGGTTAACTTGATGAGCCTAGCATGTACAGACATGGCCTCGGAACACAAGAGACCGAAAGGTCGAGCATGAGTCGTATGGTAGATATGATCAACATGAAGATGTTCACCGATGATGACTAGTCCGTCTCACGTGATGATCGGACACGGCTTAGTTGACTCGGATCATGTAATCACTTAGATGACTAGAGGGATGTCTATCTGAGTGGGAGTTCATAAGATGAACTTAATTATCCTGAACATTGTCAAAAGGTCTTCGCAAATTATGTCGTAGCTCGCGCTTCAGTTCTACTTTATAGATATGTTCCCAGAGAAAATTAGTTGGAAGTTGATAGTAGCAATTATGCAGACAGTAGAAGGCTTATGTCCTTAATGCACCGCTCAGTGTGCTGAACCTCGAACATCGTCTGTGGATGTTGCGAACATCTGACATACACGTTTTGATGACTACATGATAGTTCAGTGCGTAATGCTAAATGGTTTAGAATTGAGGCATCAAAGACGTTTTTGAAACATCGCAGAACATATGAGATGTTCCAAGGACTGAAATTGGGATTTCAGGCTCGTGCCCACGTCAAGAGGTATAAGACCTCCGACGATTTTCTTAGCCTGCATAACTAAGGGAGAAAAGCTCAATTGTTGAGCTTGTGCTCAAAATGTCTGAGTACAACAATCATTTGAATCGAGTGGGAGTTGATCTTCCAGATGAGATAGTGATGTTTCTCCGAACTCATTACCACCAAGCTGCTAGAGCTTCGTGATGAACTGTAATATATCAGGAACATATATGATGATCCTTGAAATATTCCCGATGTTTGACACCGTGAAAGTAGAAATCAAGAAGGAGCATCAATTGTTGATGGTTAGTGAAACCACTAGTTTCAAGAAGGGCAAGAGCAAGAAGGGAGACTTCATGAAACGGAAAATCAGCTGTTGTTCTAGTGAAGAAACCCAAAGTTGAACCCAAGCCCGAGACTAAGTGCTTCTGTAATAAGGGGAACAGTCACTGAAGCAGAACCACCCTAGATACTTGGTAGATGAGAAGGCTGGCAAGGTCGACAGAAGTATATTGGATATGCATTATAATGTTACTAGTACTCCTAGTAGCACCAGGGTATTAGATACCGGTTCGGTTGCTAAGTGTTAGTAACTCGAAACAAAAGGCTACGGAATAAACGGAGACTAGCTAAAAGGTGAGATGACGATATGTGTTGGAAGTATTTCCAAGGTTGATCAAATATCGTACGCTCCCTCTACCATCGAGATTGGTATTAAAACCTAAATAATTGTTATTTGGTGTTTGCGTTGAGCATAGACATGATTGGATTATGTCTATCGCGATACGGTTATTCATTTAAGGAGAATAATGGTTACACTGCTTATTTGAATAATACCATCCCGATCGTAGTGATACACATTTTCATGCCAAAGGTATAAGATAGTAATGATAGTACCACACAAATGTGGCACTGCAATTTGAGTCATATTGGTATAAAACGCATGAAGAAGCTCCTTGTTGATGGATCTTTGGACTCACTCATTTTTGAAAGGATTGAGACATGCGAACCATGTTTGTTGGTAGATATGCAGGAAGAAACTCTATACAGATGGATCGTTTGGACTCACTTGATTTTGAATCACTTGAGACATGCAAATCATACCACATGGGCAAGATGACTGAAAAGCCTCATTTTCAGTAAGATGGAACAAGAAAGCAACTCGTTAGAAGTAATACATTTTGATGTGTGCAGTCCAATGAGTGCTGAGGCATGTAGTGGATATCGTTATGTTCTTACTTCACAGATGATTTGAGTAGATGCTAAAGTATATTTACTTGATGGATCATGAGTCTGAAATTATTGAAAGGTTCAAGTAATTTTAGAGTGAAGTTGAAGATCGTCGTGACAAGAGGATAAAATGTCTATGATATGATCATAGAGATTCATATCTGAATTACGAGTTTGGCACAGAATTAAGACATTGTGGAAATTGTTTCACAACTAATACCGCCTGGAACACCATAGTGTGATGATGTGTCCGAACATCATAGTTGCACCCTATTGGATATGGTGCGTACCATGATGTCTCTTATCGAATTACCACTATCGTTCATGGGTTAGGCATTAGAGACAACCACACTCACTTTAATAGGGCACCACGTAATTCCGATGAGATGACACCGTATGAACTATGGTTTAGAGAAACCTAAGCTGTCATTTCTTAAAAGTTTGGGGCTGCGGCGCTTATGTGAAAAAGTTTCAGGCTGATAAGCTCGGACCCAAAGCGGATAAATGCATCTTCATAGGACACCCAAAACAGTTGGGTATACCTCCTGTCTCAGATCCGAAAGCAATAAGGGATTGTTTCTAGAATCGGGTCCTTTCTCGAGGAAAAATTTCTCTCGAAAGAATTGAGTGGGAGGATGGTGGAGACTTGATGAGGTTAATAAACCGTCTCTTCAACTAGTGTGTGGTAGGGCACAGGGAGTTGTTCCTGTGGCACCTAAACCAATTGAAGTGGAAGCTTATGATAGTGATCATGAAACTTCAGATCAAGTCACTACCAAACCTCGTGGGATGACAAGGATGCGTACTACTTCAGAGTGGTACGTAATCCTGTCTTGCAAGTCATGTTGCTAGACAACAATGAACCTACGAGTTATGGAGAAGCGACGGTGGGCCCGGATTCCGATAAATGGCTCGAGGCCATAAAATCTGAGAGAGGATCCATGTAAACAAAGTGTAGACTTTGGTAGAACGGCTCGATGGTCGTAAGGCTGTTGAGTACAGATGGATTTTAAAAGGAAGACGGACAATGATGGTAAATGTCATCATTAAGAAAGCTCGACTTGTCGTTAAGATGTTTCCCGACAAGTTCAAGGAGTTGACTACGATGAGACTTTCTCACTCGTAGCGATGCTAAGAGTCTATTGGAATTATATTAGCGATTACTGCATTATTTATGAAATCTTGCAGATAGGATGTCAAAA
Source organism: Triticum dicoccoides (assembly GCF_002162155.2). NCBI lineage: Eukaryota > Viridiplantae > Streptophyta > Magnoliopsida > Poales > Poaceae > Triticum > Triticum dicoccoides. Next base: position 740,309,519 of record NC_041384.1, read on the forward strand.
ACCATTGTTTCCTTAACGATTTTCTTGAAGAAAGGTTGTATGTGATACAACCGGAAGGTTTTGTCAATCCTGAAAGATGCTAATAAGTATGCAAAGCTCCAGCAATCCTTCTAAGGACTGGAGTAAGCATCTCGGAGTTGGAATGTATGCTTTGATGAGATGATCAAAGATTTTGGGTGTATACAAAGTTTATGAGAAACTTGTATTTCCAAAGAAGTGAGTGGGAGCACTATAGAATTTCTGATGAATATATGTTGTTGACATATTGTTGATCAGAAATGACGTAGAATTTCTGGAAAGCATATAGGGTTATTTGGAAAGTGTTTTTCAATGGAAAACCTGGATTAGGCTACTTGAGTATTGAGCATTAAGATCTATAAGGATAGATCAAAACGCTTAATAGTACTTTCAAATGAATACATACCGTGACAAGATTTTGAAGGAGTTCAAAATGGATCGGGAAAGAAGGAGTTCTTGTCTGTGTTACAAGGTGTGAACATTGATTAAGACTCGAAACCTGACCGCGGCAGAATAGAGAGAAAGGACGAAGGTCGTCCCCTATGCTTTAGACGTAGGCTCTATAGTATGTTGTGTGCCGCACTTGAAGTGTGCCTTGCCATGAGTCAGTCAAGGGGTACAAGAGTGATCCAAGAATGGATCACAGGACAGTGGTCAAAGTTATCCTCAGTAACTAGTGGACTAAGGAATTTTCTCGATTATGGAGGTGATAAAAGAGATCGTCGTAAAGGGTTACACCGATGCAAACTTTGACACTAATCCAGATTATTCTGAGTAGTAAACTGGATTCGTATAGTAGAACAGTTATTTGGAATAGCTCCAAATAGAACATGGTAGCTGCATCTAGGAGATGACATAGAGATTTGTAAAGCACACACGGATCTGAAAGGTTCAGACCCGTTGACTATAACCTCTCTCACAAGCATAACATGATCAAACCCAGAACTCTTTGGGTGTTAGTCACATGGGGATGTGACCTTGAGTGTTAATCACATATCGATGTGAACTGGATTATTGACTCTAGTGCAAGTGGGAGACTGTTGGAAATATGCCCTAGAGGCAATAATAAATTAGTTATTATTATATTTCCTTGTTCATGATAATTGTTTATTATCCATGCTAGAATTGTATTGATAGGAAACTCAGATACATGTGTGGATACATAGACAACACCATGTCCCTAGTAAGCCTCTAGTTGACTAGCTCGTTGATCCATAGATGGTTACGGTTTCCTGACCATGGACATTGGATGTCATTGATAATGGGATCACATCATTAGAAGAATGATGTGATGGACAAGACCCAATCCTAAGCATAGCACAAGATCATGTAGTTCGTATGCTAAAGCCTTTCTAATGTCAAGTATCATTTCCTTAGACCATGAGATTGTGCAACTCCCGGATACCGTAGGAGTGCTTTGGGTGTGCCAAACGTCACAACGTAACTGGGTGGCTATAAAGGTACACTACAGGTATCTCCGAAAGTGTCTGTTGGGTTGGCACGAATCGAGACTTGGATTTGTCACTCCGTGTAAACGGAGAGGTATCTCTGGGCCCACTCGGTAGGACATCATCATAATGTGCACAATGTGATCAAGGAGTTGATCACGGGATGATGTGTTACGGAACGAGTAAAGATAATTGCCGGTAACGAGATTGAACAAGGTATCGGGATACCGACGATCGAATCTCGGGCAAGTATCATACCGCTAGACAAAGGGAATTGTATACGGGATTGATTAAGTCCTTGACATCGTGGTTCATCCGATGAGATCATCGTGGAACATGTGGGAGCCAACATGGGTATCCAGATCCCGCTGTTGGTTATTGACCGGAGAGTTATCTCGGTCATGTCTGCATGGTTCCCGAACCCGTAGGGTCTACACACTTAAGGTTCGATGACGCTAGAGTTATAAGGAATAGATATACGTGGTTACCGAATGTTGTTCGGAGTCCCGGATGAGATCCCGGACGTCACGAGGAGTTCCGGAATGGTCCGGAGGTAAAGATTTATATATGAGAAGTCATGTTTTGGTCACGGGAAAAGTTTCGGGGTTTATCGATAACGTACCGGGACCACCGGGAGGGTCCCGGGGGTCCACCAAGTGGGGCCACAAGTCCCGGAGGGCTGCGTGGGTCAAGTGTGGGAGGGGACCAGCCCCAGGTGGGCTGTTGCGCCCCCCACAAGGGCCCAAGGCGCCTAAGGGGAGGAAAGGGGGCAAACCCTAAGGGCAGATGGGCCTTAGGGCCCATGCCTGGTGCGCCTCCCTCTCCCCCTCCATATGGCCGCAACCCAGATGGGATCTGGGGGCTGCCGCCACCCCTAGGGAGGGAACCCTAGGTGGGGGCGCAGCCCCTCCCCTCCCCCTATATATACTTGAGGTTTGGGCTGCCCAAGACACACGAGTTCCTCTCCTTCTTGGCGCAGCCCTAGCCCTCTCCCTCCTCGTCTCTTGCGGTGCTTGGCGAAGCCCTGCTGGAGTACCACGCTCCTCCATCATCACCACGCCGTCGTGCTGCTGCTGGATGGAGTCTTCCCCAACCTCTCCTTCTCCCCTTGCTGGATCAAGGCGTAGGAGACGTCACTGGGCTGTACGTGTGTTGAACACGGAGGAGCCGTCCGTTCGGCACTAGGATATCCGGTGATTTGGATCACGACGAGTACGACTCCTTCAACCCCATTCTCTTGAACGCTTCCGCTTAGCGATCTACAAGGGTATGTAGATGCACTCTCCTTCCCCTCGTTGCTGGTTTCTCCATAGATAGATCTTGGTGACACGTAGGAAAATTTTGAATTTCTGCTACGTTCCCCAACACCTCCTTCTTCCCCTCCTCCCTTCCTCCTCCTCCTGGCCTCCTCCCACCTCGTCCTCCCCCTTTCTGTAAATAGGTTTTAGTTTTTGTTAAATGTATGTTTTTGTTTTTAGTAAATGTAGGTTTTTAGTATATTTTGTTTTTAGAAAATTTGAATAAGTAATTTGAAAATAATAAGTAAATGTAGGTCTTTTGAATAGAATAGGAAATTTTTAGAAATTTTGAATAAGTAAATTTGAATAGAACAAAATATGAAATTGAAAAAAAAAAGAAAATGTAGGTCTTTTGAATAGAATAGGAAATTTTTAGAAAATTTGAAGAAGTGAATTTGAATAGAATAGGAAATTATAAGTAAATTTGAATAGAATAATTAAATGTAGCTTATGGAGTTTCACTAAGTACTAAGATGACGATAATAATGTTTTTGTTTATATTTTGTTTTTGCAGAAATCAAGGAGCCCCTGCATCATCCCCGCCGCCGTCCATCGTCACCGACCCCCTCCGACCTCGATCGAGGTGAGACCAGCCACCCTATGTTGTTAATTTAATTTAGGTATTTTAGGTGTTTAATCTTAGAATAATGTAGTATGTACCCTAGTTATGATCGAATCATGTTCAAAATGTAGGGTTTTAATTAGGTGTAGTTAATATAATTTAGGTGTTTTAGGTGTCACATTTGTTGTTATTTTTTAGTTAAAGCAATTATTCCCGCATCAACGTCGACGATGCCTATCCCGCATCCTCGTCGTCAACTCGCTGGAGGAGGCCTGGGCTTGGTGAGGAGCCATGTCCGGGACTGGGCTCCACCGGGCTGGTACTGGGAGGTGCTACCTTCCGGGGGGCGCAGCTTGGTGAGGAGCCAGCCCGTCGTTGACCCGAACCTTCTTTGGTGGCGGTCTCGTGGGCCAGTGACGGTGCGGAGGCTTGAGGACCCCGCGGAGGTGGTACGTCACCATGTCAGCGAGGAGGACGAGCACGTCCGTCGCTACATGGTTGCGTTGGAGGGCAGGTTCTCCAATACATGGGAGGTTCTTCAGGGATCTCACTGGACCTATGATCATGTGATGGTTCCTTCTCTTTGGGTGTGCACCGCCCGCGTCGATACCCGTCGTTCGCTACGGTTTTAGATGTATTAGTGATGTTATATGTATGATACTATTCGAGATCTATTAGTGATAATATTCAACGATGGAAAGAGATGATTTAGTTTTGATTATTGAATGAATGCTAATTTGAATACTAATTTATTTTACGATTTGGTTTTGCTTATTGAATGCTCATATGATGTAGATATAAACATGTATATGTTGTGTTGCTCAAATAGGATATGTGTTTGCCCAAGTGGCCGGCCATGTTTGCAGGTTACACCTCCTATAGTGGCCTATGTTTTGCCGGAGTGTTGATTAATTTCTGTTCCGACAAATTTCAGGTGCTCAATATGTCCTTTTTTAGCAAAGGTCATGCCGGATTTTTTCGTGAATTCTGGCATGACTTGTGCTAGAATATGTAGGAAATATCGAGTGGCATGGATTGTCTAGAAAAATAATTAAATGAAATTTCAGGTTGACTTTAAGTCTATCGAGGCTCCATCACCGAAGATCAAAAAATCAGTGAGGGAGTGTATCCACCATATATGAGAGAGGATGAAGAAGCCCGACTGTTGTCGTGGGGGTCGTTTCTCCTTTTGCTCCGGGTGCTAGACCTTTTGTTATGCACTATGGGAAGGAGGAGTAACGACCATCACTGACGGTCGCAAATGTCAGAGAGGAATCAGTGAGTGAGAGTCTCCACCACCACCAACGGTCGAATGTATACACCACGCGAGCTGAGAATTTTCAAGAAAAAGACTTGACAGACCGATAGTCAACCCGTGATGAATAATAATGATGTAATTTAATTTTTGTAGTACATATATTGAATTGTACAAGTTTAATTTTTGAATTATGAACGTAGGACATGTCATCATCGGACGACGAGAGTCTCCAGGGGAGTGCAGCTGGTGCAACGACGACCGAGGTCTGTGCGACAGGCCTCACCTGGACGAAGATCAGCGCTTCAGCAATAAGCTCTAGGAGACCTTCGATGTTGAAACGGTACGCAACGACGAAAAGTGTTTTTTCCGTAATTAAGCATGACTTCAACTATTTCAACGTGTAAGTTCCATCTTTTACAATTCGAGTAGCTTATCCCATGCCATGCAAGACGCTATGTCTTGGAGAGGATGGATTTTGAAGACCATGAAAATTTCGAAACAAAGAAAATTCACCTAAGGACCCATCATGGTATGGACTTTGAAGTAAATTTGTACAATTCTGAGAGCGTAACCCATTTTGGTTGCAAAAATTGCGAAGCACTTTGCAAGATGTATGGTTTTTATGAAGGTATGCTTGTCACCATGGATCTTGGTGATCCTGACATAAGACAATATGGACATTTGGGTCCTTGTTGATACGCTTTCAATTCTACCGCTATGTGAGTTTCTCAAACGTAGTTATTAACTAATTTATATTGTTTATTTCAAAATAGTTGATAGCTTATTTTCATTCTTCAAACAATATGCGGAAGATGGTAGACAGAACCTAGTACACCGATGGCTCTCAGTTAACTTATCAGGAGAAAAATCATCTGATCGCATTTTGTACTGATCTTGAGAATTACAATACCTATTATCGAACTCCTCCACATTATGATGAATACATGCCACTAGTGCACGTGTTGAACCACACTAACATCCATGGAGATGCCATGGTAAGATTTTTTACTATTACGACATCCATACATCTTTCGCATAAATTTTTTTAAAACTTAAGTACATTGCTAACTACGAAGTTATTACTATGTTTTTCAACAGAAAATCCCGTCGGATTGTGTGTCTCATCTGATGTATCAGAATGGCCGCTTTGATGTTTTGAACATACAGCCAAGTCATCCTACGAGTCACACATGTGCATATCGGATTTCTAAAAACAGTGAAGACCTAACAATCAAAGAATGGAAAAATGTATGGTCGGTCGTATAGAGGTTCTTGGAAGCAAGATTGTGCAAAAAGCAAGAATTGGAGACATGATAATCTCCATTCTCCATAATGGAGAGTCGGGGGCTATCTTGCTTTATGCTATTTTACCTAGGAGAAGGTAGTAGGTCCTAGCTAATACTCATGATCATGTGCTAAGAACAACTAAATATGATTGGTTAGATGACTATGATGATGATGTGGTATCGAGTAGAAGTTCTATGATCGATGATGATGAGTATGACTTGTTATTATGATACCAATGATGAGTTATTTATTATTATGATCGATGATGCGTGATGCTAAGTTGTTATATGAGCATGATGAGTTATTATATATATATCAGTAGGTGAAATGAATATGAATTAGATTCAAGTGGAGGCAACATGTGGCGCACATCGAAAGTACTACTAATCCAAAACTATTTTGGATTAGTAGTACTTTCGATGTGCGCCACATATTGCTACTACTAATCCAAAACTCTATTTTGGATTAGTAGTACTTTCGATGTGCGCCACATGTTGCTTCCACTTGAATCTAATCCATGTTCATTTCATCCACTGTTATATATAATAACTAATCATGGTCATAAAATCATGCGATGAAAGTACTATTTATAAAACCACAACGAAAATAAGCTGTATTTTTAAAAATACAGGAAAAGTTAGCAGCAACGCTTTTCAGAAGAAGCACTACTGCTACTTAGCACTATCAGCAGCGCTTTTCAGAAGAAGCGCAACTGCTAGCTAGGTATAGCAGTAGCACTCCTTTTTCAGCGCTACTGCTACTAGTTAGCTGTAGCGCCTTAGTGGTAGCGCTGATACAAGCGCTACTGCTAGCTCCAAAACAAGCGCTACTACTAGGGTTTTCCCTAGTAGTGAATGACATTATAGTTTCCAAAAATAGACATAGTACTGGTTAAATCATATTAATGAATAAACTATACAAGATTCACCTTATGCTTGGAAAGAGCCATTCCAATCATCTTTATTGGTCGTATGGCTCTAGTAACGAAGAATCAAACTTTCCTATCCAGATATGTAGAAGTGATCCAGGTATACCTTTCAACAAAGGACAAAGATAAAACTTTAGAAATGCTGTAACTTTTGCATATGGAAAGAGGATGTGTTTAATATATGACTGCCCTAAGCAGAAATAGTGATAAAACATATATTGCAGTGAACTAAATGCCATTCTGCTTCTTTTGCTAACCTGTCCGAAGCTCGCAATAGCATCTCTGAGCTACCAACACATTATTGTGCCTCAAGTCTGTGATGTGTTACGAGATCAACAATGAGGTGCGATTTATTACAGGTTGAAGGTATGTTCAATTTAATGACAACCTGTAAAAAGAAACTTAATCGGAGCAATTAACTCCAATTATCAAGTGAATCTTACACATGGCTATTAGTCGACCTGTTACTGATTTATGGGGTGAAAATGTGCAATTCTAAGAAAGCATGCTAGCCCGAATGCCATACAAAATCAACAAAACATGCCTACAAACTATACTCTAACAACAACTGGGCAACATTCTAACTAACCTATACTCATGGTATCCTTGTACTGATTCCTGACACTCACACTTCTCTGAAACTAACTGACTCTCCTGGTTAAGTTCACTCGAATTTGTTACTACTTACTACTGTTGCATGCTAATTCTTCCTACTTCCTATATCAGTGCACCATTGCTCAAATCACACAGCATTCACACCAAAGTTGCTGACACAATGTACATGGAAGTGGTCACTAAACTCCTAATTCTAGCCCTTATACTGAAATCTTCCTACATGGAAGCTGACACAATGCACAATTTATCGAAATTTACTAAAACAGCAGCAGAGAACACAATATTGTTCAGCAGCATCAGCAATAGATTGTTTGTGGGTGGGTGGGTGCAGGTGTTGTGGAACGACCTTCTGGCCCTTCATTGCAACTTCAAACTTTAGGTATGAACCGGGCAGCATTCCATGGCTCTCGATCAGCTCCATTATTCTCTTCCTCTCCTCGCGGGCCAAACCAGTGCTCACCATAGCGTCAACCACGCCCTGTAAACACAGATCAAACTCAATTGTATTCTAATAAAACGAAAGCTCAGATATATAAGCCAGAAAGACACATCTCCTCATTGGCATCAGTGTAGGCCACCATGGGCAGCAACTCAAGCATGACGGCCGTGCCGGCAGCAAATATGGCGGACTTCTTCGTGGATGACGTGCTGATTTTACATTGGGAAACCCTAGGCATGACCATAGTGCTACAGAAGAACCTTTATATGACTGGTAATGGATCATCATATAAAGCACGTACAGAAAAGCCATCGATCGATGAGGAACCTTGCTTTATATGATGATTCCATCAAAGAACCTGGTATTAGATTTTATTTTATTTTTGCGGGTGAACCTGGTGTTAGATGAACATAAATCAGGATAAAATATGGCAATAATAATGTTCACCAAGAGTGGCAACGGGAAGAACGAGAGGCAGATCGACAGTGTGCAGGTTTGGAGGTTTACCAATAATAATGTTCACCAATAATAGGTGTTTTCTGTTTGTAATAGGAACTAATGTTCAGGAAATTAGAAGCACGAGTGCAAACTCATCTGCTAAGACACACGCACGCACATGCACAATGGGAGTTATTTACCCAAAACCACCACATTATGGGCTAGGGTAACAGATCGGTACCACATTTGAGGCAGGGCACAAAAAACCACCAACAATGGGGCTAATCTGTAACGCGGAGCACTGATAGTCTGATAAGCTTGCGAAAACAGCGAAACTGACAAGTTGGGCCCATATGTCGGGCTGACGTGGCGACGACTAAACGCTTTGACCAAGAGATGTGGCAAATGAGATGCAGACCCCACCTGTCAATGACTAGACGGTCATCTTCCCAAATCTCTCTCTTTGAGGCATTCCATCAAACAGCTCTTAGGCGCCATTCATTTCCCTCTCGTGCCAGAGAGAGCGAGCAGCTAGCACGTCCGCCTCTCCATGGAGCGCCGGCGGCCGCGTGCCCAGGCCGACGAGGAGCAGCGCCCAGCCTCGCTGCGCCGGCTGACGAGCAGCGCCCAGCCCCGTCGCGCGCCCAGGCCGACGAGGAGCATCCAGCCCGCCGCGCGCCCAGCCTCGCCGCGCCGGCCGACGAGCCGCGCCCAGCCCTTTCGCGCGCCCAGCCTTGCCGCGCCGGCCGACGAGCAGCGCCCAGCCCCGTCGCGCGCCCAGCCTCGCCGCGCCGGCCGACGAGTCGCGCCCAGCCCCGCCGCGCGCCCAGGCCGATGAGGAGCACCCAGCCCGCCGTGCGCCCTGTTTGACATGAAAAATAATAACAAACAACGGTGGTTATCGTGTCATTATCTCTCTACGCGCCAGGGGAAATAAATATGCGGGCGTGCCAGTGTACTAAGTACACAAATAAAAGATAGGTAAACTTGCACTTTATTTATCTCTCATTGGAGAAACAAAATTACAAGCTTCCATTACATAAGCGCTCCATGGCCTGCTAGCGCCGCCGATATGACTTGGGCGATGTGAGGTTCTGGTTCACGGGGCCTCGGAAGGCTCCCGATTAATTACATCCACGAGTCAAAGTCGAGGACCACCTCCGATTAAGCTGCTGCAATGGTCGTTGTCTTCAAGTCTCGTCTTCTCCAAGTGCTCGGTGTAGATGATGGTGATGAAGTGGTGGAATAGAAGAGTGGAGCGGTACGTCCATCGCTCCAGCGATGCTTAGTCACATCCCTCCGACTTGTCGATGTCCGATGATGAAGATGCCTGGCCTCGTCAGCTCAGACAGATGGTCGGCCTTCGCCTCGTCGGTGCCCGGCCTGGTGGTGTCCGCCTCGTCGGTGTCAGACACGGTGTGTCTTGCCTTCGCCTCGTCGGTGCCCGGCAAGATATGGATAGCTTCATCGGAAGGAGACATGTCGGTGAAGTGGCTTCGCCTCGTCGGAGCTTGGACGAGGTTGGGGGAGTGTGTTGATGTAGAAGTCGGAGTAGATTCGAGTGTCGCCGGGTGGCGGCGTTGCTTGAAGATGACAAAAATGCGAGCTCGTCGATGTAGACCTCAGACCGTCGTGCCTCGTCGGTCTTGGCAGCGTTGGAATATTTGTTGTCGGCGTGGCATGGGTCACGCTCGGCTTAGACTTCTCGACGACCGGTTACTTCATCAGGGTGTGCAAGGGGCTACACCTTGCGGGAGTAATGGTTTGGGGAGACCGGCGTCAGTGTAAAAACTAACACACACTCACATGGGCGTGGCCGGGATGGTTGACACCTCGTCTCGGCTAGACGTCGAGTATTCGGCGGTCCGTCAAGACAAAGGGGGCCGCCTCACAAGGCCTTAGGAAAAGGTGGCATTTTAGAGGCCGCGTCGCCTTGGGCTGGTGCTACGCCAATGGGTGACCTGTACGCCGGCGACGCCGTGGACCTGTACTTCAAGGACCTGTTCGCCACGGTAGGTGCACCTCTAGAAGGAGGGACTGGTCTTGTATTGTGTCGCTGCAAACTCTAGTTCGACCAAAGATCTGTACGCCATGAAGGGGGAAGTGAGTCCCGGGCCGAGTCGTCACTGAGCTCCGATTCCGCCACCCCGTCTCCTCTAAGAAACATGGTGCAAAGCCTGTACGCCTGTAAACTGTTTGCTATTGACCTATCTGTCGGGGACGTGCGCCTCATGAAGGAGGAGCCAGTCCTTGGCCGCGTCGTTGCAGACACTGGTTCCATCGAGAATCTGTACACCATGAAGGGAAAGGCGAGTCTCGGGCTGCGTCGTCTTCTTCGGGAAGCAAAATGCTAGATCCGTTCACCGCGATCGGGACGCCATGAACCTGTACACCGGAGACCTGTACGGCGCGACCTGTCCGCCGCGATGGGTGTGCCTCTCGGAGGAGGGGACGGTTTTGGGCTGCATCATCGTGAGCTCCGGTTACGTCTCGCTGTCTCATCCGGGAAGTAAGACACCAAACATGTGCACCACGATCGGAATGCTATGGACCTGTGCACCAGCGACCTGTACATCGTGACCTGTTCGCCAGGGACATGTAGACCGTCATGGTAGAGCATCGGGGCTAGCGGTTGGGCTGCGTCGTTGGCAAGCTCTGGTAGCTCCTGAGTCATCTCTAGCCAGAACATGACACCTGAAAATGAAAGGCTTGGCGTAGACAAGCTTCGATGGTGTCGGTGCAGCTTTCAGTTCCGGCGCCGTCATCTCCGGCGGCGGCGACGGGATCACACGAGTGTCATTTCCCGTCACCGGCACATACTCTCCATGTAGCGCATGCATGCTGGATGTGAAGGAGAAAGAAGAAAATAGATGTATTAGAACAAAATCTCACCCCCCGGGCACGTGAGCTTGGTGTCCATGTCGCTGCCGCCGGTGTTCTCGCCCGGCTGCCTTCGTCCGTCTATGCGATCTGGTCTTCTCCCGTCTGCTCCGTGAGTTGCCTCTCCGGCCGTGCGTTGGTGTATGGATGGATGGGTGTGTGCGTCGGCAGTGTGTACGTGAATGGATGGATCTATGGATGTGTGCTACGTGATGGATGGATGTGTGCGTTGGTGAATGGATGAATGTGGTGCTTGGTGGCCGGCTAGTGCGCCGGTGACGGATGGATGTGGTGGATGGATGGATGCTGGAGTTTGCCTCGCCCGTGCGCAGCCTTGCGGCGGCGCGTGTGTGGACGGCCTGACGGCCGGGTCTGTTCGCCCCCGTATGTGATCTGATGCATGGGTATATATAGGCAGAGATATGGAAATGGATAGCTATCACCTAGCGCGAGCGCCACCGTAATATGGATAGATACGAGCTACGGACGTTGCGGCAAAGTTGTTGTTGAGCCGGCCTTCCTCATCTTGTGGATAGATTGACAAGAGATAAGTAGGCCGCCGTGAGTTTAGCTTGTACGGGTGTGGAGGTCGAGCTCGCAACGCAGCTGTACGCACGCGGCCGGTGTGTTGGATCAGGCTCGAGCGCGTGCATGCGTGTGCAACCTAGTCTTTCGTTGCATGGGACGTAAACACGGCTCGGATCACTCATCTGGCCTTTGTTTAATATACTCCATGCAGGCATAGACACAGTGCAATCCACATAGCTCACGTGAGCCATGCATGCACATATAACTGGTAGTTGATTAATCAAATTGATCTGGTCACATGCGTGTAGGCATAAATAATCAATGCTCCATTGTGAATCCTTTTCTTTCATGAAAATTGAGCATTTTGGTCGCTGCCATATGCATACTTGTGTGTACGTATCAATGCCATATTTTATGCTTAACGAATGCATAAATGCGACAAAATCGCGTCGAACAAATAATAACAAACAACAATGGTTATCGTGTTATTATCTCTCTACGCGCCAGGAGAAATAAAAAATTGCGAGCGTGCCAGTGTACTAAGTACACAAATAAAAGATAGGTAAACTTGCACTTTATTAATCTCTCATTGGAGAAACAAAATTACAAGCTTCCATTACATAAGCGCTCCATGGCCTACTAGCGCCGCCGATATGACTTGGGCGATGTGAGGTTCTGGTTCACGGGGCCTCGGAAGGCTCCCGATTAATTATATCCACGAGTCAAAGTCGAGGACCACCTCCGATTAAGCTGTTGTAATGGTCGTCGTCTTCAAGTCTCGTCTTCTCCAAGTGCTCGGTGTAGATGATGGTGATGAAGTGGTGGAATAGAAGAGTGGAGCGGTACGTCCGTCGCTCCAGTGATGCTTAGTCACATCCCTCCGGCTTGTCGATGTCCGATGATGAAGATGTCTGGCCTCGTCAGCTCAGACAGATGGTCGGCCTTCGCCTCGTCGGTGCCCGGCCTGGTGGTGTCCGCCTCGTCGGTGTCAGACACGGTGTGTCTTGCCTGTGCCTCGTTGGTGCCCGGCAAGATATGGATAGCTTCATCGGAAGAAGACATGTCGGTGAAGTGGCTTCGCCTCGTCGGAGCTTGGACAGGGTTTGGGGAGTGTGTTGATGTAGAAGTCGGAGTAGATTCGAGTGTCGCCGCGTGGAAGCATTGCTTGAAGATGACGACAATGCGAGCTCGTCCATGTAGACCTCAGACTGTCGTGCCTCGTCGGTCTTGGCATCGTTGGAGTATTTGTTGTCGGGGTGGCATGGGTTGCGCTCGGCTTAGACTTCTCGACGGCCGGTTACTTCATCGGGGTGTGCAAGGGGGTACACCTTGCGGGAGTGATGGTTTGGGGAGACCGGCATCAGTGTAAAAACTAACGCACGCTCACAATGGCGTGGCTGGGGTGGTTGGCGCCTCGTCTTTGCTAGACGTCAAGTATTAGGCGGTCCGCCAAGACAAAGGTAGCGTTGTAGAGGCCGCGTCGCCTTGGGCTGGTGCTAGGCCAAAGGGTGACCTGTACGCCGGCAACGCCGTGGACCTGTACGCCAAGGACCTGTTCTCCACGGTAGGTGCACCTCTCGAAGGAGTGACCGGTCTTGTACTGTGTCGCTGCAAACTTTGGTTCGACCAAAGATCTGTACGCCGTGAAGGGGGAAGCGAGTCCGGGGCCGCGTCATCACCGAGCTCCGGCTCCGCCCTGCCGTCACATCCGGGAAGCAAGACACCAAACTTGTGCACCGCGATCGGAACGCCATGGACCTGTTCGTCACGGTAGGTGCACCTCTC
>NC_041384.1:740323129-740324129 GCF_002162155.2 Triticum dicoccoides
AGTGTGTCGTTGCAAACTTTGGTTCGACCAAAGATCTGTACGCCGTCGAGGGGAAGCGAGTCCCGGGCCGCGTCATCACCGAGCTCCGGCTCCGCCCCGCCGTCACATTCGGGAAGCAAGAAACCAAACCTGTGCACCGCGATCGGAACGCCATGGACCTATTCGTCACGGTAGGTGCACCTCTCGAAGGAGGGACCGGTCTTGTACTGTGTCGCTGCAAACTTTGGTTTGACCAAAGATCTGTACGCCATCAGGGGGAAAGCGAGTCCCGAGCCGCGTCATCACCGAGCTCCGGCTCTGCCCCGCCGTCTCATCCGGGAAGCAAGACACCAAACTTGTGCACCGCGATTGGAACGCCATGGACCTGTGCATCGGTGACCTGTTCGTTGTGACCTGTGCATCGTAACCTGTTCGCCGGGGACCTGTAGACTGCCATGTTAGAACAACGTCGGGGCTAGTGGTTGGGCTGCGTCGTTGGCGAGTTCCGGCAGCTCCCGAGTCGTCTCCAGCCAAGAACATGACACCTGAAAATGAAAGGCTTGGTGTAGACGATCTCCGGCGGTGTCGGTGCAGTTTGTTGTTCCGGTGCAGTCATCTCCGGCGGCGGCGACGGGATCACACGAGTGTCGTCTCCAGTGACCGGCACGTACTCTCCGCGTAGCGCATGCATGCTGTTTATTTTTAGATAGGCAATCCAATCTTCACAAGGGCAAGGGCCAGACTTTCGGCGGCCTCTCCATGCGTGCTTGCCGGCGGCTTCTGCCTGCTCCTTGTACCTGTATACAACAAACATAAACCTCACCTTGATTACCTGAGGTTGCGTGGAGACGTACAGCCAGTCGGCCGGCCAGCTTGACGAAGAGAACGGGAGAGATTTTATGTATGTTTAACTCCTCGTGTGTGTATAGATCGGGGAAAAGAATTGAGGTGTTGTATAGCTAGGAATGAGATGGGAGTTGTGCGGGGCCTAAACACCATGGCCTTCTTCCTCTTCTGTGTG
>NC_041384.1:740324284-740366699 GCF_002162155.2 Triticum dicoccoides
ATGTGCTCCTTATATAGCCAGGAGCTAGGGCGACGGGTGGAGCGACCTGCAGCCCACAAGCGCCGCCGATTTCTTGTTACGCTGATCGCGTCGTTGACGAGAAGCTAAGAACGGTGCTTATCCTTTCAAACCGTGAGCTCGTGCATGTTTATCTAATTATAAACAACCAGCCGTACCTGATTACACTAGTATTTTACTGACTGCAGATGGTCCCAAGCGAGACGCATGGGTGTGGCTCCAGGGGATTGGCAACCTAGTTGCCCAAACACTTAAACATCCTGTCAGGTTTAGGGCGTTGGCCGGAATTTTTAAATGACTTATATATGATGTATCTTGCACGGGATGCATGCATTCGATCAGTTCCACGTTAAATATATAGCAGCTCACTTTGTGCACCGAAGCCTTGCAAAATACACGTAGCGTGGAGAAGAATTTCCTTATATACGTGCACATGCAAAATACTATCACATTTGTTCTTTCTGTGATTCTAAGAAAATAGTTAGGAAAAAACATTATGGAAATACTTCCCATGCTCATAGATACTTCGGCGCGACAAAATCTCGTCAAACACGCCCAGGCCGACGAACAGGAGTCCGCTTCTCCATGGCAGCGGCGCTCTGGCCTGTGGGGTGCCCACAAAATGTTTGTTGAAATGCCTATAAAAAAAGAGGAAGAAGTAGAAAAAAACAAATACTTGAGTCATTGACAGGTGGGACCTATTGTCCAAGTCAGCATATTGTCCACATACGCACGCCATGTCAGCCGACATGCGGGCCCAACTTGTCAGTTTCGCTGTTTTCGTGACCAAATTCCGTCGTCAGTGCTCCGCGTTACAGATTAGTTCCATTGTTGGTGGTTTTTTGTGCCCTGTCTCAAATATGGTACTGATCTGTTACCCTAGCCCATAATGTGATGGTTTTGGGTAAATAACTTGCACAATGGTGATTGCTTCTGGCCATTTTTTGGGTGGCTTCCTGTCATCTTCCAGGCACCATCAATCACTATCATCTCCATCCTAAGAACTTACCTTTGTCTAGGTATGGATCAAACCAATCTCGTCCATCCCACACAAACCCATTCTTCTTCTAGAGCAGGGCAGAACAAGACGGCATGAAGGACAAAACCAGTAACCAGGCATGAAGCGACGACATCCATATGCGGCAGCCGCGTACAAATGACATCCAAGGAGGCGGCCATGTATAGTCATGAGCCATTAGGCGCAAGGATTGAGAAGGCATCGTCCGGAGGGAGACACGACGCTGAGGTGAGGCAGCGTGGTGACGTTTAGTTTGTTTGGAAAAAACCCAGTGGAGAAAACCAACTATGGAAGGTGCGTCGTATTTTTAGCGTCAAGGGAGGAGTGTTGGACACCAACGAACGAATGACTAAAATACTGCTCCTTTAGCAGTAGAGATCAGGAAAGGTAAGAATCGATGCGTTAGGAAAGTTAGGATTTTGAATTGGTTTCCATGAAAATGAGGTTTTATTGTTTGGTAACGTGATATCAGTACCTGCCCGTTTGTGACATGCCTGGTTAGGAAAGTTTGCAAATGTTATGAAAGTTTTTATTGGGAAGGTAAAATATCGACATGAGGATATGATGATGGAAGGTGGGACAAAATTAAACCAGATGAAAATAAACCAGACGAAAATAAACCAGATGAAAAAAAACATGGATGCTATTCTACCAAGTGAGACATTAGGAGTAGAGATTGTTTGTATACTATAAAAGGTGCAATTTTTTGAGCGAATTTGTGTGCAAATTTTTAAACTTGTTCCTTTGTCTTTCTTCTTTAAAAGGTGATACCATTGCTTCTAATTAATTGTTCCTTATTTGATTTTTATAATTATGGGTAGCAATGTGAGTTGCTCATTCCTTCCTAGGAATTGTTTTTGTAAGAATTTCACTATCATATTTTTATACTTGCATATTATTGAAAAGCGCATTTCTTGTGACTGTTGTGTGCAAATATTTTCGTTGTTTGTTTTATTTTTTATTTTCTTTCTTCTTAATAAAGGGTAACACCAATTCCACTAATTTATTCTTTCTTGGAAAACCTCATCATGTTGATTTTTTTTCTTTCTTTCAAAGGGTAATGTCAATTTCACTAATTCATTCTTCCTTACAAAAGCACATTATTTAATTTTTATGAAATTTTATTTCAATTTCCTTTTTCTGGAAGAGTAACAACAAAGCCAGTACTCCTTCCGTCCGGGTTTATTAGGCCCGTGACAGGAGGGAGCCCGTCCGTATTTATAGGGCCCTTCCATCGATTGCGCTGCCCAAAGAAAAAAGCTTCATTTCTTTCTCGATCTCCTCCGTTTCGGTTCATCTTTCAAAGCTCAATTAATTCCAGCCAGCAGTACTCAGGCCACCACATGTGCGTCTAATCCTCTTTTGATTGGACATGCATGAACCATGCAAGCCCGAGCGCGCTGGATTCCGAGGCATCAGCCAATTAAATCGAGCGTGGGCTGCATGCTGTAAATCGTTTGGGAATTAATACCTGTGTCTTAAACCTGTGTTTTGGTTGAGGGGCTAATAAACCTGGACGGAGGAAGTAATTCATTGTTTCTTGAAATTTTTTGATATTTTTATTTTTTATTTATGTCCTTTCTTCTTTAATGATAATATTAACGAACAAATTCAATTACTCTAAGACTAGCCACATGTCAATGTTATTAGTCTATGTTACTATCTCTATAGTGGGGAGTAACATATATGTGGTAACATGCAACACTTCATTTATTAAGCCATAGACTCATTTTGCATTGATATGTGTGATGTTACTCATACTACTAGTAACTAGCTATGTTACTATTTTGCTCTCTTTCTTCATTTATTGCTCGCCACATCATCCATTCTATCTAAATATGTGCGATGTTACTACCTATGTTACTCCCATTGTGGGTAGTATAAGGAAACTTCCCTTTTTCTGAAAACTCAACTATACTATTGTATTCTTATTCTTGCATATTATAAAAATGTGCAATTTCTGTGTAAAATCTGGAAACACATGCATGCACCTTTCCCCAAGAAGATATGGATGCCGATACACGTTCTCATGGTAGAAAAATAAGTCTCATGCATTGGTGCATGCATGCATTCCCGATCTGACTTTCTCTCATCTCGCCCTCTCTCCAGCTCTCCATCCATCAATTAATTCGTAGACACACCTCACGGGCCAGTAGGAAAGCACACCGGGAATCGAAACGCGCCGTCGGAGTTTGCATGCCACCGGAGTAATGTGGAGCGAACGTACGGCTGTTGGGTTCTTCACTCGGCCTGGCCTCCATATAATCTCAAGCATCTTTTATGCGTGCGATCTTTGACCCTGAAGCAAGTTAAGTCAGAGGAGAAATGGGTCATGGCAGCAGCGGCGACGGTGGCGGCGGAGGAGACGGAGCTCTGGCCGTGGTGCCCGAGGAAGCCAAGCCGCAGCCGCAGATGCAGCGACAGACCGCCCTCGACGTGCCGCCCTTCCTCATCTTTGAAAAGTGCAGGGCGCCGGAGCTCTTGGAGTGCCATGCCTGCCACCTCCCCCTCAAACCGCCTATCTTCTCGGCACTGTATATTACTTCTTGAATCTTCGAGTAGGTTGTTTGCAGATTGATTAGAGTCATCCTGATTATTACTCCTTGCCATGGAAACGACTGCTGGTCTTGATCCTTATATTATAATAATTCGCAGTGCGACGACGGGCATCTGATGTGCTCGTCCTGCCGCGGCGCGCACGGCGAGGACTGCGGCCGCGTCGCCGCCCACTGCCGCCTGGCAGACTCCTACGCCGGCGCCGTCAAGCTGCCGTGCGACTACGTCAAGTTCGGCTGCGAGGCGGGACTCATCGTCTACCACGACGCCGCGGACCACCGCCGCGCTTGCCAGTACGCGCCCTGCTACTGCCCAGAGCGCGCCGGGCCAGGAGGTGGCGAAGGCGGTTGCAACTTCTCCGGCTCTCGGCAGATGCTCCTCGACCACATCTCCACGGAACACTCCAGCCCCATCATCGTCGTCCGCTATGGCCAGCCGGGGAAGCTCAGCCTGCCCCTGACCCGGCGCTGGCACGTCCTCGTCGGCGAGGAGGATATGGCCGACCGGCAGCGGAACGTGTTCCTGCTGGTCCTCGCCGAGCGCGACAAGGGCGCCGCGGTGTCGATGGTGTGCGTCAGGGCGGACGAAGGCGCACCGGCGGTGCCGCAGTTCTCGTACAAGCTCACCGTGGAGCACGCCGGCAGTGGTGCGAGGGTGACGTTCGAGTTGCCCGTGATGACATGCAGCTCCCTGCCCGGTGGCACGCCATGGCCGGACGAGGTCACGTCTCTGTACGTGCCGAAAGCGTATTTATCTGGCGACGCTGTCCCCCTCGGCATCCACATTGACAAACTCGTTCCTCCTCCTCTTCCTCCTCCTTCTGACACTACTCCTCCTGCGCCGGCAACCGCCGCCGTCTTCAAGTTCACAGCGACAGATCAAGGCAACAAGAAACGAAAATCTAGCAATCCGAGGAAACTCTAGTCAAACAAGACCAGCTAGCTAGTACTCCCTCCGTCCGGAAATAGTTGTCATCAAAAAGAATAAAAGGGATGTATCTAGATGTATTTTAGTTGTAGATACATCTCTTTTCATCTATTTTGGTGACAACTATTTTCGGACGGAGGGAGTATGTCATAGCAACTAGCTATATTGCCATGTGCAATGCATCGTTTATATATCTCATGAGTTTAGTTTTTGTTAAGGGGCCTGCTAAAAATCAGTCAACTGAAATTTAACCAAGTCTCAGTCAACCATGCAACATTTTATGACATCGTTTGCAATATTTTTTCCTACCGGTTGCAACATCCGTCTTGCTGGTTATAAAATATTGTCCCTCATCGGTTGTAGCACGTCATCTCGCCGGTTACAACATCCTTTATTGACGTCTGTAGCATTTTAGTTAGAACGGTGGTCGCATTTATTGTTGTTGCTTGCAATACCGGTGCAACATTTTTTGTCACTGTTCGTAGCATCTAGCCATGCTGCTTGTAGCAAAAAAAAATGCTAACGTCACTCGGCTGTTCTAGACACACCCTTTTGTTAATCAGAAATACGCTTTTTGTGCTCCCTTTTCTATTGCTTCGTGCACACCCTGGTGTTACGGATTCTGTTATGCATTTGAATGCACAAGATGTATGAATTAAAACAACTTTTTGTTGGGTCACTAATTATTGGCACTTGAGGAAGATATCCTTTAAAAAGTACCGTCCTGGAAAATGCTACTCTGGTCGGAGCCGTTCCATCTCTATCTTTTTTCATGAAAAATACAAAAAGCTTGTGTATCATTCATTGATAAGTAGGAGAAAAATAACCACACAAGGTGTGGAAAAAGTAAAGAGGGATACAACATAGCACAAAACTCTCCTAGCTCGAACTCCAGCCGGCAAGACAAAGAGGCGAGATACAAGGTATCTAGGCCACGTCACGACCAATGCCTGACACCATCATTGCACCAACACGACTCTAGGCCAGACCAGATCAACGTACCTCCCCCCTATGCGCCTAGAGAATCGGCAAGTGGGATGCAAGACCTGCTCGTAGTGGAAGGAGAAGCCTTGGAGAGAGTGTCGTTGAGGTCGTACGTTGTGCCCCGTATACCACACCATGAGGAGCAGCCCGGACCAGCAAAGCGTCCGCAATCCAACACCGAACACACCACGAGCAACAAACAACGCTTCATAAAGGATACGATGCTTAGACGCCCTCGCTTCCTGATCTAGTGAATCGGATATGGGGTTTCCCCCGATACTTAGGGTCACCAATAAGAGGCCATGGAAACACCTCCAACTAGGGGACAACATCTGCAGGTATCAACCGCCACCAGCATCGGCAAACCGAGTAGGGCATTCGCCCAGCCAAAGTCTGCACAATCCCAAAGACTGCAGGATCAACATTCACCCTGCAAAAAAAGGATCAACATTCGAAGGCATGGAAATCATAGTAGGCGAGACCATAACCGTCAGAAGAGGAGTCGTACCCATCACCGAGGAAGGTGACAATGGGTGCCGCCAGATGCTCTACCACGGATAACCACTGTGGGACAGGTCGAGCAAGGAGGGGGGGGGGGTCTGAATGCACCACCATTAGCACACCACAACCAACCCAACAGGAAGAGGCATGTTCGTGACGAGGTCCGCCACTGGGAGGATGCTGGACAACCAAAGACCAGGGGGCCATGAGCACGACCACGTCCATCCTGAGAGGATGCGTGGCCGGGATGAGGTCATACCGCTAAGACGACGCTGGACAGCCAGTCCAAGCAGGGTGAGTGGCCGGGAGAGGTGAAGTTTAGGGGAGGATGGGGGCAACGCGCCGCACCTGGCACTGTCGGAGACGACGACTGGAAGGAACCATGGCGGCGACGCCAAATCCGCAACCAGAAGAAGACACGGGGAGCGGCACCGCCAAGACAGCCACCAAGAGCGTGAGACAGAGCAGAGCCATCGGGTCCGCCTTGAGGAGACACGTCGCTGGCCACTGGAAGGGGCGCCAACGGACCACCGAGAGGCAGGCTGCCATCCACAGGGCCCACGCGAGGAGAGCCGCGCAGCAGTGGAGACCCCCCTTCACCCGCCGCCTTCACTATGTGAGCTTCACTCGGTGGTGGCCTTCGGCGGCGACGAGGGGAGTAGCTGGAGGAGGGGTGGCCGATGGCGGCGTGATGGGGGAGGGGGCTCCCGCCCACATCGCATGGGTTGGGCAACACGGGGGCCGAGCACTCTAACTCGTATATCTCTATCTTGTATGGTCTATTTTAATGACCTGGTTCATTTATGTTATCCTAAAAGGATAGGAGCTCGACTATCAACTTATTGTAGAACGGACATCATACTTTGATCCTTTTTAAGAGGTTACACTAGGGGGACACAAACTTGCATGGTGGGACCGGTGTAGTCCAGTAACTTGCAAACTAAAACCAGATGGTCCAAGATCTCATGATGCGATTATTCTTCTTCTTGGATAACCTCCTCGAGGGGGGCCTCCAGCACCTCAAGGGGTGCTCCTGGAGTAGCCTGCCGATTCCGTCGTGAATCCCATGGAAGCTCAGGCCCATGGTGTACTGCGTCTCTCTAGCCGTTACAATCCTCTTGTCCTATATGCTGGTTATTCCCTACTGTTGAAAATCATATGAGATTTGAGTGATTTGAGCTAGGGATTTGAGGGAGCATGAAGAGGATTTGGAGAAACTCTGGATCGTTCCACACCGATCCCTTCTCTCTGTACTCATTTATATTTGTTTGTACAATTTACATTTTAGTCTTTAAGAAGTCAACTAATTACAGTATTCATACACCAACACTCCCCCTCAAGAAGGGCAAATATATCGTACATACCCATCTTGCTAGAAAACACTCAATATGGGACAAATATATCGTACCGACTGCAGCCCTAAGAGTTCTCGTTAATATCTTGTCTAACACTCATTTCTTCTATCGGTACGTCTGCTTCGGTGGGAGTTATCGAGTGAACTGTTTTTGGAGCCGGTTACATCAACACTATTTCCTCACATTGATTTGGCAAACAAGTTCTTTTTTAAAGCCTTTTCTAGGGGTGCACATAGTTTTTACCAGAGAATAAAATAAGAATGACAAAGAACTATAGTGCTGGGCGTACCTCTTTTGACCAGGCCAGAAATATAGCCCAAGCTGTTCTCCTGCTCTTCATCTATACATGGTAAACTTCCTTCGAAATCACTAGTTAAGAAGTACTCGCTGCAAAGATTACTTCCACCTCCCCAGTTTGCGACGAGTGGTGTGTCGTATATGCGCCACTTGTCGCAATCTGGGAGTTTTCTCTTTTTTCATAGATTCGTTTATTCAAAATATTTTTATCGCTTTTAACCATGCGTCCATATCTCGAACCATTTGCACCGTTGGACTCCTCGCGTCGAGATTTTCAAAACTAGATCACATGTTGATAGGTTTTGACGAACTTTTTTTCACAAAGAAAACCGGACAGAAAAAACCAAACCGGGCGCACGGGTTTTTTTTCTTTCCGAAAGAGGCACACCCGTGCCTCTCGCGAAACCACAACCATGCATCTCGCAGAAGGAAAAAAAAGATAAAACATATTTTTTTTCATTTCCGAGGAGGCACGACCGTGCCTCTCGGAAAAACACCACCATGCATCTCGCGGAAGCAAAACCGTGCATCTCGTGAAAGAAAAAAAAACAGAAAATGCATTTTTTTTCTGTTTCCGAGAGGCACGGCCATGCCTCTCGTGACAGCACAACCGTGCCTCTCGCGGAAGGAAAAAATAGAAAACACATTTTTTCCTTTTCCGAGAGGCCCGGCCATGACTCTCGTGAAAGCACACCCGTGCCTCTCTCGGAAAAAAAACCGTGCCTTTTGCGGAAGGCAAAAAAAATAGAAAACGCGTTTTTTCCGTTTTCAAGAGGAACGGCCACGACTCTCACGAAGCAGAACCGTGCCTCCCACGAAAGCAAAACCGTGACTCTCGCGAAAAAACACGTTTTTTCGCGAAAAGAAAGAAATTTTTCGAAAAAAAAAATAGTCCAAAAGTTCAGGAAGACCGGTGGAAAACCGAAACGTCGAAAAAACCCGTTTAAAAAGCCGAAAACGCGTGCGAAAAAAAAACCCGGAGGGAGCGCCCAGAGCGCGACACGTGGCGGGCGGCTAGGAGCATGCCAAGTAGAGCTGATCGTTGCGAGGCTGCCGAAGGAGCGCTCGTTAAATTAGTTGCTCTCAATTTCCTTTCGCCCCTGTAAACGTTGTGACGATTTATTAAAACTTCCAAAGATTGTCTAAAAAATATACCCTAAAAAAAGCTATACAACCCAGGCTACACTTGTAAAAAAGACTACACTTATAAAAAAAATTATCTATAATGAAAATTATATGAAAAAACCTACAGCCCAGGCGTTCATTGTCGCATATACATCCACCGCCGCTTCCTTCAGGAGTCTTTTTTTAGAAAAACAGAGGATGTCTCCCCGGTTCCATTATGCAAATGAAACCCCCAAACCACATACAAGTCTGTTCGACGAGCAACTAACTCGTTCGCGCTTCCAACTCCACTGGGGGGAGGGGAAGCCAAATGACAAAGCAAAAGAGAATGAAAAAGTTAGGTTCATACAAGAACAGAGGAAAACAACATATTCCACGCAGGGAAAGCAAAATAAGGCTCTTTTCAAGCAGCCACTGCGATCTCTTGCATCGATTTTCTTGCCTTCATGGGGGGTGCCGTTGTTGGCTGAGGCGCCCAATTTGCCGTCATCTCTGGTTCCCCTTTCCCGTATCCTGCAGGTTCCGCTGCCATCCTCAGTGTCTTCTTTCTGCTCAGCCCACGGTCAGACAGAGCGGCTTCGCCAGATGCTTCGCGAGGTAGGAGGCGAATGCTTCCAGCTGGGATCTTTCCTGGTCCCCACAAAGGATCATCCAATTTCGGACCATAGATTGCATCTTTCCTATCACCTGCTTAATGTTGGACCGGACTACATTGTTAAAGATCATAGAATTTATAAGTTTCCATAGACACCACAACGTGGCCGAACTAACAACATTGAGAGTTGCATTCTCTTTATTAGCAACCCAAAATCTAGTAACAGAAAGGTAATGTAGTCCTATATCTTTGTTGAAATGGTCGCTGACTAGAGCCAACATAATTTTCGCTACCACACACTCAAAAAACAAGTGTTGAATGGACTCATCTGAAGAACAGAAAACACAACTTAGAGGTTTAATGATGTGTCTTTTCCTGAGATTGTCTCTAGTCATAATCTTGTTGTAGGAGACCAACCACAAGAAAATATGGATCTTGGGTGGAACTAGCAGTTTCCAAACAACAGGAATGTAGACAGGTTTTACCCCCCTAAAATTAATTACATGATATAAAGAACTACTAGAGTAAACACCATTGTTATCAAGCTGCCAAACTAGAGAGTCTGTTTCATCCACCAAAGAGATATTCTTTACTATCTCCTCCAGTTGATACCAAGTTTCCATCATGGTATCAGTGAAAATCCTTCTAAAGGATAGCTTAACCTGGCTCACATCCCATATTTCACCGTTGGTTTTCGAGCCTTCATTGCAAATAGCATATAGAGGCCAAAATTGGACGGCCAGGGGGAAGGTGCCAAACCAGGTGTCCTCCCAAAACCTAATCTGTTTGCCACCCCCACCAACCACCTGTAACCAAATTTAATAGCCCTAACCACACTCATTACCCCTTTCCAGAACCTGGAGGCATGGAGGAAATTACTAGTGAAGATGTTTGGTCTGTGGGTGTTATATTTCTGATCAACCACTTTCCTCCACAATTTGCTTTCCCCTTTACTATACCTTTGCACCCAGGAGCCCAACAAACACATGGTGAGCTCCTGAATGTTAGGGATACCCAGACCCCCAAATTCTTTTTTCATGCAAACTAGTCTCCAGTTAGCTAGATGCGGCTTCCTGTGGCCTTTGAAATCATTCCAAAGGCAGTGTGCCATTTGGGAGTTGATCATCTCAATAGCCAACTTTGGAAACTTGAAGAAGGACAGGAGGTAGATAGGGATACTTGCTAAGCATGCTTCAATTAGCACAAGTCTCCCTTTATCTTCCTTCAAAAGTTCCAAACTTCATCTCAAAACAATCTAAAAAACGATCAAAAGTTCCAAACCCTAGCTAACCTTGTCCGGCCAATCAGCGGCGGCAGAGGCCATAGGAGGGATGGGTCACCAGAAAAGGAAGAGGAGGACACCAAAGCTTGACGGTGGAAGGGCCAGGGCTTGCGATGGAGATCTGGAGCGTGAAGCAAGGGGAGATTCGGATCAAATCGGGATCATCAGCGCTGATTCGGATGAGGACCGAGCGAATAGCGATTAGCTCGTGAAGAAAACAAAGGTGATCCGCGACGGTGATTGGCTGGATGAGGAATGCATGGGTCGGACGGTCTACCTTGTAGCATGCCACTGGGACTGGTCTATGTGTACAACGCCGTACAACCTGTACAAGATGGACATCGCTTCATCTTCCTCGTCGGCAATGGCGAAGCGTCTGCACGCAGCCGGCAGCCTGCGCGGCCACGCGGGCGGCAAGTCCTTCATCTCCTTGCGGTCAAGGCGCCACTCGTGGATCCTCGGCGTCGGGGGCGACTTGGGTGGGGTCATAATCTTCGATACCAAGTCGCCGGATCCGATCATCCACGGGCCAAACCTCATGTCCGCCAAGTCGTGCCCTGTCCAGTCTCACGACCGTGGGTGACAGGATTTATGCGTTCTGCAAGAGACCATCCTGGACATCAGATCCCAATGTCCCGCCATGGTTCGAGGTCCTTGATGTTTCCAATGCTAGAGTAGTCAGCGACGGCATCATCCAGCGCCTCAAGGGGTGCGCCTGGAGCAGTCTGCCGATTCCGCAGTGCATCCCATGGAAGCTCAAACCCTTGGAGTACTACATCTCTCTGCCGTTTACAATGCTCATGTCCTATGTGCTGGTTGCTCCCTACATACTGGTGTCATACGATCAGCCGTCGTGGGGCACACATGCATTTGACACAGACTCACACGAGTGACACAAGGTCGACGAAAATCCGCTGCCTTTCTTCGGCCGCGCGTCCCGGCATGGCCCCATCTTCCTTGCTTCCTCTAAGAAGGATGGGCCCATCAAAGCTTACTGCATCCGTCTCACTACTTCTGATGCTCTCAAGCTATCCATCACCCCGCCGCCGGTGGATTATGAAGGAAAACATGAGGTTGAAGCACGGCGATAGTGTCGCTTCTCTTCTTTGGAGGATGAGCACTTCTGTATTTTAAGCTTTGAGCTTGACAGCAAGGGCGTCATGCTTCATTCTGGTTCCAATGAACCCTATCCAACCAAGGAGTATCTACGCTTGAGAACCTATCAAATTGAACGATCACTCCTGGAGACCCACGAGGAAACGCTGCTAGCTGTGAAGTCGGCGGTTGTAATCGCCAGGAAGTTGGAACATCGCTTCAAGATTACAGATGTATGCTATGGGGTCACCCCCTTGGCCTCCACTCTTTTGTGCATGCGCCCTTTTTAATTAACTGCGGATGTCAATAGTACTCAGCTATATGCATGCTTGTTTTCTACATTTCATATGTTGTTTTCCTTGTACTTGACTACCGTTCCAACTATGTTCTGTCCTCCCACATCAATACATGATTTCGCTTGAACAAAGAGGTAGATACATTTATCGGTGTACTCTGTGGCTGGGATGCATATATTTTCCATATGGCTGTCTTCCACAAGATTTAGACTTACAGCAACGTGCATCAAGTTGAAGTGTATGTAGATGTGTGTTCGATGGTTGTGCTGCTACCTCTAATCATTATCAGTTCTAAGCATGTTATGATGTCGGAAAAAACAGCTTGCGTCATTGATAATAGATGAACACCTTGTACTATTCTTATCCCTGCTTCCTCTTAGAGACTCATTAAGCCTTGTTTGGTACCAGTTTGGAGGGTTTAGAGGGCAGTATCCTCTATGGTCTTAAAATCCACAAGCTCTCAATTGGGACACCGGGTCAGCTCCTCCGGCCCGTTGACTCCCCTTCTCCCCCCAATCCATCAGTCTCCTAGCCCTTGAAGTCATCCTTGTGGCTTGGCACAAGACGGACGCTTCACTTCTTCCTTTGACACCCCAAAGCGCACCTCTTGCCTTATGGTACCTTTTCTTGTTTCTGGTTGGAAAGTAAATTGTTCCAAGTCCCTAATCATGGCACCTTGTCACATATAATGGGGAACTGCCATTGCTTTAGCCAAAAAAATGGTAGTTTTTATAATTTATGCACGGATGGTGTGCTATTGTCGTATGTATTCCATATGGTCTAAGATAAACAATGTGACAATCTGCTAGCAGTAATGAATGTGTTGATGTTCTCAGGTACCTGAAGTACTTGACCAAGAAGTACCGGAAGAAGCACAATGATGAAGCAAGCTTGAAGCTCTGATGGTGCGACAAATCATGATTTCAAAATTTGTGTCACGATGAGCTATTTATTTATGTATGCGATCGCTCTATATTGCTAATTAAGTGTGATATAACAATCACGTTTTATTCTTAAATCTCGAAAACTCCTACACTCATACACGGGTTCCATAATAACAACTCGTATCACACGCTCGCTGCCTCTAGTTCCCTCGTCGGCCGGCTGACTCTTCCAACTTGCGCGGGCTGCTTACTCTGCCTCTCGTAGGTCCCTGGTAGGTGTCACTCATCAAATGAAAATCTTACATCCGAACACAATCTAGGCATTTAGAGTAACAACAATTGTAAAGGAAGCGAAGGAAGCATAGCTGAATACTCCAAGGGGTTGTTTGTATATTGAGATTTTACAAAACCAGTTTGGCCTACGCTTGTTTTCGGTTACAACAAACTAAAACTATGTTCGATTAACATAACAAATCCATGGATAAGTGGATGACCTAAGGTTTATCAATCCGTGGGAAGCGTAGGATGAAGATGGTCTCTCTCAAACAACCCTGCAATCAAATAACAAAGAGTCTCTTGTGTCCCCAACACACCCAATACAATGGTAAATTGTATAGGTGCATTAGTCCGGCGAAGAGATAGTGATACAAGTGCAATATGGAAAGTAGATATAGGTTTTTGTAATCTGAAAATATAAAAACAGCAAGGTAACTAATGATAAAAGTAAGCACAAACGGTATTGCAATGCTTCGAAACAAGGCATAGGGTTCATATATACTTTTACTAGTGCAAGTTCTCTCAACAAGCATAACATAATTAGATCATATAACAATCCCTCAACATGCAACAAAGAGTCACTGCAAAGTCACTAATAGCGGAGAACAAACGAAGAGATTATTGTAGGGTACGAAAGCACCTCAAAGTTATTTTTTTCGATCAATCCATTGGGCTATTCCTATAAGCGTCACAAACAGACCTAGAGTTCATAGTAAAAATATCACCTTAAGACACAAATCAATCAAAACCCTAATGTCACCTAGATACTCAAATATCACCTCAAGTATCCGCAGGTATAATTATATGATATGCATCACACAATCTCAGATTCATCTATTCAACCAACACAAAGAACTTCAAAAAGTGCCCCAAAGTTTCTACCAGAGAGTTAAGACGAAAACGTATGTCGCCCCTTATGCATAAGTTCACAAGGTCACAGAACTCGCAAGTTGATCACCAAAACATACATCAAGTGGATCACGCGAATATTCCATTGTCACCACAAATAAGCACTGCAAGACATACATCAAGTGTTCTCAAATCCTTAAAGACTTCATTCGATAAGATAACTTCAAAGAGAAAACTCAATCCATTACAAGAGAGTAGAGGGGAAGAAACATCATAAGATCCAACTATAATAGCAAAGCTCGCAGTACATCAAAATCGTCTCATATCAAGAACACGAGAGAGAGAGAGAGATCAAACCCATAGCTACTGGTACATACCCTCAACCCTGAGGATGAACTACTCCCTCTTCGTCATGGAGAGCGCCGGGATGATGAAGATGGCCACCGGTGATGATTCCACCCTCCGGCAAGGTGCTGGAATAGGGCCCCGATTGGTTTTTGATGGCTACAGAGGCTTGCGGCGGCGGAACTCCCGATTTAGGTTATTTTCTGGAGTTTTCTGTATTTATACGAATTTTTTGCGTCGGTCTAACGTCAGGGGGGGTCTCCGAGTCGTCCACGAGATAGGGGGACGCGCCCAGGGGGGTAGGGCGCGCCCTCCACCCTCGTGGATGGCTCGGGACTCTTCTGGCCCAACTCTTTTACTTCGGGGGCTTCTTTTGGTCCATAAAAAATCATCAAAAATTGGCATGTCAATTGGATTCCGTTTGGTATTCCTTTTCTGTAAAACTCAAAAACAAGGAAAAAACGGAAACTGGCACCAGGCTCTAGGTTAATAGGTTAGTACCAAAAATCATATAAAATAGCATATAAATGCATATAAAACATTCAAGATGAATAATATAAATGCAAGGTCCCAGGGTGAGTGATGACATGAACTTCTTGGTTTTTTTTGCAATGTGGTTGGATTCAGTTTCCTTGTGACGGGCGTTGGACATACGTACGTACGATTGCAGATGCTTGATATTAGCCAGTCCAAAGGCGTGAGTGTGAAGCAGCTAACGCTGCTCGACAGCAAGGTATTCCACATGGCCATCTTCGACTGCACCGGCGTGACGGTCCAAGGCATACGGATCATTGCACCGGCCAACAGCCCCAACACCGACGGCATCCACGTCAGCCACTCCCGCCATGTGAGCATCCTCAACACCACCATCGGCACTGGCGATGATTGCGTCTCCTTAGGGCCCGGCACCACCGACGTGCTCATCAGGGACATCAAGTGCGGTCCAGGCCACGACATCAGGTGTCACCTTCAGTTGCTGGTTCATCATCCATTATTGTCTCTGCTTGTGGTTTGCGCAACGTAATAGCATTGGTTTTGTGTTTGCATTGGATGGACGGTGGCAGCATCGGGAGCCTGGGATGGTAGGACGGTGAGGAGGGGGTGAGGAACGTGACGGTGGACAAGGCGGTGTTGACGGGCACGACCAATGGCCTGCGGATCAAGACGTGGGCGATGCCCAACTCCGGCTCCGTCACCAACGTCTCCTTCTCACGGGTCACCATGAACCGCGTGGCCAACCCCATCCTCATCGACCAGAACTACTGCCCCCGCAAGGTCGACTGCCCAGGCAATGTACGTAAGAGATGCCCCCATTCAAGTTCCCTGCACGTCAATCCGTCCATCGACTGTATCATGAGCTCTATTGTTGTGTGTGCATGCAGAGCTCGGGGGTGCAGATCAGCAACATATCATACACGCACATCCGAGGGCACATCGGCGACGCCCGTTGCAGTCAAGTTCAACTGCAGCGGCACCAACCCCTGCAGCGGGATCAAGCTCAGGAACATTAGTCTGACGTACCAGCACAGGCGGCCGGCGCAGGCCAAGTGCGGAAATGCTGGCCGGTCCACGTCCGGAGAGGTCAGACCGCCGAGCTGCTTCTGACGATCGAAGTTTGCCGTCCGGCCGGAGAAGCGCGAGCATCTTCTTGATTTGATGGTTTCTGTAAATACTTCACGTGCACAGTTGCATAAGATCAAAAAGAAAAAAACATGGTAGTGTGATCATTGCTTGGTGGATCTCAAAGCGACCCTTATATCGATTGCCAAAGGAAATTGTATACGGGATTAATTGAATCCTCGACATCGTGGTTCATCCGATGAGATCATCGAGGAGCATGTGGGAGCCAACATGGGTATCCAGATCTCGCTGTTGGTTATTGACCGGAGAGTCGTCTCGGTCATGTCTGCGTGTCTCCCGAACCCGTAGGGTCTACACACTTAAGGTTCGGTGACGCTAGGGTTGTTGAGATATTAGTATACGGTAAACCGAAAGTTGTTCAGAGTCCCGGATGAGATCCCAGATGTCACGAGGAGTTCCGGAATGGTCCAGAGGTGAAGAATTATATATAGGAAGTCCAGCTTCGGCCATCGGGAAAGTTTCGGGGGTCACAGGTATTGTACCGGGACCACCGGAAGGGTCCCGGGGGTCCATCGGGTGGGGCCACGTATCCCAGAGGGCCCCATGGGCTAAAGTGGGAGGGGAACCAGCCCCTAGTGGGCTGGTGCGCCCCCCTTGGGCCTTCCCCTGCGCCTAGGGTTGGAAACCCTATGGGTGGGGGGCGCCCCACTTGGCTTGGGGGGCAAGCCACCCCCCTTGGCCGCCGCCCCCCTTGGAGATCCCATCTCCTAGAGCCGGCGCCCCCCTAGGAGTCCTATATATAGTGGGGGGAGGGAGGGCAGCTGCACCCTAGCCCCTGGCGCCTCCCTCTCCCTCCCGTGACACCTCTCCCTCTCGCTAAGCTTGGCGAAGCCTTGCCGAGATGCAATTGCACCGGGCAAGGTCCCAGGGTGAGTGATGACATGAACTTCTTGGTTTTTTTGCAATGTGGTTGGATTCAGTTTCCTTGTGACGGGCGTTGGACATACGTACGTATGATTGCAGATGCTTGATATTAGCCAGTCCAAAGGCGTGAGTGTGAAGCAGCTGACACTGCTCGACAGCAAGGTATATATTCCACATGGCCATCTTCGACTGCACCGGCGTGACGGTCCAAGGCATACGGATCATTACACCGGCCAACAGCCCCAACACCGACGGCATCCACGTCAGCCACTCCCGCCATGTGAGCATCCTCAACACCACCATCGGCACCGGCGATGATTGCGTCTCCTTAGGGCCCGGCACCACCGACGTGCTCATCAGGGACATCAAGTGCGGTCCGGGCCACGACATCAGGTGTCACCTTCAGTTGCTGGTTCATCATCCATTATTGTGTCTGCTTGTGGTTTGCGCAACGTAATAGCATTGGTTTTGTGTTTGCATTGTATGGACGGTGGCAGCATCGAGAGCCTGGGATGGTAGGACGGTGAGGAGGGGGTGAGGAACGTGATGGTGGACAAGGCGGTGTTGACGGGCACGACCAACGGCCTGCGGATCAAGACGTGGGCGATGCCCAACTCCGGCTCCATCACCAACGTCTCCTTCTCACGGGTCACCATGAACCGCGTGGCCAACCCCATCCTCATCGACCAGAACTACTGCCCCCGCAAGGTCGACTGCCCAGGCAATGTGCGTCAGAGATGCCCCCATTCAAGTTCCCTGCACGTCAATCCGTCCATCGACTGTATCATGAGCTCTGTTGTTGTGTGTGCATGCAGAGCTCGGGGTGCAGATCAGCAACATATCATACACGAACATCCGAGGGCACATCGGCGATGCCCGTTGTAGTCAAGTTCAACTGCAGCGGCACCAACCCCTGCAGCGGGATCAAGCTCAGGAACATTAGTCTGACGTACAAGCATAGGAGGCCGGCGCAGGCCAAGTACGGAAATGCTGGCCGGTCCACGTCCGGAGAGGTCAGACCGCCGAGCTGCTTCTGACGATCGAAGTTTGCCGTCCGGCCGGAGAAGCGTGAGCATCTTCTTTCTTCAATGGTTTCTGTAAATACTTCACGTGCACAGTTGCGTAAGATCAAAAAGAAAAAAACATGGTAGTGTGATCATTGCTTGGTGGATCTCAAAGCGACCCTTATATCGATTGACAAATTAAATTGTATACGGATTAATTGAATCCTCGACATCGTGGTTCATTCGATGAGATCATCGAGGAGCATGTGGGAGCCAACATGGGTATCTAGATCCCGCAGTTGGTTATTGACCGGAGAGTCGTCTCGGTCATGTCTGCCTGTCTCCCGAACCCGTAGGGCCTACACACTTAAGGTTCGGTGACGCTAGGGTTGTTGAGATATTAGTATACGGTAAACCGAAAGTTGTTCGGAGTCCCGGATGAGATCCCAGACGTCACGAGGAGTTCCAGAATGGTCCGGAGGTGAAGAATTATATATAGGAAGTCCAGTTTGGGCCATCGGGAATGTTTCGTGGGTCATAGGTATTGTACCGGGACCACCAGAAGGGTCCCGGGGGTCCACCGGGTGGGGCCACCTATCCCAGAGGGCCCCATGGGCTGAAGTGGGAGGGGAACCAGCCCCTAGTGGGCTGGTGCGCCCCCCTTGGGCCTTCCCCTGCGCCTAGGGTTGGAAACCCTATGGGTGGGGGGCGCCCCACTTGGCTTTGGGGGCAAGCCACCCCCCTTGGCCGCCGCCCCCCTTGGAGATCCCATCTCCTAGGGCCGGCGCCCCCCTAGGAGTCCTATATATACTGGGGGGGAGGGAGGGCAGCCGCACCCTAGCCCCTGGCGCCTCCCTCTCCCTCCCGTGGCACCTCTCCCTCTCGCTAAGCTTGGCGAAGCCCTGCCGAGATCGTCGTTGCTTCCACCACCACGCCGTCGTGCTGCTGGATCTCCATCAAACTCTCCTTCCCCCTTGCTGGATCAAGTTGGAGGAGACGTCTTTCCAACCGTACGTGTGTTGAACGCGGCGGTGTCGTCCGTTCGGCGCTAGGTCATCGGTGATTTGGATCACGACGAGTACGACTCCATCAACCCTGTTCTCTTGAACGCTTCCGCTCGCGATCTACAAGGGTATGTAGATGCACTCCCCTCTCCCTGGTTGCTAGATGACTCCATAGATTGATCTTGGTGATGCGTAGAAAATTTTAAAATTCTGCTACGTTCCCAAGAGTGGCATCATGAGCTAGGTCTATGCGTAGTTTCTATGCACGAGTAAACACAAAGCAATTGTGGGCGTCGATATTGTCAATTTACTTGCCGTTACTAGTATTATCTTGATTCGGCGGCATCATGGGAGGAAGCGGCCCGGACCGACCTTACTCGTACGCTTACGTGAGACTGGTTCCACCGCTAACATGCACTAGTTGCATAAGGTGGCTAGCGGGTGTCTGTCTCTCCCACTTTAGTCGGATCGGATTCGATGAAAAGGGTCCTTATGAAGGGTAAATAGAAATTGGCATATCACGTTGTGGTTTTGGCATAGGTAAGAAACGTTCTTGCTAGAAACCTATAGCAGCCACGTAAAAACTTGCAACAACAATTAGAGGACGTCTAACTTGTTTTTGCAGCATGTGCCGTGTGATGTGATATGGCCAAAAGGATGTAATCAATGATATATGTGATGTATGAGATTGATCATGTTCTTGTAATAGGAATCACGACTTGCATGTCGATGAGTATGACAACCGGCAGGAACCATAGGAGTTGTCTTAATTTATTTATGACCTGCGTGTCAACATAAACGTCATGTAACTACTTTACTTTATTGCTAAAGCGTTAGCCATAGTAGTAGAAGTAATAGATGACGAGACAACTTCAAGAAGACACGATGATGGAGATCATAATGATGGAGATCGTGGTGTCATGCCGGTGACAACGATGATCATGGAGCCCCGAAGATGGAGATCAAAAGGAGCAAATGATATTGGCCATATCACGTCACTATTTGATTGCATGTGATGTTTATCATGTTTTACATCTTATTTGCTTAGAATGACGGTAGCTTAACTAAGATGATCCCTCGTAATAATTTCAAGAAAGTGTTCCCCCTAACTGTGCACCGTTGCGAAGGTTCGTTGTTTCGAAGCACCACGTGATGATCGGGTGTGATAGATTCTAATGTTCGAATACAACGGGTGTAAGCCAGATTTAAATATGCAATAAACTTAGGTTGACTTGACGAGCCTAGCATGTATAGGCATGGACTCGGGACACGGAAGACTGAAAGGTCGAGCATGAGTCGTATAGAAGATATGATCAACATGAAGATGTTCACCGATGTTGACTAGTCCGTCTCACGTGATGATCGGACACGGCCTAGTTGACTCGGATCATGTTTCACTTAGATGACTAGAGGGATGTCTATCTGAGTGGGAGTTCATTGAATAATTTGATTAGATGAACTTAATTATCATGAACTTAGTCTAAAATCTTTACAATATGTCTTGTAGATCAAATGGCCCACGTTGTCCTCAACTTCAACACGTTCCTAGAGAAAACCAAGCTGAAAGATGATGGCAGCAACTATACAGACTGGGTCCGGAACCTGAGGATCATCCTCATAGCTGCCAAGAAAGATTATGTCCTAGAAGCACCGCTAGGTGACGCACTCATCCCAGAGAACCAAGACGTTATGAACGCTTGGCAGTCACGTGCTGATGATTACTCCCTTGTTCAGTGTGGCATGCTTTACAGCTTAGAACCAGGGCGCCAAAAGCGTTTTAAGCAACACGGAGCATATGAGATGTTCGAATAGCTGAAAATGGTTTTCCAAGCTCATGCCCGGGTCGAGAGATATGAAGTCTCCGACAAGTTCTTCAGTTGTAAGATGGAGGAAAATAGTTCTGTCAGTGAGCACATACTCAAAATGTCTGGGTCGCATAACTGCACGACTCAGCTGGGAGTTAATCTCCCGGATGACGCGGTCATTGACAGAACCCTTCAGTCGCTTCCACCGAGCTACAAGAGTTTTGTTATTAACTTCAATATGCAGGGGATGGAAAAGACCATTCCTGAGGTATATTCAATGCTGAAATCAGTGGAGGCGGAGATCAAAAAGGAACATCAAGTGTTGATGGTGAATAAAACCACTAAGTTTAAGAAAGGCAAGGGTAAGAAGAACTTCAAGAAGGACGGCAAGGGGGTTGCCCCGCCCGGTAAGCAAGCTGCCGGGAAGAAGTCAAAGAATGGACCCAAGCCCGAGACTGAGTGTTTTTATTGCAAGGGAAGTGGTCACTGGAAATGGAACTGCCCCAAATATTTAGCGGACAAGAAGGCCGGCAACACTAAAGGTATATGTGATATACATGTAATTGATGTGTACCTTACCAGTACTCGTAGTAGCTCCTGGGTATTTGATACCGGTGCGGTTGCTCACATTTGTAACTCAAAGCAGGAGCTGCGGAATAAGCGGAGACTGGCGAAGGACGAGGTGACGATGCGCGTCGGGAATGGTTCCAAGTCGATGTGATCGCCGTCGGCACGCTACCTCTACATTTACCTATGGTATTAGTTTTAACCCTCAATAATTGTTATTTAGTGCCAGCTTTGAGCATGAACATTGTATCAGGATCTCGTTTAATTCGAGATGGCTACTCATTTAAATCCGAGAATAATGGTTGTTCTATTTATATGAGAGATATATTTACGGTCATGCTCCACTGGTGAATGGTTTATTCTTAATGAATCTCGAGCGTAATGTTACACATATACATAGTGTGAATACCAAAAGATGTAAGGTTGATAATGATAGTCCCACATACTTGTGGCACTGCCGCCTTGGTCACATAGGTGTCAAATGCATGAAGAAGCTCCATGCAGATGGACTTTTAGTCTCTTGATTAGGAATCATTTGACACGTGAGAACCATGCCTCATGGGTAAAATGACCAAGACTCCATTCTCAGGAACAATGGAGCGAGCAACCAACTTATTGGAAATCATACATACTGATGTGTGTGGTCCAATGAGTGTTGAGGCTCGCGGTGGCTATCGTTATGTTCTCACCCTCACTGATGACTTGAGTAGATATGGGTATGTCTACTTAATGAAAAACAAGTCTGAGACTGTTGAAAAGTTCAAGGAATTTCAGAGTGAGGTTGAGAATCAACGTGACAGAAAAATCAAGTTCTTGCGATCAGATCGTGGGGGAGAATACTTGAGTCACGAATTTGGCACGCACTTAAGGAAATGTGGAATAGTTTCACAACTCACGCCGCCTGGAACACCTCAGCGTAATGGTATGTCTGAACGTCCTAATCGCACTCTATTGGATATGGTGCGATCTATGATGTCTCTTACCGATCTACCGCTGTCATTTTGGGGCTATGCTTTAGAGACTGCCGCATTCACTTTAAATAGGGCTCCGTCGAAATCCGTTGAGACGACACCGTATGAATTATGGTTTGGGAAGAAACCTAAGCTGTCGTTTCTAAAAGTTTGGGGATGCGATGCTTATGTCAAGAAACTTCAACCTGAAAAGCTCGAACCCAAATCGGAAAAATGCGTCTTCATAGGATACCCTAAAGAAACTATTGGGTATACCTTCTACCTCAGATCTGAAGGCAAGATCTTTGTTGCCAAGAATGGATCCTTTCTAGAGAAAGAGTTTCTCTCGAAAGAAGTAAGTGGGAGGAAAGTAGAACTTGATGAAATATTACCTCTTGAACCGGAAAGTGACGCAACTCAAGAAAATGTTCCTGAGGTGCCTGCACCGACTAAAGAGGAAGTTAATGATGATGATCATGAAACTTCAGATCAAGTTGCTACTGAACTTCGTAGGTCCACAAGGACACGTTCCGCACCAGAGTTGTACGGCAACCCTGTCTTGGAAATCATATTGTTAGACAATGGTGAACCTTCGAACTATGAGGAAGCGATGGCGGGCCCAGATTCTGACAAATGGCTGGAAGCCATGAAATCCGAGATAGGATCCATGTATGAAAACGAAGTATGGACTTTGACTGACTTGCCCGATGATTGGCGAGCCATAGAAAATAAATGGATCTTTAAGAAGAAGACAGACGCGGATGGTAATGTGACCATCTATAAAGCTCGGCTTGTCGCTAAGGGTTATCGACAAGTTCAAGGGGTTGACTACAATGAGACTTCCTCACCTGTAGCGAAGCTGAAGTCCGTCCGAATCATGTTAGCAATTGCCGCATTCTATGATTATGAGATATGGCAAATGGACGTCAAAACGGCATTCCTTAATGGTTTCCTTAAGGAAGAATTGTATATGATGCAGCCAGAAGGTTTTGTCGATCCTAAGAATGCTGACAAGGTGTTGAAGCTCCAATGCTCGATCTATGGGCTGGTGCAAGCATCTCGGAGTTGGAACATTCGTTTTGATCAGATGATCAAAGCGTTTGGGTTTACGCAGACTTATGGAGAAGCCTTCATTTACAAGAAAGCGAGTGGGAGCTCTGTAGCATTTCTCATATTGTATGTGGATGACATATTGTTGATGGGAAATGATATAGAATTCTTGGAAAGCATAAAGGCCTACTTGAACAAGTGTTTTTCAATGAAGGATCTTGGAGAAGATGCTTACATATTAGGCATCAAGATCTATAGAGATAGATCGAGACGCCTCATTGGTCTTTCACAGAGTACGTACCTTGACAAGTTATTGAAGAAGTTCAATATGAATCAGTCAAAGAAGGGGTTCTTGCCTGTATTGCAAGGTACGAGATTGAGCACGGTTCAATGCCCAACCACGGCAGAAGATAGAGAAAAGATGAGTGTCGTCCCCTATGCCTCGGCCATAGGGTCTATCATGTATGCTATGTTGTGTACCAGACCTGATGTAAACCTTGCCGTAAGTTTGGTAGGAAGGTACCACAGTAATCCCGGCATGGAACACTGGACAGCGGTCAAGAATATCCTGAAGTACCTGAAGAGGACTAAGGATATGTTTCTCGTTTATGGAGGTGACGAAGAGCTCGTCGTAAAGGGTTACGTCGATGCTAGCTTCGACACAGATCTGGATGACTCTAAGTCACAAACCGAATACGTGTATATTTTGAATGGTGGGACAGTAATCTGGTGCAGTTGCAAGCAAAGCGTTGCGGCGGGATCTGCATGTGAAGCGGAGTACATGGAAGCCTCGGAGGCAGCACAAGAAGCAATCTGGGTGAAGGAGTTCATTACCGACCTAGGAGTCATTCCCAATGCGTCGGGCCCGATGACTCTCTTCTGTGACAACACTGGAGCTATTGCCCTTGCCAAGGAGCATAGGTTTCACAGGAAGACCAGGCATATCAAGCGTCGCTTCAACTCCATTCGTGAAAGTGTTAAAAAATGGAGACATAGATATTTGTAAAGTACATACGGACCTGAATGTAGCAGATCCGTTGATTAAACCTCTCCCTAGAGCAAAACATGATCAACACCAGAACTCTATGGGTGTTCGATTCATCACAATGTAACTAGACTATTGACTCTAGTGCAAGTGGGAGACTATTGGATTCATGATAATTGTCTATTGTTCATGCTATAATTGTGTTATCCGGAAATCGTAATACATGTGTGAATACATAGACCACAACACGTCCCTAGTGAGCCTCTAGTTGACTAGCTCGTTGATCAAAAGATAGTCATGGTTTCCTGACTATGGACATTAGATGTCATTGATAATGGGATCACATCATTAGGAGAATGATGTGATGGACATGACCCAATCCTAAGCATAGCTCAAAGATCGTGTAGTACGTTTGCTATAGCTTTTCCAAATGTCAAGTATCATTTCCTTAGACCATGAGATTGTGCAACTCCCGGATACCATACGAGTGCTTTGGGTGTGCCAAACGTCACAACGTAACTGGGTGACTATAAAGGTGCACTACGGGTATCTCCGAAAGTGTCTGTTGGGTTGGCACGAATCGAGACTGGGATTTGTCACTCCGTATGAAGGAGAGGTATCTCTGGGCCCACTCGGTAATGCATCATCATAATGAGCTCAATGTGACAAAGTGGTTGATCACGGGATCATGCATTACGGTACGAGTAAAGTGACTTGCCGATAACGAGATTGAACGAGGTATTGGGATACCGATGATCGAGTCTCGGGTAAGTAACGTACCGATTGACAAAGGGAATTGTATACGGGATTGATTGAATCCTCGACATCGTGGTTCATCCGATGAGATCATCGAGGAGCATGTGGGACCCAACATGGGTATCCAGATCCCGCTGTTGGTTATTGACCGAAGATTCGTCTCGGTCATGTCAGCGTGTCTCCCGAACCCGTAGGGTCTACACACTTAAGGTTCGGTGACGCTAGGGTTGTTGAGATATTAGTATACGGTAACCCGAAAGTTGTTCGGAGTCCCAAATGAGATCTCGGACGTCACGAGGAGTTCCGGAATGGTCCGGAGGTGAAGAATTATATATAGGAAGTCCAGTTTCGGCCATCGAGAAAGTTTCTGGGGTCACCGGTATTGTACCGAGACCACCGGAAGGGTCCCAGGGGTCCACCGGGTGGGGCCACCTATCCCGGAGGGCCCCATGGGCTGAAGTGGGAGGGGAACTAGCCTCCCTCTCCCTCCCGTGACACCTCTCCCTCTCGCTAAGCTTGGCGAAGCCCTGCCGAGATCGCCGTTGCTTCCACCACCACGCCGCCGTGCTGCTGGATCTCCATCAACCTCTCGTTCCCCCTTGCTGGATCAAGTTGGAGGAGACGTCTTCCCAACCGTATGTGTGTTGAACGCGGAGGTGTCATCCGTTCGGCGCTAGGTCATCGGTGATTTGGATCACGACGAGTACGACTCCATCAACCCCGTTCTCTTGAACGCTTTCGCTCGCGATCTACAAGGGTATGTAGATGCACTCCCCTCTCCCTCGTTGCTAGATGACTCCATAGGTTGATCTTGGTGATGCGTAGAAAATTTTAAAATTCTGCTACGTTCCCAACAACTATGCATTAGGGAGGTAATATCATACACTAGTATCATATGCATGATACTAATATATGATACTCTCCATTACAACCAGCCTGAGCGTATAGGCTTACGGGAGTCTGGATGTCCGTCTAACTAATCCGTGTTATGTCGTTTGGCGGAAATCGGCTTGATAAACTTTTAGATCAAGTGGCCTCACTTCTCTCCCCATTTATAACTGACCAAGAGCAGAAATCTTTAACTCTCTATTCCCGAACTCGAGAGAGGCCTATGTCATCTTTGCCGACAGCCTATGAAATTCCTCCAAACTAAAGGAGACCTTAGGCATAGACATATTTGTGTGTGATCGATCGTGCGGAAGATGAGCAGCCATAGGCTCTCACTGCTGCTGGTGGCGTTGACGGTGGCGGCGGAGTACAATGTGGTGGACTACGGCGTGAGGCCTGATGGCGGGGCGGACTCGGCGGGGGCGTTCCTGGCCGCGTGGGGTGCAGCGTGCAACGACACGAGGCGCTACGGCTCCCGACCGGTGCTGCGCATGCTGGCGGGCAGGTTCTTGCTTAGCCCAGCCTATTTCAGGGGGGCCTGCCGAAGCGCCGGCGTGGTCGTGGCCATTGACAACAACGGCACCGTCTTCGCGCCGCCGGCAGTGGACAGCAGGGCGTGGATCATGTTCCACCACGCCGATGGCCTGGCGATCCGTGACGGGACGCTAGACAGGCAGGGACAGGAGTATTGGCGTGCAAGAAGGTCGGCAATTGCACCGGGCAAGGTCCCAGGGTGAGTGATGACATGAACTTCTTGGGTTTTTTTTTGCAATGTGATTGGATTCAGTTTCCCTGTGACAGGCGTTGGACATACGTACGTACGATTGCAGATGCTTGATATTAGCCAGTCTAAAGGCGTGAGTGTGAAGCAGCTGACGCTGCTCAACAACAAGGTATTCCACATGGCCATCTTTGACTGCACCGGCGTGACGGTCCAAGGCATACGGATCATTGCACCGGCCAACAGCCCCAACACCGATGGCATCCACGTCAGCCACTCCCGCCATGTGAGCATCCTCAACACCACCATCGGCACCGGCGATGATTGCGTCTCCTTAGGGCCCGGCACCACCGACGTGCTCATCAGGGACATCAAGTGCGGTCTGGGCCACGACATCAGGTGTCACCTTCAATTGCTGGTTCATCATCCGTTATTGTGTCTTCTTGTGGTTTGCGCAACGTAATAGCATTGGTTTTGTGTTTGCATTGGATGGACGGTGGCAGCATCGGGAGCCTGGGATGGTAGGACGGTGCGGAGGGGGTGAGGAACGTGATGGTGGACAAGGCGGTGTTGACGGGCACGACCAACGGCCTGCGGATCAAGACATGGGCGATGCCCAACTCCGACTCCGTCACCAACGTCTCCTTCTCACGGGTCACCATGAACTGCGTGGCCGACCCCATCCTCATCGACCAGAACTACTGCCCCTGCAAGGTCGACTGCCCAGGCAATGTACGTAAGAGATGCCCCCATTCAAGTTACCTGCACGTCAATCCGTCCATCGACTGTATCATGAGCTCTGTTGTTGTGTGTGCATGCAGAGCTCGGGGTGCAGATCAGCAACATATCATACACGGACATCCGAGGGCACATCGGTGACGCCCGTTGCAGTCAAGTTCAACTGCAGCGGCACCAACCCCTGCAGCGGGATCAAGCTCAGGAACATTAGTCTGACGTACAAGCACAGGCGGCCGGCGCAGGCCAAGTGCGGAAATGCTGGCCGGTCCACGTCCGGAGAGGTCAGACCGCCGAGCTGCTTCTAACGATCGAAGTTTGCCGTCCGGCCGGAGAAGCGCGAGCATCTTCTTGATTCGATGGTTTCTGTAAATACTTCACGTGCACAGTTGCGTAACATCAAAAAGAAAAAAACATGGTAGTGTGATCATTGCTTGGTGGATCTCAAAGCGACGCTTATATCGATTGACAAAGGAAATTGTATACGGGATTAATTGAATCCTCGACATCGTGGTTCATTCGATGAGATCATCGAGGAGCATGTGGGAGCCAACATGGGTATCCAGATCCCGCTGTTGGTTATTGACCGGAGAGTCGTCTCGGTCATGTCTGCGTGTCTCCCGAACCCGTAGGGTCTACACACTTAAGGCTCGGTGACGCTAGGGTTGTTGAGATATTAGTATACGGTAAACCGAAAGTTGTTCGGAGTCCCGGATGAGATCCCAGACGTCACGAGGAGTTCCGGAATGGTCCGGAGGTGAAGAATTATATATACGAAGTCCAGTTTCGGCCATCGGGAAAGTTTCAGGGGTCACAGGTATTGTACCGGGACCACCGGAAGGGTCCCGGGGGTCCATCGGGTGGGGCCACCTATCCCAGAGGGCCCCATGGGCTGAAGTGGGAGGGGAACCAGCCCCTAGTGGGCTGGTGCGCCCCCCTTGGGCCTTCCCGCGCGCCTAGGGTTGGAAACCCTATGCGTGGGGGGCGCCCCACTTGGCTTGGGGGGCAAGCCACCCCCCTTGGGCGCCGCCCCCCTTGTAGATCCCATCTCCTAGTGCCGGCGCCCCCCTAGGAGTCCTATATATAGTGGGGGGGAGGGAGGGCAGCTGCACCCTAGCCCCTGGCGCCTCCCTCTCCCTCCCGTGACACCTCTCCCTCTCGCTAAGCTTGGCGAAGCCCTACCGAGATCGTCGTTGCTTCCACCACCACGCCGTCGTGCTGCTGGATCTCCATCAACCTCTCCTTCCCCCTTGCTGGATCAAGTTGGAGGAGATGTCTTCCCAACCGTACGTGTGTTGAACGCGGAGGTGCCGTCCGTTCGGCGCTAGGTCATCGGTGATTTGGATCACGACGAGTACGACTCCATCAACCTTGCTCTCTTGAACGCTTCCGCTCGCGATCTACAAGGGTATGTAGATGCACTCCCCTCTCCCCCATTGCTAGATGACTCCATAGATTGATCTTGGTGATGCGTAGAAAATTTTAAAATTCTGCTACGTTCCCAAGAGTGGCATCATGAGCTAGGTCTATGCGTAGTTTCTATGCACGAGTAGAACACAAAGCAGTTGTGGGCATTGATATTGTCAATTTACTTGCCGTTACTAGTATTATCTTGATTCGGCGGCATCGTGGGATGAAGCGGCCCGGACCGACCTTACTCGTACGCTTACGTGAGACTGGTTCCACCGACTGACATGCACTAGTTGCATAAGGTGGCTAGCGGGTGTCTGTCTCTCCCACTTTACTCGGAATGGATTCGATGAAAAGGGTCCTTATGAAGGGAAAATAGAAATTGGCATATCACGTTGTGGTTTTGGCATAGGTAAGAAACGTTCTTGCTAGAAACCTATAGCAACCACGTAAAAACTTGCAACAACAATTAGAGGACGTCTAACTTGTTTTTGCAGCATGTGCCGTGTGATGTGATATGGACAAAAGGATGTGATGAATGATATATGTGATGTATGAGATTGATCATGTTCTTGTAATAGGAATAACGACTTGCATGTCGATGAGTATGACAACCGGCAGGAACCATAGGAGTTGTCTTAATTTATTTATGACCTGCGTGTCAACATAAACGTCATGTAACTACTTTACTTTATTGCTAAAGCGTTAGCCATAGTAGTAGAAGTAATATATGACGAGACAACTTCAAGAAGACACGATGATGGAGATCATGATGATGGAGATCATGGTGTCATGCCGGTGACAACGATGATCATGGAGCCCCGAAGATGGAGATCAAAAGGAGCAAATGATATTGGCCATATCATGTCACTATTTGATTGCATGTGATGTTTATCATGTTTTACATCTTATTTGCTTAGAACGACGGTAGCATAAATAAGATGATCCCTCGTAATAATTTCAAGAAAGTGTTCCCCCCTAACTGTGCACCATTGCGAAGGTTCGTTGTTTCGAAGCACCACGTGATGATCGGGTGTGATAGATTCTAACGTTCGAATTGTTGGGGAACGTAGCACAAATTCAAAATTT
Organism: Triticum dicoccoides; assembly: GCF_002162155.2. Classification (NCBI taxonomy): domain Eukaryota; kingdom Viridiplantae; phylum Streptophyta; class Magnoliopsida; order Poales; family Poaceae; genus Triticum; species Triticum dicoccoides. The sequence continues at coordinate 740,354,157 of NC_041384.1, forward strand.
TCCTACGTGTCACCAAGATCTGTCTATGGAGAAACCAGCAACGAGGGGAAGGAGAGTGCATCTACATACCCTTGTAGATCGCTAAGCGGAAGCGTTCATGAGAATGGGGTTGAAGGAGTCGTACTCGTCGTGATTCTAATCACCGGAGATCCTAGTGCCGAACGGACGGCACCTCCGCGTTCAACACACGTACAGCCCGGTGACGTCTCCCACGCCTTGATCCAGCTAGGAGAGAGGGAGAGGTTGAGGAAGACTCCATCCAGCAACAGCACAATGGCGTGGTGGTGGTGGAGGAGCGTGCCCAGAAGAGGAGGAAGAAGAGATGCAGGGCTGCACCAACGAGAGATCGAATCGCGTGTTATGGGCAGCCCTATGCCTCACTATTTATAGGGGAGAGGGAGGAGGGTGCGCCCCCCTCTAGGGTTCCCACCCCTAGGGGGGAGGCAGCCCTAGATGGCAAAGGGGGTGGCGGCCAAGAGGGGAGAGGAGAGGGAGGCGCACCAATATGGGCCCTAAGGCCCATATCCCCTTAGGGTTTGCCCCCTTTCCACCTCTTAGGCGCCATGGGCCCTTGTGGGAGGCGCACCAGCCCACTAAGGGGCTGGTCCCTCACCACTCTTGGCCCATGCAAGCCTCCGGGGTTGGTGGCCCCACTTGGTGGACCCCCGGGACCCTCCCGGTGGTCCCGGTACGTTACCGATAAACCCCGAAACTCTTCCGGTGACCAAAACAGGACTTCCCATATATAAATCCTTACCTCCGGACCATTCCGGAACTCCTCGTGACGTCCGGGATCTCATCCGGGACTCCGAACAACATTCGGTAACCACATACAAACTTCCTTTATAACCCTAGCGTGATCGAACCTTAAGTGTGTAGACCCTACGGGTTCGGGAGACATGTAGACATGACCGAGACGTTCTCCGGTCAATAACCAACAGCGGGATCTGGATACCCATGTTGGCTCCCACATGTTCCACGATGATCTCATCGGATGAACCACGATGTCAAGGACTCAATCGATCCCGTATACAATTCCCTTTGTCTAACGGTATTGTACTTGCCCGAGATTCGATCGTCGGTATACCGATACCTTGTTCAATCTCGTTACCGGCAAGTCTCTTTACTCGTTCCGTAACACATCATCCCGTGATCAACTCCTTGATCACATTGTGCACATTATGATGATGTCCTACCGAGTGGGCCCAGAGATACCTCTCCGTTTACACGGAGTGACAAATCCCAGTCTCGATTGGTGCCAACCCAACAGACACTTACGGAGATACCTGTAATGCACCTTTATAGCCACCCAGTTACGTTGTGACGTTTGGTACACCCAAAGCATTCCTACGGTATCCGGGAGTTGCACAATCTCATGCTCTAAGGAAAAGATACTTGACATTAGAAAAGCTTTAGCATACGAACTACACGATCTTTGTGCTATGCTTAGGATTGGGTCTTGTCCATCACATCATTCTCCTAATGATGTGATCCCGTTATCAACGACATCCAATGTCCATAGCCAGGAAACCATGACTATCTGTTGATCACAACGAGCTAGTCAACTAGAGGCTCACTAGGGACATATTGTGGTCTATGTATTCACACGTGTATTACGATTTCCGGATAATACAGTTATAGCATGAATAAAATACTATTATCATGAACAAAGAAATATAATAATAACACTTTTATTATTGCCTCTAGGGCATATTTCCAACAGTCTCCCACTTGCACTAGAGTCAATTATCTAGTTCACATCGCCATGTGATTAACACTCACAGGTCACATCGCCATGTAACCAACATCCAAAGAGTTTACTAGAGTCAATAATCTAGTTCACATCATCATGTGATTAAGACTCAATGAGTTCTGGGTTTGATCATGTTGCTTGTGAGAGAGGTTTTAGTCAACGGGTCTGCAACTTTTTAGATCCGTGTGTGCTTTACAAATCTCTATGTCATCTCCTAGATGTAGCTACCACGTTCTATTTGGAGCCATTCCAAATAACTGTTCTACTTGGAGCTATTCTAAATTGTTGCTCCATTATATGTATCCGGTATCTCTACTCAGAGCTATCCGGATAGGTGTTAAGCTTGCATCGACGTAACCCTTTACGACGAACTCTTTTACCACCTCCATAATCGGGAAAATTCCTTAGTCCACTAGTTACTAAGGATAACTTTGACCGCTGTCCTGTGATCCATTCATGGATCACTCTTGTACCCCTTGACTGACTCATGGCAAGGCACACTTCAAGTGCGGTACACAACATAGCATACTGAAGAGTCTATGTCTTAAGCATAGGGGACGACCTTCGTCCTTTCTCTCTATTCTGCCGTGGTCGAGCTTTTAAGTCTTAACTTCGTACCTTACAATTCAGGCAAGAACTCCTTCTTTGACTGGTCCATCTTGAACACCTTCAAGATCATGTCAAGGTATGTGCTCATTTGAAAGTACCATTAAGTGTTTTGATCTATCCTTATAGATCTTGATGCTCAATGCTCAAGTAGCTTAATCCAGGCTTTCCATTGAAAAACACTTTCAAAATAACCCTATATGCTTTCCAGATATTCTACGTCATTTCTGATCAACAATATGTCAACAACATATACTCATCAGAAATTCTATAGTGCTCCCACTCACTTCTTTGGAAATACAAGTTTCTCATAAACTTTGTATAACCCAAAATCTTTGATCATCTCATCAAAGCGCACATTCCAACTCCAAGATGCTTACTCCAGTCCTTAGTAGGATCGCTGGAGCCAGCATACCTTTTAGCATCCTTAGGATCGACAAAACCTTTCTGATTGTATCGCATACAACCTTTCCTTACGACTGGTAAGGAAACTCGTTTTGACATCCATCTGCCAGATTTCATAAACGCAGCTTGTGCTAATGTGATTCCGACGGACTTTAAGCATCGCTACGGATGAGAAAATCTCATCGTAGTCAACTCCTTGAACTTGTGAAAAACTCTTCGCCACAAGTCGAGCTTCATGGATGGTGACATTACCATCCATGTCCGTCTTCTTCTTAAAAGATCCATTTATCAAATGGCTTGCCGATCATTGGCAATTCCGCCAAAGTCCATGCTTTGTTCTGATACATGGATCCTATATCGGATTTCATGGTTTCTTAACCATTTGTCGGAATTTGCGCCCACCATCGCTTCTCCATAGCTCGTAGGTTCATTGTTGTCTAGCAACATGACCTTCAAGACAGGATTACTATACCACTCTGAAGTAGTACGTATCCTTGTCACCCTACGAGGTACGGCAGTGACTTGATCCGAAACTTCATGATCACTATCATAATCTTCTACTTCAATTGGTGTAGGTGCCACATGAACAACTTCCTATGCCCTGATACACACTGGTCGAAGTGATGGTTCAATAACCATATCAAGTCTCCACCATCCTCCCACTCAACTTTCCGAGAGAAACCTTTCCTCGAGAAAGGACCCGATTCAAGAAACAATCCATATTGCTTTCGGATCTGAATTAGGAGATATACCCAACTGTTTTGGGTGTCCTATGAAGATGCATTTTATCCGCTTTGGGTTCGAGCTTATCAATCCTGAAACTTTTTCACATAAGCGTCGCAGCCCCAAACCTTTAAGAAACGACAACTTAGGTTTCTCTAAACCATAATTCATACGGTGTCATCTCAACGGAAATTACGTGGTGCCCTATTTAAAGTGGATGTGGTTGTCTCTAATGCCTAACCCATGAACAATAGTGGTAATTCGATAAGAGAAATCATGGTACGCATCATATCCAATAGGGTGCAACTATGATGTTCGGACACACCATCACACTATGGTGTTCCAGGCGGTATTAATTGCGAAACAATTTCTACAATGTCTTAATTGCGTGCCAAAACTCGTAACTCAGATATTCATCTCTATGATCATATCATAGACATTTTATCCTCTTGTCACAATGATCTTCTACTTCACTCTGAAATTACTTGAACCATTCAATAATTCAGACTTGTGTTTCATCAAGTAAATATATTCAACATCTACTCGAATCATCTGTGAAGTAAGAACATAACGATATTCACTGCATGCCTCAGCACTCATTGGACTACACACATCAAAATGTGTTACTTCCAACAAGTTGCTATCTTGTTCCATCTTACTGAAACCGAGGCTTTTCAGTCATCTTGCCCATGTGGTATGATTTGCATATCTCAAGTGATTCAAAATCAAGTGAGTCCAAACGATCCATCTGCATGGAGTTTCTTCATGCGTATACACCAATAGACATGGTTCGCATGTCTCAAACTTTTCAAAAACGAGTGAGTCCAAAGATCCATCAACATGGAGCTTCTTCATGCGTTTTACACCAATATGACTTACATGGCAGTGCCACAAGTAAGTGGTACTATCATTACTATCTTATATCTTTTTGGCATGAAAATGTGTATCACTACGATCGAGATTCAATAAACCATTCCTTTAGGTGCAAGACCATTGAAGGTATTATTCACATAAATAGAGTAACTATTATTCTCCTTAAATGAATAACCGTATTGCAATAGACATAATCCAATCATGTCTATGCTCAACGCAAACACTAAATGACAATTATTCAGGTTTAATACTAATCTTGATGGTAGAGGGAGCGTGCGATGTTTGATCACATCAAACTTGGAAACACTTCCAACATATATCGTCGGCTCACCTTTAGCTAGTCTCCGTTTATTCCGTAGCTCTTTTATTTCGAGTTACTAACACTTAGCAACTGAACCGGTATCTTAATACCCTGGTGCTACTAGGAGTACTAGTAAAGTACACATTAACATAATGTATATCCTATATACTTCTATCGACCTTGCCAGCCTTCTCATCTACCAAGTATCTAGGGTAATCCTGCTCCAGTGGTTGTTCCCCTTATTACAGAAGCACTTAGTCTCGGGTTTGGGTTCAACCTTGGGTTTCCTCACTAGAGCAGCAGCTGAATTGCCGTTTCATGAAGTATCCCTTTGTTCCCTTGCCCTTCTTGAAACTAGTGGTTTCACCAACCATCAACAATTGATGCTCCTTCTTGATTTCTACTTTCGCGGTGTCAAACATCACGAATATCTCAAGGATCATCATATATGTCCCTGATATATTATAGTTCATCACGAAGCTCTAGCAGCTTGGTGGCAATGACTTTGGAGAAACATCACTATCTCATCTGGAAGATCAAATCCCACTCGATTCAAGTGATTGTTGCACTCAGACAATCTGAGCACAAGCTCAACGATTGAGCTTTTCTCCCTGAGTTTGCAGGCTAAGAAAATCGTCGGAGGTCTTATACCTCTTGACGTGGGCACGAGCCTGAAATCCCAATTTCAGCCCTTGAAACATCTCATATGTTCCGCGACATTTCGAAAACGTCTTTAATGCCTCAACTCTAAACCGTTTAACTGAACTATCACATAGTTATCAAAACGTGTATGTCTGATGTTCGCAACATCCACAAACGACGTTTGGGGTTCAGCACACTAAGCGGTGCATTAAGGACATAAGCTTTCTACTGTCTGCATAATTGCTACTTTCAACTTTCAACTATATTTTCTCTAGGAACATATCTAAAACAGTAGAACTAAAGCGCGAGCTATGACATAATTTGCAAAATCCTTTTTGACTATGTTCAGGATAATTAAGTTCATCTTATGAACTCCCACTCAGATAGACATCCCTCTGGTCATCTAAGTGATTACATGATCCGAGTCAACTAGGTCGTGTCCGATCATCACGTGAGACGGACTAGTCATCATCGGTGAAGATCTTCATGTTGATCGTATCTACTATACGACTCATGCTCGACCTTTCGGTCTCCGTGTTCCGAGGCCATGTCTGTACATGCTAGGCTCGTCAAGTTAACCCTAAGTGTTTTCGCTGTGTAAAACTGTCTTACACCCGTTGTATGTGAACGTAAGAATCCATCACACCCGATCATCACGTGGTGCTTAGAAGCGACGAACTATAGCAACGGTGCACAGTTAGGGGAGAACACTTCTTGAAATTGTTGTAAGGGATCAACTTATTTACTACCGTCGTTCTAAGTAAACAAGATGCATAAACATGATAAACATCACATGCAATCAAATAGTGACATGATATGGCCAATATCATTTTGCTCCTTTTGATCTCCATCTTCGGGGCTCCATGATCATCATCGTCACCGGCATGACACCATGATCTCCATCATCATGATCTCCATCATCGTGTCTTCATGAAGTTGTCTCGCCAACTATTACTTCTACTACTATGGCTACCGGTTAGCAATAAAGTAAAGTAATTACATGGCGTTGTTCAATGACACGCAGGTCATACAATAAATAAAGACAACTCCTATGGCTCCTGCCGGTTGTCATACTCATCGACATGCAAGTCGTGAGTCCTATTACAAGAACATGATCAATCTCATACATCACATATCATTCATCACATTCTTCTTGGCCATATCACATCACATAGCATACCCTGCAAAAACAAGTTAGACGTCCTCTAATTGTTGTTTGCATGTTTTACGTGGCTGCTATGGGTTTCTAGCAAGAACGTTTCTTACCTACGCAATACCACAACGTGATATGCCAATTGCTATTTACCCTTCATAAGGACCCTTTTCATCGAATCCGTTCCGACTAAAGTGGGAGAGACTGGCACCCGCTAGCCACCTTATGCACCAAGTGCATGTCAATCGGTGGAACCTGTCTCACGTAAGAGTACGTGTAAGGTCGGTCCGGGCCGCTTCATCCCACAATACCGTCGAAACAAGATTGGACTAGTAACGGTAAGCATATTGAACAAAATCAACACCCACAACTACTTTGTGTTCTACTCGTGCAAAGAATCTACGCAATAGACCTAGCTCATGATGCCACTGTTGGGGAACGTAGCAGAAATTCAAAATTTTCCTACGTGTCACCAAGATCTATCTATGGAGAAACCAGCAACGAGGGGAAGGAGAGTGCATCTACATACCCTTGTAGATCGCTAAGCGGAAGCGTTCATGAGAACGGGGTTGAAGGAGTCGTACTCGTCGTGATTCTAATCACCGGAGATCCTAGTGCCGAACGGACGGCACCTCCGCGTTCAACACACGTACAGCCCGGTGACGTCTCCCACGCCTTGATCCAGCAAGGAGAGAGGGAGAGGTTGAGGAAGACTCCATCCAGCAGCAGCACAATGGCGTGGTGGTGGTGGAGGAGCGTGTCTAGAAGAGGAGGAAGAAGAGACGCAGGGCTGCACCAACGAGAGATCGAATCGCGTGTTATGGGCAGCCCTATGCCTCACTATTTATAGGGGAGAGGGAGGAGGGTGCGCCCCCCTCTAGGGTTCCCACCCCTAGGGGGGGCGGCAGCCCTAGATGGCAAAGGGGGTGGCGGCCAAGAGGGGAGAGGAGAGGGAGGCGCACCAATATGGGCCCTAAGGCCCATATCCCCTTAGGGTTTGCCCCCTTTCCACCTCTTAGGCGCCATGGGCCCTTGTGGGAGGTGCACCAGCCCACTAAGGGGCTGGTCCCTCACCACTCTTGGCCCATGCAAGCCTCCGGGGTTGGTGGCCCCACTTGGTGGACCCCCGGGACCCTCTCGGTGGTCCCGGTACGTTACCGATAAACCCCGAAACTCTTCCGGTGACCAAAACAGGACTTCCCATATATAAATCCTTACCTCCGGACCATTCCGGAACTCCTCGTGACGTCCGGGATCTCATCTGGGACTCCGAACAACATTCGGTAACCACATACAAACTTCCTTTATAACCCTAGCATCATCGGACCTTAAGTGTGTAGACCCTACGGGTTCGGGAGACATGTAGACATGACCGAGACGTTCTCCGGTCAATAACCAACAGCGGGATCTGGATACCCATGTTGGCTCCCACATGTTCCACGATGATCTCATCGGATGAACCACGATGTCAAGGACTCAATCGATCCCGTATACAATTCCCTTTGTCTAACGGTATTGTACTTGCCCGAGATTCGATCGTCGGTATACCGATACCTTGTTCAATCTCGTTACCGGCAAGTCTCTTTACTCGTTCCGTAACACATCATCCCGTGATCAACTCCTTGATCACATTGTGCACATTATGATGATGTCCTACCGAGTGGGCCCAGAGATACCTCTCCGTCTACACGGAGTGACAAATCCCAGTCTCGATTCGTGCCAACCCAACAGACATTTTCGGAGATACCTGTAATGCACCTTTATAGCCACCCAGTTACGTTGTGACGTTTGGTACACCCAAAGCATTCCTACGGTATCCGGGAGTTGCACAATCTCATGGTCTAAGGAAAAGATACTTGACATTAGAAAAGCTTTAGCATACGAACTACACGATCTTTGTGCTATGCTTAGGATTGGGTCTTGTCCATCACATCATTCTCCTAATGATGTGATCCCGTTATCAACGACATCCAATGTCCATAGCCAGGAAACCATGACTATCTGTTGATCACAACGAGCTAGTCAACTAGAGGCTCACTAGGGACATATTGTGGTCTATGTATTCACACGTGTATTACGATTTCCGGATAATACAGTTATAGCATGAATAAAAGACTATTATCATGAACAAAGAAATATAATAATAACACTTTTATTATTTCCTCTAGGGCATATTTCCAACACGAATACAACGGGTGTAAGCCAGATTTACATATGCAATACACTTAGGTTGACTTGACGAGCCTAGCATGTACAGACATGGCCTCGAGACACGGAAGACCGAAAGGTCGAGCATGAGTCGTATAGAAGATATGATCAACATGAAGATGTTCACCGATGTTGACTAGTCCGTCTCACGTGATGATCAGACACGGCCTAGTTAACTCGGATCATGTTTCACTTAGATGACTAGAGGGATGTCTATCTGAGTGGGAGTTCATTGAATAATTTGATTAGATGAACTTAATTATGATGAACTTAGTCTAAAATCTTTACAATATGTCTTGTAGATCAAATGGCCCACATTGTCCTCAACTTCAACACGTTCCTAGAGAAAACCAAGCTGAAAGATGATGACAGCAACTATACGGACTGGGTCCGGAACCTGAGGATCATCCTCATAGCTGCCAAGAAAGATTATGTCCTAGAAGCACCGCTAGGTGACGCACCCATCCCAGATAACCAAGACGTTATGAACGCTTGGCAGTCACGTGCTGATGATTACTCCCTTGTTCAGTGCGGCATGCTTTACAGCTTAGAACCGGGGCTCCAAAAGCGTTTTAAGCAACACGGAGCATATGAGATGTTCGAATAGCTGAAAATGGTTTTCCAAGCTCATGCCCGGGTCGAGAGATATGAAGTCTACGACAAGTTCTTCAGTTGTAAGATGGAGGAAAATAGTTCTGTCAGTGAGCACATACTCAAAATGTCTGGGTTGCGTAACTGCACGACTCAGCTGGGAGTTAATCTCCCGGATGACGCGGTCATTGACAGAATCCTTCAGTCGCTTCCACCGAGCTACAAGAGCTTTGGATTAACTTCAATATGCAGGGGATGGAAAAGACCATTCCTGAGGTATATTCAATGCTGAAATCAGTGGAGGCGGAGATCAAAAAGGAACATCAAGTGTTGATGGTGAATAAAACCACTAAGTTTAAGAAAGGCAAGGGTAAGAAGAACTTCAAGAAGGACGGCAAGGGGGTTGCCGCGCCCGGTAAGCAAGCTGCCGGGAAGAAGCCAAAGAATGGACCCAAGCCCGAGACTGAGTGTTTTTATTGCAAGGGAAGTGGTCACTGGAAACGGAACTGCCCCAAATATTTAGCGGACAAGAAGGCCGGCAACACTAAAGGTATATGTGATATACATGTAATTGATGTGTACCTTACCAATACTCATAGTAGTTCCTGGGTATTTGATACCGGTGTGGTTGCTCACATTTGTAACTCAAGGCAGGAACTGCTGAATAAGCGGAGACTGGCGAAGGACGAGGTGACGATGCGCGTCGGGAATGGTTCCAAGGTCGATGTGATCGCCGTCGGCACGCTACCTCTACATTTACCTATGGGATTAGTTTTAACCCTCAATAATTGTTATTTAGTGCCAGCTTTGAGCATGAACATTGTATCAGGATCTCGTTTAATTCGAGATGGCTACTCATTTAAATCCGAGAATAATGGTTGTTCTATTTATATGAGAGATATATTTACGGTCATGCTCCACTGGTGAATGGTTTATTCTTAATGAATCTCGAGCGTAATGTTACACATATACATAGTGTGAATACCAAAAGATGTAAGGTTGATAATGATAGTCCCACATACTTGTGGCACTGCCGCCTTGGTCACATAGGTGTCAAATGCATGAAGAAGCTCCATGTAGATGGACTTTTAGTCTCTTGATTACGAATCATTTGACACGTGCGAACCATGCCTCATGGGTAAATGACCAAGACTCCATTCTCAGGAACAATGGAGCGAGCAACCCACTTATTGGAAATCATACATACTGATGTGTGCGGTCCAATGAGTGTTGAGGCCCGCGGTGGCTATCGTTATGTTCTCACCCTCACTGATGACTTGAGTAGATATGGGTATGTCTACTTAATGAAATACAAGTCTGAGACCGTTGAAAAGTTCAAGGAATTTCAGAGTGAGGTTGAGAATCAACGTGACAGAAAAATCAAGCTCTTGCGATCAGATCGTGGGGGAGAATACTTGAGTCACGAATTTGGCATGCACTTAAGGAAATGTGGAATAGTTTCACAACTCACGCCGCCTGGAACACCTCAGCATAATGGTGTGTCCGAACGTCGTAATCGCACTCTATTGGATATGGTGCGATCTATGTGTTGGGGAACGTAGTAATTTCAAAAAAAAATCCTACGCACATGCAAGATCATGGTGATGCATAGCAACGAGAGGGAAGAGTGTGATCTACGTACCCTTGTAGACCGATAGCAGAAGCGTTGTGACAACACGGTTGATGTAGTCGTACGTCTTCACGATCCGACCGATCCAAGCACCGTTACTCCGGCACCTCCGAGTTCTTGGCACACGTTCAACTCGATGACGATCCCCGGGCTCCGATCCAGCAAAGCGTCGGGGAGGAGTTCCGTCAGCACGACGGCGTGGTGACGATTTTGATGTTCTACCGTCGTAGGGCTTCGTCTAAGCACCGCTACAATATGATCAAGGATTATGGTGGAGGGGGGCACCGCACACGGCTAAGAGAACGATCATGAAGATCAACTTGTGTACCCTTGCCTCAGTATATAAAGGATGGAGGAGGAGGAGGCCGGCCAAGGCAATTGGTGCGGCCAGGATGTGGAGTCCTACTAGGACTCCAAGTCCTAGTAGGAGTCCACCAAGAGGGGAGGAAGGGAGAAGGAAGTGGAGGAGAAGGAAAGGTGGCCGGCCCCCTTGTCCCTAGTCCAATTCGGACCAGAGGGGAGGGGGGCGCAGCAGCCCCTTGGCCCTTTCTCCTCTTCCCACTAAAGCCCATCAAGGCCCATTGCTTCTCCCGTAACTACCCGGTACTCCGAAAAATACCCTAATCACTCGGAACCTTTCCGATGTCCAAATATAGTCGTCCAATATATCAATCTTTACGTCTCGACCATTTCGAGACTCCTCGTCATGTCCCCGATCTCATCCGGGACTCCGAACTCCTTCGGTACATCAAAACTCATAAACTCATAATATAACTGTCATCGAAACCTTAAGCGTGCGGACCCTACGGTTCGAGAACAATGTAGACATGACCGAAACACGTCTCCGGTCAATAACCAATAGCGGGACCTGGATGCCCATATTGGCTCCTACATATTCTACGAAGATCTTTATCGGTCAGACCGCATAACAACATACGTTGTTCCCTTTGTCATTGGTATGTTACTTGCCCGAGATTCGACCGTCGGTATCCAATACCTAGTTCAATCTCGTTACCGGCAAGTCTCTTTACTCGTTCCGTAATACATCATCCCGCAACTAACTCATTAGTTGCAATGCTTGCAAGGCTTCAGTGATGTGCATTACCGAGGGGGCCCAGAGATACCTCTCCGACAATCGGAGTGACAAATCCTAATCTCGAAATACGCCAACCCAACATGTACCTTTGGAGACACCTGTAGAGCTCCTTTATAATCACCCAGTTACATTGTGACGTTTGGTAGCACACAAAGTGTTCCTCTGGCAACCGGGAGTTGCATAATCTCATAGTCATAGGAACATGTATAAGTCATGAAGAAAGCAATAGCAACATACTAAATGATCGGGTGCTAAGCTAATGGAATGGGTCATGTCAATCAGATCATTCAACTAATGATGTGATCCCGTTAATCAAATGACAACTCTTTGTTCATGGTTAGGAAACATAACCATCTTTGATTAACGAGCTAGTCAAGTAGAGGCATACTAGTGACACTCTGTTTGTCTATGTATTCACACATGTATTATGTTTCCGGTTAATACAATTCTAGCATGAATAATAAACTTTTATCATGATATAAGGAAATAAATAATAACTTTATTATTGCCTCTAGGGCATATTTCCTTCAGTCTCCCACTTGCACTAGAGTCAATAATCTAG
>NC_041384.1:740367699-740372290 GCF_002162155.2 Triticum dicoccoides
CGAAAGGTTATTGAAACCACTAGTACAATACAAACTTGAAATCAAAGATTGTTGTTCAAGGCGAAATGATATGCCGAGGACGATCGTCGTAAGCTTAGCTATCGTCGGAAGTTGTGCTCCGGGAATTAGGACCAGGTAGCACAGTTAAAATTTAGCACGGTAATGATATAGCCGATCAGGCTAGGAATGGCGTGATCTGGTACAAACTCGTAAGTAAAGAAGATTACTAAAAGTTGTTGAACCGTAGTGCGGACTCGGTTCAGTTATCGGTGTCTTTGAGTGTTTAATAACTCAGAGCCCGTGAAAAATTGGAATCAGTGAGAATGTAGCACTTGATGAAGAACTCATAAGAAGTTATGCAGTTCCATTATAATCTCGAGATACCAGGGGGTAATACTCGACGTCAGATCAAAGTAGAGGTTGGACTGGGGTATTGCTCTACAGAAGACAAGTTCTTGAACTTGTCCGAGAAATTGGATCAAGGAAGAACAATATGGTCGGAAACCACGATTGCAAAAGACCAAGTCCCAGATATAAGATGAAATTATATCAAGGGGATAATTATTGTTTACGAGAAGCTTACATGACAAGATCTACATCGTGTCCATGGGCATGAACACAAAGTTCAAGGTCGACTCCCACTTATTCAATGCATAACCTTTCATTTTACTTCTCGTTTTTGATGAAGCTATAGTGTAGAAATTTTACCTGGCAAAACAACAGAAGAGTATGACTTGTGAAAACTTTCGAGTTCACACATATTAAGGAAGGCATAGGTTCAACCCGTCAGGGTATCGTGGAAACATATACCACAAGCTTCAATAGTAAATACCACAAGCTCGAAATCAGAGCATGGTTGGTCAATCAGAGGATAGGATTTACCAATGGAGAAAGAACTTCCAAAGGAATTGAATATGAAGGACGCTATCAGATAAAATCCAACAAAGGATCTGCCGGTCCATAACAGAGCTGATGTGAGCATCGGCACACAACCAGAGGAAGTAACAATGCGGAGGCATTGGATTATGGAAACAACTAACTAACCCAGAGCTCAAATGCAAAGGAATTTATGATTTTCAAATCAAGGGATCAGAAGCAATGTTCTGATTAGGGATGGATAAGTAGAATAGCCTTAGGGGTACAAGCGATGGCATTTGGATTTGTTGAGAACCATCTCATGTTTAAAATGACGTCTGAGCCGGAAAGATAATTTAAAAGGATCAACTGATGATTGCGTGCATTCGCACTCATGTTGAATCAAAGGGATCAAAATGACGGCGCCTAAGGATACTAACGAATTTTGCCAGACATATGGAAAGCATCCATAATGCAAGCAGACAAGTATTTGTAGAGCAATAAGGCTGCAAGGATTTTCGGAGGATTTGATAGTATCTCAAAGACCAATGTGAAACACATGAACAAGTGGGGTTGAACGGATACTCAATAAGGGCGAGAAATTAATCATAGGGGTATTTCGGTGGCAAGGAACTGCTAGGCAGTAGGCACAAAGTATTCTCGGAATAATAGAGAAAACTTCGGGGTATCTTGTACTAACCAGATCAATGGGGGATGATCGTATGAATGGCAAGTGTAAGTAGTTATCCATAAGGATGTTTCGGTGGTAGGGAATTGCAAACGCGACAGGCACAAGGTCTCGAGAGAATATCGGAGAGTATCTTCTTCTTCTGGTGCAGCAGGCGGTCATCGGTAACAAGGGGCTCTCTGGGAGAAAGTACTTGCGAGAACCTAAAGTTAGTTTTGTTTTTAGCAAAATCATTTAACCCGAATAGAAGAGAGCTCAGAGTCCCAGAGTAAAGATCAAGGAATAAAAGATCCTAATACCACCCAAATGGCGACGTGGGCCTATAGGCCACACAGCCATGTTAGTAAAGGTTTTGCAATGACTAGACTCAACTTCGGCCAAGGAGTGTGGAAGGGGGATTCCTACAGGCAGTCGGCTCTGATACCAACTTGTGACGCCCCCGATTCAATCGTACACTAATCATGCACGCAAATGTGTACGATCAAAATCAGGGACTCACGGGAAGATATCACAACACAACTCTACAAATAAAATAAGTCATACAAGCATCATAATACAAGCCAGGGGCCTCGAGGGCTCGAATACAAGTGCTCGATCATAGACGAGTCAGCGGAAGCAACAATATCTGAATACAGACATAAGTTAAACAAGTTGCCTTAAGAAGGCTAGCACAAACTGGGATACAGATCGAAAGAGGCGCAGGCCTCCTGCCTGGGATCCTCCTAAACTACTCCAGGTCGTCGTCAGCGGGCAGCACGTAGTAGTAGGCACCTCCGGTGTAGTAGGGGTCGTCGTCGACGGTGGCGTCTGGCTCCTGGACTCCAGCATCTGGTTGCGACAACCAGGTAGAAGGGAAAAGGGAAAAGAGGGAGAAAAGCAACCGTGAGTACTCATCCAAAGTACTCGCAAGCAAGGAGCTACACTACATATGCATGGGTATATGTGTAAGGAGGCCATATCGGTGGACTGAACTGCAGAATGCTAGAAGAAGAGGGGGATAGCTAATCCTGTCGAAGACTACGCTTCTGGTAGCCTCCGTCTTGCAGCATATAGAAGAGAGTAGATTGTAGTCCTCCAAGTAGCATCTCCAAGTAGCATATCCAGGTAGCATCTCCAGTAGCATCGCATAGCATATTCCTACCCGGCGATCCTCTCCTCGTCGCCCTGCGGAAAAGCGATCACCGGGTTGTCTGTGGAACTTGGAAGGGTGTGTTTTATTAAGTATCCGGTTCTAGTTGTCATAAGGTCAAGGTACAACTCCAAGTCGTCCTGTTACCGAAGATCACGGCTATTCGAATAGATTAACTTCCCTGCAGGGGTGCACCACATAGCCCAACACGCTCGATCCCATTTGGCCGGACACACTTTCCTGGGTCATGCCCGGCCTCGGAAGATCAACACGTCGCAGCCCCACCTAGGCTCAACAGAGAGGCCAGCACGCCGGTCTAAACCTAAGCACGCAGGGGTCTGGGCCCATCGCCCTGAGCACACCTGCACGTTGCGTACGCGGCCGGTGAGCAGACCTAGCAACCTCCATTACAAAGGAAGTTGCGTTAACGCAGTCCAACCCGGCGCGCGCCGCTCCGTCGCTGACGTCTGAAGTGCTTCGGCTGATACCACGACGTCGGGATACCCATAACTACTCCCACGTAGATGGTTAGTGCGTATAGGCTCGTAGCCAGACTCAGATCAAATACCAAGATCTCGTTAAGCGTGTTAAGTATCCGCGAACGCCGAACAGGGCCAGGCCCACCTGTCTCCTAGGTGGTCTCAACCTGCCCTGTCGCTCCGCCACAAAGTAACAGTCGGGGGCCGTCGGGAACCCAGGCCCACCACTACCTGGATGGAGCCACCTGCCCCTTCAGCCCCCAACTCCGAACAGTATCACAGGTAATGTAACAGTGTAAAGTATATAGTATATGCCCGTGATCACCTCCCGAAGTGATCACAGCCCAGTAGTATAGCATGGCAGACGGACAAGAGTGTAGGGCCACTGATGGAACACTAGCATCCTATACTAAGCATTTAGGATTGCGGGTAAGGTATCAATGACTGTAGCAACAATGACAGGCTATGCATCAGAATAGGATTAACGGAAAGCAGTAACATGCTACACTACTCTAATGCAAGCAGTATAGAGAAGAGTAGGCGATATCTGGTGATCAAAGGGGGGGCTTGCCTGGTTGCTCTGGCAAGAGAGAGGGGTCGTCAACTCCGTAGTCGAACTGGTCAGCAGCAGCGTCGGTCTCGTAGTCTACCGGAGAGAAGAGGGGGGAAGAAATAATGAATACAGAGCAAACAAAGCATCACAAAATATAACAAGGCAATACGCGGTGTTCGGTGTGCCCTAACGCGGTAGTAGATGATACCGGTGAAGGGGGGGAAAACATCCGGGAAAGTATTCCCGGTGTTTCGTGTTTTCGGGCAGAGGAGCCGGAGGGGGAAAGTTGCGAGTTCGATAGGTTAGGGGGGTGTGGCGGACGAACGGACCGCGTATCCAGATTCGTCTCGTCGTTCTGAGCATCTTTCATGTACAAAGTTTTTCCATCCGAGCTACGGTTTATTTTATATTAATTTTTAAAGTTTTTAAATCATTTTCTAACTTATTAATTATTAATTAAATTCGAAAATAGTATTATTGCATCAGCATGACGTCAGCATGACATCATCAGTCAACAGAGGTGTTGACTGGTCAAGCTGACGTGTGGGTCCCGTTCGTCATTGACTGTTTAGTCTAATTAGGTTTTAACTAATCTAATTACTGTTTAATTAAACTAACTAGTTAATTAGATTAATTAAACAAGATTAATTAACTTAATTAATCCACTAATTAATTAATTAATTAATTAATAATTTATTTTTATTTTGTTTTCCTTTTTTTTTATTAAAACGTTCTGGAGGCGGGGCCCTCCTGTCATTGACCCCAGGGGGCCTAGTGGATCGGGCGCTAGCGGGCGAAGGGCGCGGCCCGAGCGGGCACACGCTTAGGTGCGGCCGGACGAACCCGACGGGCGCGGGCGGGGCGCTGCCCGCCAGGACGCGGGATGG
>NC_041384.1:740373848-740377248 GCF_002162155.2 Triticum dicoccoides
TGGGCCGGCCGGGGCCTGGTGGTGGCCCAGTTGGGCCTGTGGTCAGCTGGGCCGAAGCCCGGGGGGTTTCTCTCTTTTTCCTTTTTTGTTCTTTGTTAGTTTTGTTTTCTGTTTTTATATTTTCTTTCCTTCTATTTTTATTTGTAGTTTCATTGATCTTTAGTTTTATAAAAATTACCACTAGTGCCTAAATTTGTATTTATCAACAAACTACTGTGAGATTAATTATTAACCCATAATAAAATAGTTTTAGCATTTTATAATTTCAATAGGCATTTGTTTAATTGTTTTCACTACTGTTTTAATTGTTTTAGAGCCTTTAAACATTTTATCAAAGTTTGGTTTCTCCACCATAATTACTTACGATTTATTTGATACAACCCAAACATTTTAGTTTTAATTTTTGAAAACTTTTGTTGTCTGCCTGATTTTAAATTGAAATCAAATCGGTTTCGAACTAATGCGAGATTAACCATAGTAATCGAGGTGACGTGGCATCATTAGTGGAGGATTACTGTAGCGTAACTATCCGGGCATCACATATAGGCTCTGCCACTCTATAACCGCTGGGACCGAGTGTGTGTTCCCCTAAGTTCAGCTCCCGCATTTCTTTCCCCCACTTACTTGATTCGGAGCTTGCGGTGCTCGAGCAATTGATCTAGAAGTCGTTGTAGTCATCTTCGGTGATCGAAGGATTTTTCTCCTTGATCTTCTCATAACTCTCACCTTTCTCGATCATTATCTTCACATTGCTTTTCCAAGTAGACAGGGTCGTGCTCATCTTTGTGAGGGCAGCATTGTTCACTTTATTCCCTTAGAGGCTTGTGTTTTCAAATTCAGCGGGGAACTTGTATCGTTCGTGCAGCTTCGTGAACAAGAGGTTGCGCAAATTCCCTCGGTCAGGATGCCTGAGGTTCTCGGTGTTGATCGAGACGGTGCTCCAGAGAATGCACCCGAGCTGAAGCGAGTACCCCTTGACTATTCGTTCGGGCGCCACTGGATTCCCATTGGAGTCCACTTCAGTAACTTCCTCCTTGAGGGTGCGGAGCACGGTCGGGCGCCGGTCCTTCCGTTGCCTCTTTGGTTGGCTGCCATCTATGCGTGCGCCGCCATCATCAGTGGTGGCATCCTCGGCGGCACCATCAGTGGTGGCATCAGTGGGGTCATCCTCGGTGGTACCAACAATGGTCTCAGGATCGGTGGGGAAGGCGGCGTCCTCATACAAGTGAGGTTGTTCCTCCATCTCCTGGGACAGCTCCCAGAATGCCTTGACGCCCGAACCCCCGGCCTCATCGTTGTTGGCCACGTTTCTCTATAAATAGGAACAAAGTTTGGTCAAAAAGTTGGTTATTGTCAAGGAACAAGATCTCTAAGTTGACCAAATAACCTAATTCTCGAGGAATGTCGCCAAAAAGTTGGTTATTGTCAAGGAACAATTGAGAGATGTTTGTGATATTGCCTAGGTGTTTTGGGATAGAACCTGTTAGTGTGTTGTTGCTAAGGTCCAAGTCCACGTACGTTCTCAGGGTAACCTAGTTCTTGAGGGGTGTGTCTAGAAAGTTGGTTGCTGCAAAGATACAAGGTTGTGAGTTTGGTCAAATTGCCTATGATGTTTGTGATATTGCCTTGGATCTTGAAGGCACTGTTGCATGATGCAGGGGTGTGTCTAGAAAGTTGGTTGCTGCAAAGATACAAGGTTGTAACACTGGGATTTGTGCACAAGCTAAGCTAGCTAAGACAGTAGCTTCCTTGCAACCCACAAAAGACAAAGGAAAAGGGGTGAAAAGGGGGTGATGGTTAGCTTTGATGAGCAGGCAACATCTTCCTAACCCCCTTCTTCTTGTCTCCTCTCACTATCTCTCTCACACACATGGCAAGCAAGGGTGTCTGAGTGTGTGAAAAAATACTAAACTAATCCAACCACTAAAGCAAATTAATTTTTATTTCGGTTGAGAATCGGGCACCTTCTAGGTCAAGAAAATTGGGCATGACCTTTGCTAATTTTCTTGACCTTGGAGTGCCCCATTTCTCAACCGAAACGGAAATTAATCAACGTTTCAGGAGAAATGGGTCATTTTAGAAGATCACAAGTAGCAGCAGCATCACTTGACAAAATCACAACTAGCAGCAGCAACTCGCAGATAGCAGCAGCAGCATCACTTGACAAGTAGTACAGCAGCAGCAGCAGCATGCATGCACTGGTCCATGGCACAAAGTCCATGACCCAGAACAAAGCACTTTACTAAAAATGAAGAAGAAAAAAGGCATGCATGCACTGGTTGTAGCAAATCATCACTTCTGAATCAAAACACCATGCTGGTGTAGCCATAGGCCCACATTAGTCTAAAATCCTGCTTTATTTTTCACAACAGAAAGGTCAAAACAACAATAAAAAGGAGAGCCCAATCTGGTCTAATTGATCCTTGGAAATTATAGAATGTTCATCTATGCATGGAAAAACAACAATTAGGACAGGGAAATTACTATGCATCTAATAGTCTTTTAGCGTTGAAACACAGCTAAGGTTACAACCCAGAAGTGATGGTTAACACTTCTAATAAACATGGAAATTTTAAATTATGACACACAATGCCATAATTAATCAAGAGTTACTACTACAGTACTCATGTACTCCATCTTACAGAGTTACTCCATCACAGCAACAACAACCTTGCAGATCAAAAATGATTTGTGTAATCTGGTTGGTACTCTTACAGTTGCATAAATTGAAAAAAAATTGATCTGTGTGATCTGGGTTACAGTATCAGCAACCTTGCATTTCATTTTATACAAAATTGTACTCCATCACCAAATTCATTGATGTTTCTAAGCAAAATTGTTATGCATCAATTGGTATGCATCAAACTTGGGATCAATAGTAGCATGTGGCCTTATCATTCTGGTTTTTGGATGATTTAGTTAATCAAATTCCTCAATTGAGGAACACCTGGACTTGTCATTCCGGTCTTGGGATCAACAGTAGCATATGGACTTATCATTCTTGTTCCTGGATGATTTAGTTAATCAATTTGACATCAATTGACCTGGTTTTTGGATCAATTACAGTTGCTGCTGCTGTGAATCAACTATACAAAGGCCCAAAATTACACTAATAATTACAGTGTAAAAACCATGGAAATACATAGTAATTCCACTAAAAATGCCACTTGGAAATACAGAGCAAAAATCCACTAGAAGTACACTGTAAACCCACTAACATTTACAGTGTAAATTCCACTAACAATTACAGTGTAAATTTCACTGAAAATGCACAGTAATTACACTAAAAGTACACTGTAAATACCACTTAAAACACACAAAAGAATTACACTGCTGGAGAGGGCGATTCCTCCATGATCTAGAGTTCTAGACACAAACATGGCTGGAGAAGCAAAAAAAA
>NC_041384.1:740377507-740383121 GCF_002162155.2 Triticum dicoccoides
GTCGGGGCAACGTCGGGGCGGCGGGGCAGCGTCGAGGCGGCGTCGGGGCGGCGGGGCAGCGTCGAGGCGGCGGGGCAGCGGCATCGGGAGAGGAGAGGGGAAGGGGATCGAGGGCGAGGGCGAGGGAGAGAGAGGGGATAGGGAGGGGCCGGGGAGGGAATATGGATGGGGCCGGGCAGAATACTAATGGCGCACCACCCCTCGGTGCGCCATAAGTATATCCATACTAATGGCGCACCTCACCCTGGTGCGCCATTAGTATTTTTTTTCTGCTCGAGCCAACAGGTTATGTTCCACCTGACCTGATCCACACCAAGCCCCCACTACTAGCTCGACTAGTCAGCAGCCAGTTCTCACACCAGGAGGTCCTGGGTTCGATTCCCAGGCTCCACAAATTTTTTTTATGCATTTAAAATGCTGTTTGATACTTATTTGTGTTTAAATATGTTCAAACTTGTTTAAATCATAACAGTAATATTTTTTTTATAAGACAGTAATAATTTTTTAAAAAATATCATCAAACAGTAATGTCGGTGGAGCGGGGGAGGGTGCGCAGGGTGCGGGGGGTCGGCGGCAGCGGTTGAGTAGGGGAGGGGTGCGGGGGGTCGGCGGCGGCGGTTGAGTAGGGGAATCGAGGGTGCGGGGGGTCGGCGGCGGCGGCCGGTGGACCGGGGGGTGCTCGGCGGCGAGGGGGACCGGATCTGGCGAGGTGGGATAGCGATCGAGATGGAGGTGGATCGAGATCGAGTGTCCATGAAATTTAAAAATATTCATGATAGTTCAAAAAGTGCCCATGAAATACAATCGAGAAATGAAGGCTACGATTTAAATACAATCGATCTTAGCTAGCTATCTGTTCACAATCTTCTTGCCCTTCTTTTTCGCAAATGGAGTTCTTCTGTGGAACGGGCGTCCTTTAGGTAGGGTGGTCCTGCTTCTTGTGGTGTATGCTGCTACTTCATCATCGTCGTCATGTTCGATCCTCGGGTCGCCGTACTTGTCGAAGTCTTGCTCATTGGCTACTCCATCCATTCCGATGATCTTCCTTTTGCCTCTCCTCACGACAACAGGACTGGGCTTTGACGGGTCGGTAATGAAAAAGCATTGGTCCACTTGGGAAGCCAGTACCCATGGCTCATTTTTCGCGGTGACGTTTGCGCCCGCGGTCTTGGATTTGGCTTCGGGTATAACCATGGTGGTGAAATACCGGTCTTCTTTTAGGACACTCTTGGCCCATCTGACACAGAACATCGGGACCTTCTCTCCAGCGTAGCTCAGCTCCCAGATCTCCTCGATCCTTCCATAGTATCTGTCCTTGTCGTTACCGGTGTAGGATTCCATCGTTACCCCGGAGTTCTGATAACCATCGCTCTTCATGTCCTTGGCCTCGGTATAGAATGTGTAGCCGTTGATATCGTATGCCTCATAGGTCATCAGGTTCTGCTCGGCGCCCTGTGACAAGGCGAATATGAGATGTTCTTCCGCGGAAGAATCCTCATGTAAAGGGTACGACAGAAGCTTCCGCTTGAACCAACACGTGAAACATGAGTAGTGCTCTTTGAGTATATCTTCGTCCGTCCTCTGTTGGCCTCGGTCATTGTACGTATTCTTAATAAAGGTTTTGTGCTGCACCACCCAAGGATCGACCACGTCTATGTGTTGTAGCGCGACTAGGTTTGCTCTTTCAAAGTCGGCGAGTCGACCCTCGAAGTCGACATGCATTTCGCGACGACCCTCACGGTGACCCCATCCAGCGAGCCTGCCGAGGTGCCTGTTGACGGGCAGACCAACGGGGTTCTCGATGCCTAGACAATTCGTGCAGTAGGGGATGCACTCTTCAGTCAGAAAGCCCCTGGCTATGCTTCCCTCTGGACGTGACATGTTGCGAACGTATCCTTTGATGACACCATTCATCCTTTCGAACGGCATCATGCTGTGCAGGAACGTCGGCCCGAGTTGGATGATATCGTCCACGATATGGACCAGTAGATGCACCATAACGTCGAAGAATGCAGGCGGGAAGTACATCTCAAGCTCGCATAGTATCACCACGATCTCTTCCTGTAGCCTTCTGAGTTGCCTCACGCCAACAGACTTCCGAGAGATGACGTCGAAAAAGTTGCATAGGCCAAATAGGGTTTCACGGACGTGCGCGTCCATGATCCCATGGATTGCAACTTGAAGTATCTGCGTCATCAGCACGTGACAGTCGTGAGACTTCATCCCGCTGAACTTCAGCTTCGCTGGGTCTAGGTATCTGCTTATCTTCCCCGCATAACCGTAAGGAAGTTTTACTCCTACGAGGCAGGTGAAAAACTGCTCGATCTCCTCCTGACTTAGAGTGAAGCATGCGGGAGGGTAGCCATTTCCGGTCTTCTTGGCCTCTTTGCCTTTGTGACGACTTTCTGTGTCCTGCTTCGCCTCATCATCATCATGATCATCATATATAGCGTGAAGCTCCTGCCTGATGCCCATTGATTTCAAGTCTGCCCTTGCTTTCGGCCCATCTTTGGTCCTCTCTGGCATGTTGAGCAGGGTACCAAGCAGACTCTCGCACACGTTCTTCGTGATATGCATGACATCAAGGCTGTGAGGCACACGGTGGATCTTCTAGTACGGCAAGTCCCAGAAAACAGACCTCGTTTTCCATACCTTCAGCAGCGGCTCTGGCGCCTTTCTCTTCTTTCCCAGCTCTGGCGCCTTTTGCTTCTTTCCCGGCAGTGGGCAGTCTTTCCAATTTTTCAACAGCTCGTCTATTTCCTCGCCGCTCCTCGTACGCAGGCGTCCTCGGGGTTCGGTTTCACCATCAAACAGAGCCTTGCGTTTTCTCCACGGGTCATTGTCTCGAAGCCACCTTCGATGTCCCATGAACACGGTTTTCGAAGACCCGGGATCTCTATCTAGCTGGCGATACATTGTGTCATCCATGCACCCGACGCATCCAGAAAATCCGTGGACCACCTGCCCCGCGACATATCCATAACCGAGATAGTCGTGCACCATCGTGAGCAGCGCGGCTCTCATAGGGAAATATTCTTTCTCTGCGGCGTCCCACGTATTGGCTGGCGTTTTCCACAGCGTGTCAAGCTCCTCTTTCAGCAGCCCCAGATACAGATTGATGTCGTTCCCTGGTTGTTTCGGTCCTTCAATTAGCATACTCATGTGAATGTACTTCCTCTTCATGCACAACCAGGGGGGAAGGTTGTACATCCACACAAACACAGGCCAGGTGCTATGTGTGCTTCTCTGGCTGCCAAACGGATTGACTCCATCGGTGCTCGCGCCCAGCATGATGTTCCTTGGATCATTCCCAAATTCTGGGTCTTCGAAGTTCAACGCTTGCCACTGGCTCGCATCCTTAGGGTGACTCAGCATCTTGTCTTTTTTATCTATCTCCGGATCATTTGCGTCATCTTCTCGCTTCTTCTCCTCCCTATCCGCGTGCCAACACAGGAGCTTTGCTACCTTAGGGTCCGCGAAATACCGTTGCAGACGAGGAGTGATCGGAAAGTACCACACCACTTTTCGAGGAGCTTTCTTCCTCTTCTTGTATCGAGTGACGCCGCACACCAGACATATGGTAGACTCCGCGTGCTCGTCCCAATAAACGATGCAATTGTTCATGCACACATGGTATTTCACGTGCGGTAAATCCAGAGGACACACGATTTTCTTCGCCTCCTCCAAACTGGTCGGGCACTTGTTAGCCTCGGGAAGACGTTCGTGCCAGAATGACATGTTCTCGTCGAAGCATGCGTCGGTCATTTTGTGTTTTACCTTCATCTCCAGAGCCATGAGCGTTACTTTCAGGCGGGTATCCTCGGGCCTGCATCCTTCATACAATGGAGTAACCGTGTCTAACTCAAGTTGATCCATCCTGGCTTTCTCTCGGGCGGCAGCTCTTGCATTATCCGTCTGCTTGAGAAGCAGCTCTTGAATATGAGGGTCCTGCACCCAGCCCATCGATGGTCCAGCGTCGTCTGCTCCGCCGGCATCATCATCTTCATGATCATGCCCGTCGACTACTCCGGCATCTTCTGTCAGGACCCCGACTCGATGTCACATCGATCTAGCCGGTAACACCTCATATCACTTTGCGGCCTCACGCACGGTATCCCCACGGGTGTCGCCTTACCTTTGCCCGGGACCGTTTGCGCCTTTTGGCTCACGTATATGATAGTGTCGCTAGCATCCATATGATAAGGAGCCCGGGCTGACATGACTAGTCGTAAACCCAAAGTGGCACAGACTTGCAGGGACAGGTATCCATGACCCAGCTTCGAACGTGTCGGTCATCAGCAAGTGGGTCCGGGCTGTAGCACTGGGCTAGCAGGACTCCGGTAAACCAGGCTGTAGCAGGCTAACAGGACTCCGGTACTCAATGCGTGACATTTCCCCGAAGGGACAGACACAGGAAAGAAGAAGGACACATGCCGGCCAGCCTAAGTGTTCCAGAGCAGTAGCAAGCTACCGTGGCTCAGCGGTAACACTAGGAGACATTTCCCGGTAAGAGAGGCTACTAAAGATAAACAACTAGATAGTCAGATCCCACACATACCAAGCATTTTAATCATACACACAATATGCTCGATATGTGCAAATACAACGAAGCATCACAACATGACTCTACGACACAAGTACTTTATTTAAGGCTCAGGGAGCCATACACAACATACACAAAGGTACGGGTCTCACGACCCAGCATTCAAGTCATACAGTCATACAAACCAGCAGCGGAAGTAACTTGTCTGAGTACAGACAACTAGTAAAATAAAAGAGGCTTGGAAAGCCTAGCTATACTACGTGGTCCTTCATAAGCTCAGGATCACCACCTGGGCCTTTAGCCTACTCGTTGATGTCAACGTCTACGTAGAACCCATCAGAAGGGGTTGCAACATCTTCTGTAAAATGTAAATTATAGCAACATGAGTACAAAGGTACTCAGCAAGACTTACATCAGAACCTACATACATGCATATTGTCAAGAAGGGTTGGTGGAGTTATTGCAGCAAGCCAGCTTTGACTCTTGGCTAGACTATCCTACGATACTTCAACTTGAAATGGTTTTGCGCACACGAGTCCACTACTCACCACTTCAATACACTACCGAGGATCCCCCTCCTTCTTCCTACGGAAGAGCCATCCTCGGCACTCACACTTATCTTGAGGCTTTTAGTAGTTTCCATTTACTTGTCTATGAACTGTATAGGCAACCAAGTAGTCCTTTACCGTGGACGCGGCTATTCGAATAGATCATGATAACCCTGCAGGGGTGTACTTCTTCATACATGTTTCCACCACTTAGCGTCTGCACACGACATGTGCTCGGTAGACTTCAAGCGAAAGCCGACGTGGGTGTAGACCACGACCTACCTAAACACTTAAGCCTCTAGTCCAGGTTTATCGCCTATCCAGGTTCCATCCGCAGGGAGTCCGGCCGAGGTTTCCCATACGGCCCCGAACGATGTGAACAGGGTTCCCGAGATACCTAACGGGTATTCGGTACACCCGGCCACGTACCTACCGCATCACAGCCCACCCCTATGGTCAGCGCTGTCCACGGCCTCCAGTAGGCTACAAACACCAGAAACTACTTGCAACTCCTGGACAGAGA
>NC_041384.1:740384869-740416903 GCF_002162155.2 Triticum dicoccoides
GGACCTCCTGGACACGGTGGCACGGCGTGGGGTGGACGGAGGGCGTGGCTACGGCGAGGGGGTGGCGGCGATGGCGTCGGCCATGGCTGGGGCGTGCGAGGGGGAGGAGCTGGAGAGGAGAGGGGGTGTCTGGGGGGTTCGGGGGAGAGAGGGAGGCCGGTTCACGGCGTTAGCCGAGCGAGGGAGGCGGCGAGGCGGCGAGCAGGTGCGTGGCACCCATGCGGTGCTCGCCGTCGAGCACCTACCTGCCTGCCTGGCCGGCAAGCAGCTCGCTGGCGCGGTGCTGGGCTGGGCCGGCAGGTGGGCCGGTGCTGGGCGACAGGTAAGCTTTTTCATTTTCTTTCTGTTTTCTTTTTTTTAATACTTCTGCAACTTTGTTGAATTTAATAAAATACTTAGGCAACTTCAAAAATCACCAAACTACTCCTGGTCCATAGTTGGATTATTTCCAACATGAAACATTTTAGTTTGGAGTTATTTGAGCATTTAAATATTTTATATAATTTTAAATGCCCAAATTCAAATACTTATGATTTAAATCAAAAACCCTAGGATGGCCTAGGAAAATGTGCACCACTTTTGGCAGAGGTTCTGAACCAAGACAAAAATGATGGGCATTTTAGAAGGGCATTTCAGGTTCATTGAAAAAGTTTTTAGTAAACCCTAATTGGTTTCAGAGGGGACTGGGGGTTCTGTCATCCCCATTTCAAGTTTCTGATGAAAGAGTAAACATGATGCAACACTCTAATGCATGACTAGCTAGGGTGTGACATCTTCCTCATCATCATGTCCTGCATCTTCTACATGATGACTGTGTACAGCATCACCGTCGTGATCATCTCCTGGGGATTCTTCGTCTTCTCGCCCGCCCGAGCCGCGGTGGTTGTCTTGCTGCCCTTCCTCATTTCTTACCCGGCCCCCATGGACGACTTTGTAGTCATCTTCATCACCTTGCCACCGATAGCCATCCATGAAACCACGCAAGAGCAGGTGGTCCCGCACCTGCCCGGATTCCGGGTCCGCAATAAGGCTCTTCAGCTTACATCTTCGACACGGACATCTTATCTCCGTCTCATTCTTTTGAAGCATCTCAGCCTTCGCGGACCTCAAAAACCTATTCACGATGCCTTCGGTCATCATGCGGACCATGGTCGCCTGCGGGGTAGAGCAAGACGATATTTTAGAACCAAGAAAAAATTTGGCATGACTTTCCCTAAAAATGGGACCAAAAAGAATGCTTAATGCCAAAATTCTCGCCGAAACGGAAATGAATCAACATTCCGGCAAAATATTGGCAACTATCGAATTTCAAATACCGGTACGCCTCCAAACACAAACACATATGCAACACCACAAACATATGCAACACCACGAACATACATAGATCTAGCTAGGCCATAAAAAGTGCATGTGCACATTGTTGTAGGGAGAACAACATAAATATAGCTTCCCCCTTACTTACCTATCAAAACAAGGTAATTTAACCACTTAAATTGAATGAATCTATGGTGGAAATGAGGTGAAAAAGAGGAGGCACCCGAGACAAGGAGGAGGTGGAGAGAATGAAGTGGGGAGAAAGTGAGTGTGGGTAGGAGAGGCTGTCCAAAATATCTTGTTGCTGCCCACTTACTAATGGCGCACCAACTTTAAATGCGCCATTAGTAATCCAGGTTACTAATGGCGCACCTCCTGGTGGTGCGCCATTAGTAGTTTTGCAAAAAAAATACTAATGGCGCACTGTCCCACAGTGCGCCATTACTAGTTTAAAATAGTAATGGCGCACGGTGGAAGAGTGCGCCATTAGTAGTTTTGCAAAAAAGGGAATAAAAATATAATAAAAAACAACATTAGTGGCGCACTTTCCGCCTGGTGCGCCATTACTAGTTACAACTAGTAATGGCGCACTGTGTCTGGATGCGCCATTAGTATGTTTGGACAGGCGCACTAGTTAAAAAAAATTTGATACTAATGGCGCACCCGGGGCCAGGTGCGCCATTAGTAGTTTCAACTCTAATGGCGTATCAGTAGGTGGTGCGCCATTAGTATATACTAATGGCGCACCGCTTGTCTGGTGCGCCATTAGGATCAATCCCATCTATAGCCCTTTTTCTAGTAGTGGGCCCCAAACGATGTGTACGGGGTCCCGAGACGCCAAACGGGCGCCGAGCATACCCGGCCACGGTGTATCTACCGCATCATAGCCCACCCCTAGGGTCAGCGCTACGCACGGCCGCCAACACATAACCTATAAACACCAGAAACTAGTTGCAACTCCTGGACAGAGGACGAGAGGGGTCAGTAAGTCGAGCGGGGTCATATTTCAGGGCCCAATGTGTGGTAGTAGCTGTTGCATGGATCACAAACACAAAACTCAATTCCTAAGGACGGCTTCAATGAAACAACTAACCATGTACTCCTACATGGCCTCTCATCGATACCTTTACCAAATCATGTTCACACACTTAGCTCACAACAGTAGGACATGTTCACACACCTCCGATTCATCCCTGATGAATCAGACCTGACACAACCCTAAGCAATAACAGGCACGACAAACAAGCATGAATGAGTAGGAACATCAGAGCTCAAACAACTCCTACTCATGCTAGTGGGTTTCATCTATTTACTGTGGCAATGACAAGTGATGCAGAGGATAAGGGGTTCAACTACCGCAGCAAGTAACAGATGAATCATTGTTGTCCTAATGCAGTAAAAGAGAGCAGGAGCGAGAGAGTGGGATTGTATCGGAATGAACAAGGGGGTTTTGCTTGCCTGGCACTTATCAATATAGTATGACTCTTCATCGGTGTCAATGATCACATCGTCGAAGCAACGTCTACTAAGAGAGGACAAATACCGGCAACAGAGAAAGAAACACAATCAATGCAATGCACAATATGATGCATGATCATGACATGGTAAAATGAGTGTGTTGGGCTAATGCAACTACAAAAAGATGGGTTTGAGCTATTTTGAACCAAAGATTCAAAGTTCAAACTCATTTGTGATCTTAAATAGTGCTTTATCATTTTTTGCACTAAATAGCAAGTTAACTTGTTTAATCATGCATGAAACTAGTACAGATGGATAGATTGGATTTTTCTGATCATTTTTCATATATAATTTATTTCATTCTGAGCTACGGTTGATTTTATATGATTTTTAGAAGTTTAAAACATTTTCTGGAATTTCCTGTGAAAGAATAAGTCCAGAAAAAGAGTTGTTGCGTCAGCATGACGTCGGGGTGATGTCAGCAGGTCAAAGGCGCCAGCCCAGGTCAAACCTGATGGTTGGGACCCACATGTCAATGAAACAACTTACTAACATAGTTATTTAGTGTTAGGTTAGCACTAACCTAGGTTAATTAGGTCCTGGGCCCACTGGTCAGTGACTGTACTAATAAATCTAAGTCAGTTAGCACTAACCTAAAACTAATTAGAGATTAATAGGGCGGGCCCGCGCGTCAGTGACAAAGGGGCTAAACCCAGTCAAACCCAATGCTGACTGGGTTTGACCCTGCAGTAGGGCCCGCTGTCAGTGGCTATTAGGGTTGCTTAGGTGGCGGGGTTAGCATCTAATGATGGCCATGTCGACACTCGTCGAAGCATGGCCGGCGACAACCACAGCCGACGGCGGAGGCACGCCAGAATCGCGGCTCCGGCGTCCATTCGACGCGCGGATGGGTGCTGAGGGTGGCTGGTGCTCGCGCGCATCTAACGGAGCAGGTGGGAGGCCCTGGGGTGGACGGAGCTCGCCGGAAGTGAGCTCGCGGCGGTGCCGGAGTTCGGGTGAGTGCGGGGTTTGCGGCTAAGGTGCAGGGCAGGCCTAACGGGTGGGTGATTCGAGCTCCTGGAGACTCCCTATGTGCATTGACGTGCTCTGAGGCGAGCTTGCGCGGCCGTAGCCATGGTGGCGGCATGGCCGGAGGCGAGGAGCTATCGGCTCCGGTGGACAGCAGGGCTAGAGGAGGAGAACAGCGGTGGGGAGAGAGGGGTTCGGTAGAGGAGCTCACGGCGGGGTCGTCGGTGATCTCAGCGTGCTCAGGGATGGCCTGGTGACGATGAATCGGTCGATGACGGCCGTCGGTGCAGAGGGCGAAGATGGCGTCGACGATGTGGCTCGGCGGGGAGGACCGGGGCGTCACGGCGGAGCTCATGGGTGCGTCGGAGAGGCTCGGAGATGGTTTTGGCCGTGGGGGAGCTCGTCGGCGGCGACGGCTGTGTTCGGTCGTGCTCCTGGAAGGGACTAGAGGGCAAAGGAGAGAGCAGAGGGTGAGGGAGAGGAGCGAGGGGAGGCGTCGGGCGTCTCCGGGCGCGGATCAGGTCGAGGGAGGCAAGCAGGAGGTGGCCGGGAACGCACGCGCGCGCGCCATGCTTCCCCTCTGCCTACTGGCAGGAGGAAGAAGACGGCTCTGCCATCGGTGGGCTGGGCCGCTACAGTGCCAGAACAAGTAGGCCAGCCCAGGTAACTCTCTCTGTGTGTTTTCTAATTTAAATTGTTTCTGTTTTCTATTTATTTGCTATTTGTTTTGATTTAGTAATAATACTAAACCATTTCATAAAATCCTGGAAACAATTATGGGTTCTTTCTGAATTATTCCAGTGACCCTTAACAATTTCTAACATTTTTGGAGCATCTAAAATATATATAGCATGTAAATAGCTCCAATTCAAATATGTTTGAATTAATTGAGAGTCCAAATATGTCCTGCAAAAATGTGAACCATTTTTGGTAGATGCTTCCACCTTGATCCAAAAATGATGAACATTTTTAAAGGGCATTTTGAAATCATTGAAAAATATTTTGGTTGAACCTATTTGAATTCCTTTTGATGTTAGGGTTTGAACATCCCCATTTCAAATTTCCATGAAAGTTAAACATGATGCAAACAAGATGCAAACACTAGGCAGCACCATAAGCTAGGGATGTGACAACTCGCCCCCACTAAACAAGAATCTCGTCCCGAGATTCAAGACGTGAGGTAAGAAGATAGAGGGGGCACAAAGCTAACATGATCTTCTCGATCCAACTGCCCTTCTCGGAGATGTTGACTCGCTACATCATATTGATTATGACATCCTTTCCTTCGAGAACTTCATCCAACATGGCGACAAGAGAGAAAGACAACCTCACTAGAATGGATGATCGATCTGAAAGAACACAAGATCAACTCACAGAATGAGACGTGGAAACATTTCTTGAGCTGAGACACAAGTCACACATCGGAAGGGATGGAGGAAACAGATGACGGATGTTCAATTTGGTAGGCAACAATTCCACGCTGAAGTAAGATGGTGCATGGTTTCAATGTGGCGAGGAGATTGATTGCCATGATTCCACAACGGGGCACCTTGGGGGAGGTGACTCGTAAAATTATTACCTTAAGTGGTAAAAAGAATTACTTTTGATCCATAGATCATTGAAACTCTTCATACCAGCCTAAGGAAATCACAACCGATCATTTGAAGGAGTTCAAAAGAATGACATACTCGTACTAGAATGGATGATGTAGACTACCTTGTTGAATACAACGCAATGGATGCTTTTGCTTATCATCGGAAATGGATGGAACCCGTGGTAGGACCACTTTGAAGATGATCCTGATCAGTAATTACTGAGAAGGGTAGTCCGTAGTAGGATGACACAATGGTGGTGCTGTTGGGTTTCGTAGTAATTTCAAAAAATTTCCTACTCACACGCAAGATCATGTGATGCATAGCAACGAGGGGGAGAGTGTTGTCTACGTACCTAATGCAGACCGACTGCGGAAGCGATGACACGACGTAGAGGAAGTAGTCGTACGTCTTCACGATCCAACCGATCAAGCATCGAAACTACGGCACCTCCGAGTTCGAGCACACGTTCAGCTCGATGACGATCCCCGGACTCCGATCCATCAAAGTGTCGGGGAAGAGTTCCGTCAGCACGACGGCGTGGTGACAATCTTGATGTACTACAGCAGCAGGGCTTCGCCTAAACTCCGCTACAGTATTATCGAGGTATATGGTGGCAGGGGGCACCGCACACGGCTAAGGAAAAGATCACGTGGATCAACTTGTGTGTCTAGAGGTGCCCCCTACCTCCGTATATAAAGGAGTAGAGGGGGGGAGGCTGGCCGGCCAAGGAGGAGGGCGCAGGAGAGTCCTACTCCCTCTAGGAGTAGGATTCCCCCCCCCCCCCAATCCTAGTCGGAATAGGATTCGCGGAGGGGGAAAAGAGGAGGAGGGGGCCGGCCACCTCTCCTAGTCCTAATAGGACTAGGGGAAGGGGGAGGCGCACAGCCCATCTAGGGCAGCCTCTTCTCTTTTCCACCAAGGCCCACTATAGCCCATATAGCTCCCGGGGGGTTCCGGTAACCCTCCCGGTATTCCGGTAAAATCCCGATTTCACCCGGAACACATCCGATATCCAAACATAGGCTTCCAATATATCAATCTTTACGTCTCAACCATTTTGAGACTCCTCGTCATGTCCATGATCACATCCGGAAGTCCGAACAACCTTCGGTACATCAAAATGCACAAACTCATAATATAACTGTCATCGTAACCTTAAGCGTGCGGACCCTACGGGTTCGAGAACAATGTAGACATGACCGAGACACGTCTCCGGTCAATAACCAATAGCGGGACCTGGATGCCCATATTGGCTCCTACATATTCTACGAAGATCTTTATCGGTCAGACCGCATAACAACATACGTTGTTCCCTTTGTCATCGGTATGTTACTTGCCCGAGATTCGATCGTCGGTATCCAATACCTAGTTCAATCTCGTTACCGGCAAGTCTCTTTACTCGTTCCGTAATACATCATCTCACAACTAACATATTAGTTGTAATGCTTGCAAGGCTTATGTGATGTGTATTACCGAGAGGGCCCAGAGATACCTCTTCGACAATTTGGAGTGACAAATCCTAATCTCGATATACGCCAACCCAACATCTACCTTCGGAGACACCTGTAATGCTCCTTTATAATCACCCAGTAATGTTGTGACGTTTGGTAGCACCCAAAGTGTTCCTCCGGCAAACGGGAGTTGCATAATCTCATAGTCATAGGAACATGTATAAGTCATGAAGAAAGCAATAGCAACATACTAAACGATCGTTGCTAAGCTAATGGAATGGGTCATGTCAATCAGATCATTCAGCTAATGATGTGACCTCGTTAATCAAATAGCAACTCATTGTTCATGGTTAGGAAACATAACCATCTTTGATTAACGAGCTAGTCAAGTAGAGGCATACTAGTGACACTTTGTTTGTCTATGTATTCACACATGTATTATGTTTCCGGTTAATACAATTCTAGCATGAATAATAAACATTTATCATGATTATAAGGAAATAAATAATAACTTTATTATTGCCTCTAGGGCATATTTCCTTCAGTCTCCCACTTGCACTAGAGTCAATAATCTAGATTACATTGTAATGATTCTAACACCCATGGAGCTTTGGTGTTGATCATGTTTTTCTCGTGGAAGAGGCTTAGTCAACGGGTCTGCAACATTCAGATCCGTATGTATCTTGCAAATCTCTATGTCTCCCACCTGGACTAGATCCCGGATGGAGTTGAAGCGTCTCTTGATGTGTTTGGTCCTTTTGTGAAATCTGGATTCCTTTGCCAAGGCAATTGCACCAGTATTGTCACAAAAGATTTTCATTGGACCCGATGCATTAGCTATGACACCTAGATCGGATATGAACTCCTTCATCCAGACTCCTTCGTTCGCTGCTTCCGAAGCAGCTATGTACTCCGCTTCACAAGTAGATCCCGCTACGACGCTTTGTTTAGAACTGCACCAACTGACAGCTCCACCGTTTAATGTAAACACGTATCCGGTTTGCGATTTAGAATCGTCCGGATCAGTGTCAAAGCTTGCATCAACGTAACCTTTACGGTGAGCTCTTTGTCACCTCCATATACGAGAAACATATCCTTAGTCCTTTTCAGGTATTTCAGGATGTTCTTGACCGCTGTCCAGTGATCCATTCCTGGATTACTTTGGTACCTCCCTGCTAAACTTATAGCAAGGCACACATCAGGTCTGGTACACAGCATTGCATACATGATAGATCCTATGGCTGATGCATAGGGAACATCTATCATATTCTCTCTACCTTCTGCAGTGGTCGGGCATTGAGTCTTACTCAACTTCACACCTTGTAACACAGGCAAGAACCCTTTCTTTGCTTGATCCATTTTGAACTTCTTCAAAATTTTGTCAAGATATGTGCTTTGTGAAAGTCCAATTAAGCGTCTTGATCTATCTCTATAGATCTTAATACCTAATATGTAAGCAGCTTCACCGAGGTCTTTCATTGAAAAACTTTTATTCAAGTATCCCTTTATGCTATCCAGAAATTCTATATCATTTCCAATTAGCAATATGTCATCCACATATAATATCAGAAATGCTACAGAGCTCCCACTCACTTTCTTGTAAATACAGGCTTCTCCGAAAGTCTGTATAAAACCAAATGCTTTGATCGCACTATCAAAACGTTTATTCCAACTCCGAGAGGCTTGCACCAGTCCATAAATGGATCGCTGGAGCTTGCACACTTTGTTAGCTCCCTTTGGATCGACAAAACCTTCCGGTTGCATCATATACAACTCTTCTTCCAGAAATCCATTCAGGAATGCAGTTTTGACATCCATCTGCCAAATTTCATAATTATAAAATGCGGCTATCGCTAACATGATTCGGACGAACTTAAGCATCGCTACGGGTGAGAAGGTCTCGTCGTAGTCAATCCCTTGAACTTGTCGAAAACCTTTCGCGACAAGTCGAGCTTTGTAGACAGTAACATTACCATCAGCGTTAGTCTTCTTCTTGAAAATCCATTTATTCTCAATTGCTTTCCGATCATCGGGCAAGTCAACCAAAGTCCATACTTTGTTCTCATACATGGATCCCACCTCAGATTTCATGGCTTCAAGCCACTTTGCGGAATCTGGGCTCACCATCGCTTCTTCATAGTTCGTAGGTTCATCATGATCTAGTAGCATGACTTCCAGAACTGGATTACCGTACCACTCTGGTGCGGATCTTACTCTGGTTGATCTACGAGGTTCAGTAGTATCTTGTTCTGAAGTTTCATGATCATTATCATTAACTTCCTCACTTATTGGTGTAGGTGTCGCAGAAACAATTTTCTGTGACGTACTACTTTCCAACAAGGGAGTAGGTACAGTTACCTCGTCAAGTTCTACTTTCCTCCCACTCACTTCTTTCGAGAGAAACTCCTTCTCAAGAAAGTTTCCGAATTTAGCAACAAAAGTCTTGCCTTCGGATCTGTGATAGAAGGTGTATCCAATAGTTTCCTTTGGATATCCTATGAAGACACATTTCTCTGATTTGGGTTCGAGCTTATCAGGTTGAAGCTTTTTCACATAAGCATCGCAGCCCCAAACTTTCAGAAACGACAACTTTGGTTTCTTGCCAAACCATAGTTCATAAGGAGTCGTCTCAACAGATTTTGATGGTGCCCTATTTAACGTGAATGCGGCCGTCTCTAAAGCATAACCCCAAAATGATAGCGGTAAATCAGTAAGAGACTTCATAGATCGCACCATATCTAGTAAAGTACGATTACGACGTTCGGACACACCATTACGTTGTGGTGTTCCGGGTGGCGTGAGTTGCGAAACTATTCCACAGTTTTTCAAATGTACACCAAACTCGTAACTCAAATATTCTCCTCCACGATCAGATTGTAGAAACTTTATTTTCTTGTTACGATGATTTTCAACTTCACTCTGAAATTCTTTGAACCTTTCAAATGTTTCGGATTTATGTTTCATTAAGTAAATATACCCATATCTGCTTAAATCATCTGTGAAGGTGAGAAAATAACGATATCCTCCACGAGCCTCAATATTCATCGGACCACATACATCGGTATGTATGATTTCCAACAAATCTATTGCTCTCTCCATAGTACCGGAGAACGGTGTTTTAGTCATCTTGCCCATGAGGCACGGTTCACAAGTACCAAGTGATTCATAATCAAGTGGTTCCAAAAGTCCATCAGTATGGAGTTTCTTCATGCGCTTTATATCAATATGACCTAAACGACAGTGCCACAAATAAGTTGCACTTTCATTATCAACTCTGCATCTTTTGGCTTCAACATTATGAATATGTGTATTACTACTATCGAGATTCAATAAAAATAGACCACTCTTCAAGGGTGCATGACCATAAAAGATATTACTCATATAAATAGAACAACCATTATTCTATGATTTAAATGAATAACTGTCTCGCATTAAACAAGATCCAGATATAATGTTCATGCTCAACGCTGGCACCAAATAACAATTATTTAGGTCTAATATTAATCCCGAAGGTAGATGTAGACGTAGCGTGCCGACCGCGATCACATCGACTTTGGAACCGTTTCCCACGCGCATCGTCACCTCGTCCTTAGCCAATCTTCGCTTAATCCGTAGCCCCTGTTTCGAGTTGCAAATATTAGCAACAGAACCAGTATCAAATACCCAGGTGCTACTGCGAGCATTAGTAAGGTACACATCAATAACATGTATATCACATATACCTTTGTTCACTTTGCCATCCTTCTTATCCGCCAAATACTTGGGGCAGTTCCGCTTCCAGTGACCAGTCTGCTTGTAGTAGAAGCACTCAGTTTCAGGCTTAGGTCCAGACTTGGGTTTCTTCTCTTGAGCAGCAACTGGCTTGCCGTTCTTCTTGAAGTTCCCCTTCTTCTTTCCTTTGCCCTTTTTCTTGAAACTAGTGGTCTTGTTGACCATCAACACTTGATGCTCTTTCTTGATTTCTACCTCCGCAGCTTTCAGCATCGCGAAGAGCTCGGGAATAGTCTTGTTCATCCCTTGCATATTATAGTTCATCACGAAGCTCTTGTAGCTTGGTGGCAGTGATTGGACAATTCTGTCAATGACGCAATCATCTGGAAGATTAACTCCCAATTGAATTAAGTGATTATTATACCCATACATTTTGAGTATATGCTCACTGACAGAACTGTTCTCCTCCATCTTGCAGCTATAGAACTTATTGGAGACTTCATATCTCTCAATCCGGGCATTTGCTTGAAATATCAACTTCAACTCCTGGAACATCTCATATGCTCCATGACGTTCAAAACGTCGTTGAAGTCCCGATTCTAAGCCGTAAAGCATGGCAAACTGAACTATCGAGTAGTCATCAGCTTTGCTCTGCCAGACGTTCATAACATCTGGCGTTGCTCCAGCAGCAGGCCTGGCACCCAGCGGTGCTTCCAGGACGTAATTCTTCTGCGCAGCAATGAGGAAAATCCTCAAGTTACGGACCCAGTCCGTGTAATTGCTACCATCATCTTTCAACTTTGCTTTCTCAAGGAACGCATTAAAATTCAACGGAACAACAGCACGAGCCATCTATCTACAATCAACATAAACAAGCAAGATACTATCAGGGACTAAGTTCATGATAAATTTAAGTTCAATTAATCATATTACTTAAGAACTCCCACTTAGATAGACATCCCTCTAATCCTCTAAGTGATCACGTGATCCAAATCAACTAAACCATGTCCGATCATCACGTGAGATGGAGTAGTTTCATCGGTGAACATCATTATGTTGATCATATCTACTATATGATTCACGCTCGACCTTTCGGTCTCCGTGTTCTGAGGCCATATCTGTATATGCTTGGCTCGTCAAGTATAACCTGAGTATTCTGCGTGCGCAACTGTTTTGCACCCGTTGTATTTGAACGTAGAGCCTATCACACCCGATCATCACGTGGTGTCTCAGCACGAAGAACTTTCGCAACGGTGCATACTCAGGGAGAACACTTCTTGATAATTTAGTGAGAGATCATCTTATAATGCTACCGTCAATCAAAGCAAGATAAGATGCATAAAAGATAAACATCACATGCAATCAATATAAGTGATATGATATGGCCATCATCATCTTGTGCCTATGATCTCCATCTTCGAAGCACCGTCATGATCACCATCGCACCGGCGCGACACCTTGATCTCCATCGTAGCATCGTTGTCGTCTCGCCAATCTTATGCTTCCACGACTATCACTACCGTTTAGTAATAAGGTAAAGCATTACATCGCGATTGCATTGCATACAATAAAGCGACAACCATATGGCTCCTGCCAGTTGCCGATAACTCGGTTACAAAACATGATCATCTCATACAATAAATTCAGCATCATGCCTTGACCATATCACATCACAACACGCCCTGCAAAAACAAGTTAGACGTCCTCTACTTTGTTGTTGCAAGTTTTACGTGGCTGCTACGGGCTTAAGTAAGAACCAATCTCACCTACGCATCAAAACCACAACGATAGTTTGTCAAATAGACTCCATTTTAACCTTCGCAAGGACCGGGCATAGCCATACTTGGTTCAACTAAAGTTGGAGAGACAGTCGCCCGCAAGCCATCTCTGTGCAAAGCACGTCGAGGGAACCGGTCTCGCGTAAGCGTACGCGTAAGGTTGGTCCGGGTCATCTCGTTCAACAATACCGCCGAACCAAAGTATGACATGCTGGTAGGCAGTATGACTTGTATCGTCCACAACTCACTTGTGTTCTACTCGTGCATATAACATCAACATAAATAACCTGGCTCGGATGCCACTGTTGGGTTTCGTAGTAATTTCAAAAAATTTCTTACGCACACGCAAGATCATGTGATGCATAGCAACGAGGGGGAGAGTGTTGTCTACGTACCCAACGTAGACCGACTGCGGAAGCGATGACACGACGTAGAGGAAGTAGTCGTACGTCTTCACGATCCAACCGATCAAGCACCGAAACTACGGCACCTCCGAGTTCGAGCACACCTTCAGCTCGATGACGATCCCCGGAGTCCGATCCAGCAAACTGTCGGGGAAGAGTTCCGTCAGCACGACGGTGTGGTGACGATCTTGATGTACTACAGCAGCAGGGCTTCGCCTAAACTTCGCTACAGTATTATCGAGGTATATGGTGGCAGGGGGCACCGCACACGGCTAAGGAATAGATCACGTGGATCAACTTGTGTGTCTAGAGGTGCCCCCTGCCTCCGTATATAAAGGAGTAGAGGGGGGAGGCTGGCCGGCCAAGGAGGAGGGCGCAGGAGAGTCCTACTCCCTCTAGGAGTAGGATTCCCCCCCCCCCTCAATCCTAGTCGGAATAGGATTCGCGGAGGAGGAAAAGAGGAGGAGGGGCCGGCCACCTCTCCTAGTCCTAATAGGACTAGGGGAAGGGGGAGGCGCACAGCCCATCTAGGGCAGCCTCTTCTCTTTTCCACCAAGGCCCACTATGGCCCATATAGCTCCCGGGGGGTTCCGGTAACCCTCCCGGTATTCCGGTAAAATCCCGATTTCACCCGGAACACATCCGATATCCAAACATAGGCTTCCAATATATCAATCTTTACGTCTCGACCATTTGAGACTCCTCGTCATGTCCATGATCACATCCGGGACTCCGAACAACCTTCGGTACATCAAAATGCACAAACTCATAATATAACTGTCATCGTAACCTTAAGCGTGCGGACCCTACGGGTTCGAGAACAATGTAGACATGACCGAGACACGTCTCCGGTCAATAACCAATAGCGGGACCTGGATGCCCATATTGGCTCCTACATATTCTACGAAGATCTTTATCGGTCAGACCGCATAACAACATACGTTGTTCCCTTTGTCATCGGTATGTTACTTGCCCGAGAATCGATCGTCAGTATCCAATACCTAGTTCAATCTCGTTACCGGCAAGTCTCTTTACTCGTTCCGTAATACATCATCTCACAACTAACATATTAGTTGCAATGCTTGCAAGGCTTATGTGATGTGTATTACCGAGAGGGCCCAGAGATACCTCGCCGACAATTCGGAGTGACAAATCCTAATCTCGATATACGCCAACCCAACATCTACCTTCGGAGACACCTGTAATGCTCCTTTATAATCACCCAGTAACGTTGTGACGTTTGGTAGCACCCAAAGTGTTCCTCCGGCAAACGGGAGTTGCATAATCTCATAGTCATAGGAACATGTATAAGTCATGAAGAAAGCAATAGCAACATACTAAACGATCGTGTGCTAAGCTAATGGAATGGGTCATGTCAATCAGATCATTCAACTAATGATGTGACCTCGTTAATCAAATAACAACTCATTGTTCATGGTTAGGAAACATAACCATCTTTGATTAACGAGCTAGTCAAGTAGAGGCATACTAGTGACACTTTGTTTGTCTATGTATTCACACATGTATTATGTTTCCGGTTAATACAATTCTAGCATGAATAATAAACATTTATCATGATTATAAGGAAATAAATAATAACTTTAATATTGCCTCTAGGGCATATTTCCTTCAGGTGCAAGCTGGGAACAAAATGCAAATGCTGGGAATGATTCTAGTAACTGGGGAGAAACCCAACAGTAGAGAGAGATTCCACTGTTTGAAAGGTTATGGCATAATCGAAGAAACTGAGAATGGATCCCAATTAATGCTGACAATAAATCATAGTGCTTGCGCGTGCTCTCAAGAACTTGAGCATTTCCGTATTCATTAAGGTTTTACCAATATCCGTGTCAAGGATCCTGGCAACACAACATGCTACCATGATGAATAATGGTGGAAGATGCAGATGAAAAGAAAGATAACACTTTCTCAGATTTCACCTTAGCGAGGCTAAGGGATCAAAA
The DNA here is from genome assembly GCF_002162155.2 of Triticum dicoccoides. Classification (NCBI taxonomy): domain Eukaryota; kingdom Viridiplantae; phylum Streptophyta; class Magnoliopsida; order Poales; family Poaceae; genus Triticum; species Triticum dicoccoides. Next base: position 740,399,574 of record NC_041384.1, read on the forward strand.
TCTGGATGATCGACCGAGAGACATTTAGCACTCCGCTTCTAATGTTCTCCTTGATGTGCTAGGATAACCCATTTATTGATATGGTTTGGTATCTAGGACATCAAGTAAAAGGTCGGACTTCGGGAGCACAAGAATGCATAAGGAATAACTAACGAAGTAGTATCCTACGAAATCCTTATGGGGAGGTGGCCAACTTCCTCAATCAAGATATTATAATAATAGGTCTTCCGGCTGGGTGTGTTGTCCACGTCATCCACTTTACCGGGTTACAGAGGGACCAATATTATAGCTCTTGGAAGATGTTCCAACCATCATATCTGGCTGAGATTCAGATCTGGTTGGTAACAGGATATTCCAGATTCACCGAGTCTAGAAGAAAATTTGCAACACAATTCGACGAGATGGCGTTGCGAGATTCTCGAGGAATGAACTAAGATAGAAAGCTCCAAAACATGAGCCGGTTCTGCTAAACACATGTGAACACGCTATCCCAGACAAGCATGACCACATAGTACTCTTATGATAAAATACTACCGAGTTCAGGTGGGGAACCATCATCTAGGGTAACGAAGTCTTGTGCATGACCTAGGATTTGCACAACAACTCATTTTCCTTGAACAAATCAATCAGTGGCTTGGTGTGCTAGGGACACATATAGAACGAAGGTTGCAAGTCTCCGAACCACAGAATACTTCGCACGTATGCATGAACTATTGGGATGATTCCAAAAGAAGCAACATAGACTTTCTCGAATCCACAGCGGCAACTTGCATCAGATGCACATGAATTAGAGGGAGTCACTACTTCCATCCAAACATATGCTTCATGAATGGAACATGAAGGCAATGCTTATAAATTTCCAACACTAGCTTAATGTCCAACAAAGTCATGGAGAAGATAGGGATGTTGTCGATGGGCTCAACAATAATTCATCGAGGTTTCCATATAGATGGAATTCCACAACTATGTGAACTTGGCGATAGCATCGGTTAGACCAAAAGGATATAACGGTGTATGCCCGAGGAAACAACCATGAGTAAGACAACATTACAAAAATTGTTGGTTCTGATTTGATTTGACGATAACCCATACTCAAACCAAGGTTTGGACAAGACAATAGGTTCAACAACTGATCATAGGGACCAATCGATGAAGATATCATCTATCTTAAACACATGCAAATATATCCCTTGAGATGAACTAAGCTGGCAAGCTTTTATCTTCCAACTCTCCAATTTATTGTTTAGCTTAACCAACTATTTCAGGGGGGTAACCGACACAGATTCTTGGAGAATGGCTGGTCTGCAAGAAACCAACTTGATCACGAACTCCACATAGCGGTCAGGTAACAACCTGGTAATACTTCCGAGAAGATATTCGTAAAATCACGAACCACTGACATGATACTAAGCTCGAGATAAATCTTGCTTTTCAGGGCAAGACGATATGATCAAAAGAGCAAGGGTTTGGCAAAATCCTAACACGTTGATCGAGGAGTGCACCAGGAAATAAGGACTAGGTAGCACGATCAACCTTAGGGTGATGATTAAATAATCAGCACACTAAGAATGATATTAATGTCCATTAACTACCAAGCAAAGGGTTGCTAGGAGTATTGATTTCACACATCACGATTCACTTGTCAGTATTCCGGTTGCGACAACACGACACCGAGGAATGAATAATGATGGCGAGAAGTATCACTACGTCAAGAATTCATAAGGGAAGGTGCAATTCTGATGACATTCCTGACATAAAGTGGATAATACTTCAACGTAGAACAGACCAATAGCTTGATTTCATTTGATCTGTGAAATACAACTGCTTTGACCCAATCCTAGAAATGGATGAGGTACTAGAGTTTGTTTCTCCTAGTCATTCTGAACTAGAATGGTTTGACAGACCACAAGAATGATAGGCACCGATGAACGAATGCTCGCATACTCTTGACTATCAATTGATAGATGAAGGTCAGAATATAACTGAAGGGGGACAACTCAAAGAAACATATAACTTTCTGAGTTGTGGATGCATAGATTAGTATGTCGAACAAGTTCAACATATTTCTTTCGGATAACCCATGCAGAAGAAAAGGGACTGGCAGATTCACAATATGAATGGAGTACTCCTCAAGAGCACCCTGGTTGTGATCTTTGGTTCAAGAGAACTCCTGCCATGATGATTCATGGTATTTGGAAGAATGATACACCATGGACCTCGAAGACTATCACAAAGATTACTAATATCCTAAAGGTACGAGCAACACTGTCAACACGAGGTAAGTACAGTGGATCTTGGGTCAAGAACCCAGGAATAGAATACCTACTACTAAATGGCATCACGGGATGCTTTCAAGAATGATGGCCAGAATCATCACACTGGGGATACGAAAGCATTGCTAAATTACTAGGTGACTCCCTAAAACACCTAGGGTCATAATAATAGCTCCAACATATATGTCGAGGTAGTAGAGTACCTCAACAGACCGTTAGTGTGCTTAATCTGGCCCAAAAGGACATTGGAAACGGGAAGAAGGGATTTGCAAATGCATCAGACTAGTTAGAGACCTGGGATGACTCGGACAACATAATAGTTGTAAATGTTCAAAAGATTTGAGACATCCTGCAAAATGGTGGCATAACCACTCAACAACACAATATCAAGGTTCCGAGATCAACTGTCAACATACGGAAGTAGTAGGAACGGAACTGAGGCTTGAAACTATCAATTCTATAAGTCTATGGATTAGTAAGACGTCATCCTGATAGATAGATGAGAAGGCCTAGTTCTTAATCCCCGTAGAAAAGAAGAGGTTGACTCAGATCAGAAGGGCATAGGGTAAAGGAGTAAAAAGAGCCTTACGTTCCCTTCCACAATCAATTCCCTTACATAACTAAAGCATTTCTAGACTCGACTTCCACCAGTTTGGCTTGGTAATCCTACAGGCAGTCAGGCTCTGATACCAAAGCTGTCAGGACCCTGATTCCAAGTCACATCGATCTAGCCGGTAACACCTCATATCACTTTGCGGCCTCACGCATGGTATTCCCACGGGTGTCGCCTTACCATGGCCCGGGACCGTTTGCACCTTTTAGCTCACGTATATGATAGTGTCGCTAGCATCCATATGACAGAGAACCCAGGCCGACATGGCTAGTCGTGAACCCAAATCGGCACCAGCCTATGGGGACAGGCATACATGAATCACATCGAGCATGTTGGTCAGCAGCGTGTGAATCCAGGCTGTAGCACTAGGCTAACAGGACTCCAGGAACCCGGGCTGTAGCAGGCTAGGCAAGACTCCGAATGTTACCGCGTGACATTTCCCCGAAGGGACAGACACAGGAACAAAGTGAAACACATGCCGGCCAGTCAAGTGTCCTGAGCAGTAGTGTTGGGCTAGCAGGACTCCGGTGAACCGGGCTGTAGCGGACTACTATAGCTCATGGAAGCACTAGACTACATTTCCCATAAGAGAGGCTGCCAAGGATAAACAACTAGATTGTCGGATCCCACACATACCAAGCATTTCAATCATACACACAATATGCTCGATATGTGTAAATACAACATGGCATCACAACATAACTCTACGACTCAAATATTTATTCATTAGGCTCCGAGGAGCGAGATATTACAAACATGGGTCTCATGACCCAACAATCATAGCATACCAATCAAAGCACATGCGGAAGCTTAACATGTCAGAGTACATACATCTACAAATGGAAAAGGCTAAGAAGCCTGACTATCTACCAGATCCTGCCGAGGGCACAAGATCGTAACTGAGGTATCAAGCTAAACGTCGGAGTCCACGCGAAACTACTAGCGAGACTGAAGTCTCTCTACAAAACATAAATTAAGCAAACGTGAGTAAAAAAGTACACAGCAAGACTTACATCAGAACTACCTACATATGCATCGGTATCAACAAGGGGGGTGGTGGAGTTTAACTCCAGCAAGCCAGCTTTGACTCGGTGGCTATCTTAAACTACGACTGCAAGTAACTCTTTTGAGGTGGCGCACACGAGTGCACATATTCACCATATCAATACACCACTATGGATCCGCTCCCGTCTCCCTACGAGAACGCCATCCATAGCACTCACGCTTATCTTGCGCATTTTAGAGTATCCACTTTCACTTGTCTATGAACTGTTATAGGCAACCCAGAAGTCCTTTACCGCGGACGCGGCTATTCGAATAGTTTTATACCCTGGAGGGGTGTACTTCGTCACACATCTTTCCACCACTTAGCGTCTGCACACGACATGTGCTCGGCAAACTTCAAGCGAAAGCCGACGTGGGTGTAGACCACGACCTGACTAACCGCACAAGTCTCTAGTCCAGGTTTATCGCCTATTCGGGTTCCATCCGCAAGGAAATCCAGCCGGGGTGTCCTCAACGGCCCCAAACGATGTGTACAGGGTCCCGAGACGCCAAACGGGCGCCGGGCATACCCGGCCGCGGTGTATCTACCGCATCATAGCCCACCCCTAGGGTCAGCGCTACACACGGCCGCCAACACATAACCTATAAACACCATAAACTAGTTGCCACTCCTAGACAGAGGACGAGAGGGGTCAGTAAGTCGAGCGGGGTCATATTTCAGGGCCCAATGTGTGGTAGTAGTTGTTGCATGGATCACAAACACAGAACTCAGTTCCTAAGGACGGCTTCAATGAAACAACCCACCATGTACTCCTACATGGCCTCTCATCGATACCTTTACCAAATCATGTTCACACACTTAGCTCTCAACAGTAGGACATGTTCACACACCTCCGATTCATCCCCGATGAATCAGACCTGACACAACCCTAAGCAATAACAGGCACGACAAACAAGCATGAATGAGTAGGAACATCAGAGCTCAAACAACTCCTACTCATGCTAGTGGGTTTCATCTATTTACTGTGGCAATGACAGGTCATGCAGAGGATAAGGGGTTCAACTACCGCAGCAAGTAACAGATGAATCGTTGTTGTCCTAATGCAGTAAAAGAGAGCAGGAGCGAGAGAGTGGGATTGTATCGGAATGAACAAGAGGGTTTTGCTTGCCTGGCACTTCTGAAGATAGTATAACTCTTCATCGGTGTCAATGATCACATCGTCGAAGCAACGTCTACTAAGAGGGGACAAATACCAGCAACAGAGAAAGAAACACAATCAATGCAATGCACAATATGATGCATGACCATGACATGGTAAAATGAGTGTGTTGGGCTAATGCAACTACAAACTGATGGGTTTGAGCTATTTTGAACCAAAGATTCAAAGTTCAAACTCATTTGTGATCTTAAATAGTGCTTTATCATGTTTTGCACTAAACAGCAAGTTAACTTGTTTAAACATGCATGAAACTAGTACAGATGGATAGATTGGATTTTTTATGATCATTTTTCATATATAATTTATTTCATTCTGAGCTACGGTTGATTTAATATGATTTTTAGAAGTTTAAAACAATTTCTGGAATTTCCTGTGAAAGAATAAGTCCAGAAAAAGAGTTATTGCATCAGCATGACGTGGGGGTGACGTCAGCAGGTCAAAGGCGCCAGCCCAGGTCAAACCTCACGGCTGGGACCCACATGTCAATGAAACAACTAACTAACATAGTTAGTTAGTGTTAGGTTAGCACTAACCTAGGCTAATTAGGGCCTGGGCCCACTGGTCAGTGACTGTACTAATTAATCTAAGTCAGTTAGCACTAACCTAAAACTAATTAGAGAATAACAAGGCGGGCCCGCGCGTCAGTGGCACAGGGTCTAAACCCGGTCAAACCCAATGCTGACTGGGTTTGACCCTGCAGTAGGGCCCGCTGTCAGTGGCTATTAGGGTTGCTTAGGTGGCGGGTTAGCGTCTAATGGTGGCCACGTCGACACACGCCGGAGCATGGCCGGCGACGACCACATCCGACGGTGGAGGCACGCCGGAATCGCGGCTCCGGCGTCCATTCGACGCGCGGATGGGTGCTGAGGGTGGCTGGCACTCGCGCGCATCTAATGGAGCAGGTCGGAGGCCGTGGGGTGGACGGAGCTCGCCAGAAGTGAGCTCGCGGCGGTGCCGGAGTTCGGGTGAGTGCGGGGTTTGCGGCTACGGTGCAGGGCAGGCCTAACGGGCGGGTGATTCGAGGTCCTGGAGACTCCCTGAGTGTGTTGACGTTCTCGGAGGCGAGCTTGCGCGGCCGTAGCCGCGGTGGCGGCATGGCCGGCGGCGAGGAGCTATCGGCTCCGGTGGACAGCGGGGCTAGAGGAGGAGAACGATGGTGGGGAGAGAGGGCTTCGGTAGAGGAGCTCACAGCGGGGTCGTCGGTGATCTCAGCGTGCTCGGGGATGGCCTGGTGACGACGAATCGGTCGACGACGGCCGTCGGTGCAGAGGGCGAAGATGGCGTCGACGACGGCGCTCTAGGGCGTCCGGTGTCATGTGGCCCGGCGGGGAGGACCGGGGCGTCACGGTGGAGCTCAGGGGTGCGTCGGAGAGGCTCGGAGATGGCTGTGGCCGTGGGGGAGCTCGTCGGCGGCGATGGCTGTGTTCGGTCGCGCTCGTGGAAGGGACTAGAGGGCAAAGGAGAGAGCAGAGAGTGAGGGAGAGGAGTGAGGGGAGGCGTCGGGCGTCTCCGGGCGCGGATCAGGTCGAGGGAGGCAAGCAGGAGGTGGCAGGGAACGCACGCGCGCGCGCCACGCTTCCCCTCTGCCTACTGGCAGGAGGAAGAAGACGGCTCTGCCCTCGGTGGGCTGGGCCGCTACAGTGCCAGAACAGGTAGGCCGGCCCAGGTAAGTCTCTCTCTCTGTTTTCTAATTTAAATTGTTTATGTTTTCTATTTATTTGCTATTTGTTTTGATTTAGTAATAATACTAAACCATTTCATAAGATCCTGGAAACAATTATGGGTGCTTTCTGAATTATTCCAGTGACCCTTAATAGTTTCCAACATTTTTGGAGCATCTAAAATATATATGGCAGGTAAATAGCTCCAATTCAAATATGTTTGAATTAATTGAGAGTCCAAATATGTCCTGCAAAAATGTGAACCATTTTTGGTAGATGCTTCCACCTTGATCCAGAAATGATGAACATTTTTAAATGGCATTTTGAAATCATTGAAAAATATTTTGGTTGAACCTGAATTCCTTTTGATGCTAGGGTTTGAACATCCCCATTTCAAATTTCCATGAAAGTTAAACATGATGCAAACAAGATGCAAACACTAGGCAGCACCATAAGCTAGGGATGTGACACTTCGTGTTATTTTACTACGGACTCTTGAATAGATCGATCAGAAAGGATAACTTTGAGGTGGTTTCGTACCCTACCATAATCTCTTCGTTTGTTCTCCGCTATTAGTGACTTTGGAGTGACTCTTTGCTGCATGTTGAGGGATAGTCATATGATCCAATTATGTTATTATTGTTAAGGGGACTTGCACTAGTGAATGTATGAACCCTAGGCCTTATTTCCTAGCATTGCAATACCGTTTTAGCTCACTTTTATCATTAGTTACCTTGCTGTTTTTATATTTTCAGATTACAAAAACCTATATCTACCATCCATATTGCACTTGTATCACCATTTCTTCGCCGAACTAGTGCACCTATAAAATTTACCATTGTATTGGGTGTGTTGGGGACACAAGAGACTCTTTGTTATTTGGTTCCAGGGTTGTTTGAGAGAGACTATCTTCATCCTACGCCTCCCACGAATTGATAAACCTTAGGTCATCCACTTGAGGGAAATTTGCTACTGTCCTACAAACCTCTGCACTTGGAGGACCAACAACATCTACAAGAAGAAGGTTGCGTAGTAGACATCAGTATGCCTCTACTTGACTAGCTCATTGATCAAAGATGGTTATGTTTCCTAACCATAGACATGAGTTGTTATTTGATAAACGGGATCACATCATTAGAAGAATGTTTTGATTGACTTGAACCATTCCGTTAGCTTAGCACTTGATCATTTAGTTTACTTCTATTGCTTTCTCCATGACTTATACATGTTCCTATGACTATGAGATTATGCAACTCCCGATTACCGGAAGAACACTTTGTGTGCTACCAAACTTCACAACGTAACTGGGTGATTATAAAGGTGCTCTACAGGTGTCTCTGATGGTACTTGTTGAGTTAGCATAGATCGAGATTAGGATTTGTCACTCCGATTGTCGGAGAGGTATCTCTGGGCCCTCTCGGTAATGCACATAACTATAAGCATTGCAAGCAATGTGACTACTGAGTTAGTTACGGGATGATGCACTATGGAACGAGTAAAGAGACTTGCTAGTAACGAGATTGAGCTAGGTATTGAGATACCGACGATCGAATCTCGGACAAGTAACATATTGATGACAAAGGGAACAACGTATGTTCTTATGCGGTTTGACCGATAAAGATCTTCGTAGAATATGTAGGAACCAATATGAGCATCCAGGTTCCACTATTGGTTATTGACCGGAGACGTGTCTTGGTCATGTCTACATAGTTCTCGAACTCGTAGGGTCCGCGCGCTTAAAGTTCTGTGACGATCGGTATTATGAGTTTATATGTTTTGATGTACCGAAGGTAGTTCGGAGTCCCGGATATGATCATGGACATGACGAGGAGTCTCCAAATGGTCGAGACGTAAAGATCGATATATTGGACGACTATGTTCGGACAATTGGACTGTTTCGGGAGGTTTCGGACATTTACCGGAGTACCGGGGGTTACCGGAACCCCCGGGTGAGTATATTGGGCCTAATGGGCCTTAGTTGGAGAAGAGGAGGGGTGGCCAGGGCAGCCCCACGCCACCTCCCCCTCTAGTCCGAATTGGACAAGGAGGGGGCGGCGCCCCCTTTTCCTTCTCTCTCTCTCTCCCTTCCTTCCCCTTCTCCTACTCCTACTAGGAATGGAGGAGTCCTACTCCCGGTGGGAGTAGGACTGCCCCCTTGGCGTGCCGTCCTACTGGCCGGCCGCCTCCCCCTAGCTCCTTTATATACGGGGAGGGGGCACCCCTTGGAGACACAACAATTGATCATTGATCTCTTAGCCGTGTGCAGTGCCCCCCTCCACCATAATCCACCTCGGTCATATCGTAGCGGTGCTTAGGCGACGCCCTACGTCGGTAACTTCATCAACATTGTCATCACGCCGTCGTGCTGAAGAAACTCTCCCTGGAGATCTAATGGATCGTGAGTTCGCGGGACGTCACCGAGCTGAACATGTGCTGAGCACAGAGGTGCCGTACGTACGGTACTGAGGATCGGTCGATCGTGAAGACGTATGACTACATCAACCGCGTTGTCATAACGCTTCCGCTTTCGATCTACGAGGGTACGTGGACACACTCTCCCCTCTCGTTGCTATGCATCACCATGATCTTGCGTGTGCGTAGGAATTTTTTTGAAATTACTATGTTCCCCAACAATGGCATCCGAGCCAGTTTTGTACATAGATGTTATATGCACGAGTAGAACACAAGTGAGTTGTGGGTGATACAAGTCATACTGCTTACCAGCATGTCATACTTTGGTTCGGCGGTATTGTTGGATGAAGCGGCCCGGACCGACATTACGCGTACGCTTACGCGAGACTGGTTCTACCGACATGCTTTGCACACAGGTGGCTGGTGGGTGTCTGTTTCTCCAACTGTAGTTGATCCGAGTGTGGCTACGCCCGGTCCTTGTGAATGTTAAAACAACACTAACTTGACGAAATATCGTTGTGGTTTTGATGCGTAGGTAAGAACGGTTCTTGCTCAGCCCGTAGCAGCCACGTAAAACTTGCAACAACAAAGTAGAGGACGTCTAACTTGTTTTTGCTGGGCATGTTGTGATGTGATATGGTCAAGGCATGATGCTATATTTATTATATGAGATGATCATGTTTTGTAACGGAGTTATCGGCAACTGCTAGGAGCCATATGGTTGTCGCTTTATTGTATGCAATGCAAACGCCCTGTAATTGCTTTACTTTGTCACTAAGCGATAGCGGTAGTCATAGAAGCAATAGTTGGCGAGACGACAACGATTCTACGATGGAGATCAAGGTGCCGCGCCGGTGACGATGGTGATCATGACGGTTCTTTGGAGATGGAGATCAAAGGCACAAGATGATGATGGCCATATCATATCACTTATATTGATTGCATGTGATTTTATCCTTTATGCATCTTATTCTGCTTTGATTGACGGTAGTATTGTAAGATGATCTCTCACTAAATTTCAAGGTAAAAGTGTTCTCCCTGAGTATGCATCGTTGCCAAAGTTCGCCGTGCCGAGACACCACGTGATGATCGGGTGTGATAAGCTCAACGTTCATCTACAACGGGTGTAAGACAGTTTTGCACACGCAGAATACTCGGGTTAAACTTGACGAGCCTGGCATATGCAGATATGGCCTCGAAACACTGAGACCGAAAGGTCGAGCGTGAAACATATAGTAGATATGATCAACATAGTGATGTTCACCATTGAAAACTACTCCATCTCACGTGATGATTGGTTATGGTTTAGTTGATATGGATCACGTGATCACTTAGATGATTAGAGGGATGTCTATCTAAGTGGGAGTTCTTAAGTAATATGATTAACTGAACTTAAATTTATCATGAACTTAGTACCTGATAGTATTTTTGCTTGTCTATGTTGTTGTAGATAGATGGCCCGTGCTGTTGTTCCGTTGAATTTGAATGTGTTCCTTGAGAAGGCAATGTTGAAAGATGATGGTAGCAATTACACGGACTGCGTCCATAACTTGAGGATTATCCTCATTGCTGCACAGAAGAATTACGTCCTAGAAGCACCGCTGGGTGCCAGGCCTGCTGCAGATGCAACTGACGATGTTAAGAACATCTGGTAGAGCAAAGCTGATGACTACTCGACAGTTCAGTGTGCCATGCTTTACGGCTTAGAACTGGGACTTCAGCAATGTTTTGAACATCATGGAGCATATGAGATGTTCCAGGAGTTGAAGTTAATATTTCAAGAAAATGCCCGGATTGAGAGATATGAAGTCTCCAATAAGTTCTACAGCTATAAGATGGAGGAGAATAGTTCTGTCAGTAAACATATACTCAAAATGCCTGGGTATATTAATCACTTGATTCAACTGGGAGTTAATCTTCCGGATGATAGTGTCATTGACAGAATTCTTCAATCACTGCCACCAAGCTACAAGAGCTTTATGATGAATTATAATATGCAAGGGATGGATAAGACAATTCCCGAGCTCTTCGCGATGCTAAAGGATGTGGAGGTAGAAATCAAAAAGGAGCATCAAGTGTTGATGGTCAACAAGACCACCAGTTTGAAGAAAAAGGGTAAAGGGAAGAAGGGGAAATTCAAGAAGAACAGCAAACAAGTTGCTGCTGAGGAGAAGAAACCCAAGTCTGGACCTAAGCCTAAGACTGAGTGCTTCTACTGCAAAGGGACTGGTCACTGGAAGCGGAACTGCCCCAAGTATTTGGCGGATAAGAAGGATGGCAAGGTGAACAAAGGTATATGTGATATACATGTTATTGATGTGTGCCTTACTAGAGCTCGCAGTAGCACCTGGGTATTTGATACTGGTTATATTGCTAATACTTGCAACTCGAAACAGGGACTACGGATTAAGCAAAGACTGGCTAAGGATGAGGTGACGATGCGCGTGGGAAATGGTTCCAAAGTCGATGTGATCACCGTCGGCACGCTACCTCTACATCTACCTTCGGGATTAGTTTTAGACCTAAATAATTGTTATTTGGTGTGAGCGTTTGATGTCTACTACACAACCTTCTTCTTGTAGACGTTGTTGGGCCTCGAAGTGCAGAAGTTTGTAGGATAGTAGCAAATTTCCCTCAAGCGGATGACCTAAGGTTTATCAATCCGTAGGAGGCATAGGATGAAGATGGTCTCTCTCAAGCAACCCTGCAACCAAATAACAAAGTGTCTCTTGTGTCCCCAACACACCAAATACAATGGTAAATTGTATAGGTGCACTAGATCGGCGAAGAGATGGTGATACAAGTGCAATATGGATGTTAGATATAGCTTTTTGTAATCTGAAAATATAAAAACAGCAAGGTAACTAATGATAAAAGTGAGCGTAAATGGTATTGCAATGCTTTGAAACAAGGCCTAGGGTTCATACTTTCACTAGTGCAAGTTCCCTCAACAATAATAACATAATTGGATCACATAACTATCCCTCAACATGCAACAAAGAGTCACTCCAAAGTCACTAATAGTGGAGAACAAACGAAGAGATTATGGTAGGGTACGAAACCACCTCAAAGTTATTCTTTCCAATCAATCCGTTGGGCTATTCCTATAAATGTCACAAACAGCCCTAGAGTTCGTACTAGAATAACACCTTAAAACACAAATCAACCAAAACCCTAATGTCACCTAGATAGTCCAATGTCACCTCAAGTATCCGTGGGTATGATTATACGATATGCATCACAGAATCTCAGATTCATCTATTCAACCAACACATAGAACCTCAAAGAGTGCGCCAAAGTTTCTACCGGAGAATCACGAGGAAAACATATGCCAACCCCTATGCATAGGTTCATGGGAGGAACCCGCAAGTTGATCACCAAAACATACATCAAGTGAATCACGTGGTATCCCATTGTCACCACAGATACGCACGGCAAGACATACATCAAGTGTTCTCAAATCTTTAAAGACTTAATCCGATAAGATAACTTCAAAGGGGAAACTCAATCCATTACAAGAGAGTAGAGGGGGGGAAGAAACATCATAGGATCCAAATATAATAGCAAAGCTCGCGATACATCAAGATCGTATCACCTCAAGAACGCGAGAGAGAGAGAGAGAGAGATCAATCACATAGCTACTGGTACATACCCTCAGCCTCGAGGGAGAATTAGTCCCTCCTCGTCATGGAGAGCACCGGGATAATGAAGATAGCCACCGGAGAGGGATTCCCCCTCCGGCAGGGTGCCGAAACGGGTCTAGATTGGTTTTTGGTGGGTACGGAGGCTTCTGGCGGCGGAACTCCTGATCTATTGGGTTCCCCGATCGTTTTATGGTATATGGAGATATATAGGAGGAAGAAGTACGTCAGGGGAGCCACAAGGGGCCCACGAGGGTGGAGGGCATGCCCAGGGGGTGGGCGCGCCCCCTGCCTCGTGGCTTCCTCGTTGCTTTCTTGACGTGGACTCCAAGTCTCCCGGGTTGCTTTCCTTCCAAAAATAACTTCTCCAGAAGGTTTCATTCCATTTCGACTCCATTTGATATTCCTTTTTTTGAAACACTGAAACAAGGGAAAAACAGGAACTGGCACTGGCACTGGGCTCTAGGTCAATAGGTTAGTCCCAAAAATAATATAAAAGTGGATAATAAAGCCCATAAACATCCAAAACAGATAATATAATAGCATGGAACAATCAAAAATTATAGATACATTGGATACGTATCAGCGTTTAGCATGAACATTATATCTGGACCTTGTTTGATGCGAGACGGTTATTCATTTAAATCTGAGAATAATGGTTGTTCTATTTATATGAGTAATATCTTTTATGTTCATGCACCCTTGAAGAGTGGTCTATTTGTGTTGAATCTCCATAGTAGTGATACACATATTCATAATGTTGAAGCCAGAAGATGCAGAGTTGATAATGATAGTGCAACTTATTTGTGGCACTGCCATTTGGGTCATATTGGTGTAAGGCGCATGAAGAAACTCTATACTAATGGACTTCTGGAATCACTTGATTATGAATCACTTGGTACTTGCGAACCATGCCTCATGGGCAAGATGACTAAAACGCCTCATGGAGCGAGCAACAAATTTATTGGAAATCATACATACTAATGTATGTGGTCCGGTGAACATTGAGGCTCGCGGCGGGTATCGTTATTTTCTCACCTTCACAGATGATTTGAGCACATATGGGTATATCTACTGAATGAAACATAAGTCTGAAACATTTGAAAAGTTTAAAGAATTTCAGAGTGAAGTGGAAAATCATCGTAACAAGAAAATAAAGTTTCTACGATCTGATCATGGAGGAGAATATTTGAGTTACGAGTTTCGTCTACATTTGAAACAATGCGTAATAGTTTCGCAACTCACACCACCCGGAACACCACAGCGTAATGGTGTGTCCGAACGCCGTAATCGTACTTTACTAGATATGGTGCGATCTATGATGTCTCTTACTGATTTACCGCTATCGTTTTGGGGTTATGATTTAGAGACGGCTGCATTCACGTTAAATAGGGCACCATCAAAATCCGTTGAGACGACGCCTTATGAACCGTGGTTTGGCAAGAAACCAAAGTGGTTGTTTCTTAAAGTTTGGGGTTGCGATGCTTATGTGAAAAAGCTTCAACCTGGTAAGCTCGAACCCAAATCGGAGAAATGTGTCTTCATAGGATACCCAAAGGAAACTATTGGGTACACCTTCTATCATAGATCCGAAGGCAAGACATTTGTTGCTAAGAATGGATCCTTTCTATAGAAGGAGTTTCTCTCGAAAGAAGTGAGTGGGAGGAAAGTAGAACTTGATGAGGTAACTGTACCTGCTCCCTTATTGGAAAGTATTTTATCACAGAAACTGGTTCCTATGACACCTACACCAATTAGTGAGGAAGCTAATGATGTTGATCATGAAACTTCAGATCAAGTTACTACGGAACCTCGTAGGTCAACCAGAGTAAGATCCGCACCAGAGTGGTACAGTAATCCTATTCTGGAGGTCATGTTACTTGACCAAGGCGAACCTACGAACTATGAAGAAGCGATGGTAAGCCCAGATTCCGCAAAATGGCTTGAGGCCATGAAATCTGAGATGGGATCCATGTATGAGAACAAAGTGTGGACTTTGGTTGACTTGCCCGATGATAGGCAAGCCATAGAGAATAAATGGATCTTCAAGAAGAAGACTGACGCTGATGGTAATGTTACTGTCTACAAAGCTCGAGTTGTTGCGAAAGGTTTTAGACAAGTTCAAGGGGTTGACTATGATGAGACTTTCTCACCCGTAGTGATGCTTAAGTCTGTCCGAATCATGTTAGCAATTGCCGTATTTCATGATTATGAAATTTGGCAAATGGATGTCAAAACTGCATTCCTGAATGGATTTCTGGAAGAAGAGTTGTATATAATGCAACCAGAAGGTTTTGTCGATCCAAAGGGAGCTAACAAAGTGTGCATGCTCCAGCGATCCATTTATAGACTGGTGCAAGCCTCTCGGAGTTGGAATAAATGTTTTGATAGTGTGATCAAAGCATATGGTTTTATACAGACTTTTGGAGAAGCATGTATTTACAGGAAAGTGAGTGGGAGCTCTGTAGCATTTCTAATATTATATGTGGATGACATATTGTTGATTGGAAATGATATAGAATTTCTGGATAGCATAAAAGGATACTTGAATAAGAGTTTTTCAATGAAAGACCTCGGTGAAGCTACTTACATATTGGGCATCAAGATCTATAGAGATAGATCAAGACGCTTAATTGGACTTTCACAAAGCACATACCTTGACAAAGTTTTCAAAAAGTTCAAAATGGATCAAGCAAAGAAAGGGTTCTTGCCTGTGTTACAAGGTGTGAAGTTGAGTCAAACTCAATGCCCGACCACTCCAGAAGATAGAGAGAAAATGAAATGTGTTCCCTATGCTTCATCCATAGGCTCTATCATGTATGCAATGCTCTGTACCAGACCAGATGTGTGCCTTGCTATTAGCTTAGCAGGGAGGTACCAAAGTAATCAAGGAGTGGATCACTGGACAACGGTCAAGAACATCCTGAAATACCTGAAAAGGACTAAGGATATGTTTCTCGTTTATGGAGGTGACAAAGAGCTCGTCGTAAACGGTTACGTTGATGCAAGCTTTGGCACTGATCCGGACGATTCTAAATCGCAAACCGGATACGTATTTACATTGAACGGTGGAGCTGTCAGTTGGTGCAGTTCTAAACAAAGCGTTGTGGCGGGATCTACATGTGAAGCGGAGTACATAGCTACTTCAGAAGCAGCAAATGAAGGAGTCTGGATGAAGGAGTTCGTATCCGATCTAGGTGTCATAACTAGTGCATCGTGTCCAATGAAAATCTTTTGTGACAATACTGGAGCAATTGCCTTGGCGAAGGAATCCAAATTTCACAAAAGAACCAAGCACATCAAGAGACGCTTCAATTCCATCCGGGATTTAGTCCAGGTGGGAGACATAGAAACTTGCAAGATACATACGGTTCTGAATGTTGCAAACCCGTTGACTAAGCCTCTTCCACGAGCAAAACATGATCAGCACCAAGGCTCCATGGGTGTTATCATCATTACTGTGTAATCTAGATTATTGACTCTAGTGCAAGTGGGAGACTGATGGAAATATGCCCTAGAGGCAATAATAAAGTTATTATTTATTTCCTTATATCATGATAAATGTTTATTATTCATGCTAGAATTGTATTAACCGGAAACATATTACATGTGTGAATACATAGACAAACAGAGTGTCACTAGTATGCCTCTACTTGACTAGCTCTTTGATCAAAGATGGTTATGTTTCGTAACCATAGACATGAGTTGTCATTTGATAAACAGGATCACATCATTAGAAGAATGATGTGATTGACTTGACCCATTCTGTTAACTTAGCACTTGATCGTTTAGTTTACTGCTATTGCTTTCTCCATGACTTATACATGTTCCTATGACTGTGAGATTATGCAACTCCCGATTACCGGAGGAACACTTTGTGTGCTACCAAACGTCACAACGTAACTGGGTGATTATAAAGGTGCTCTACAGGTGTCTCCGATGGTACTTGTTGAGTTGGCATAGATCGAGATTAGGATTTGTCACTCCGATTGTCAGAGAGGTATCTCTAGGCCCTCTCGGTAATGCACATCACTAAAAGCCTTGGAAGGAATGTGACTAATGAGTTAGTCACGGGATGATGAACTATGGAACGAGTAAAGAGACTTGCCGGTAATGAGATTGAGCTAGGTATTGAGATACCGACGATTGAATCTCTGGCAAGTAACATACCGATGACAAGGGAACAACGTATGTTGTTATGCGGTTTGACCAATAAAGATCTTCGTAGAATATGTAGGAACCAATATGAGCATCCAGGTTCCGCTATCGGTTATTGACCAGAGACGTGTCTCGGTCATGTCTACATAGTTCTCGAACCCGTAGGGTCCGCACGCTTAAAGTTATGTGACGATCGGTATTATGAGTTTATATGTTTTGATGTATCGAAGGTAGTTCAGAGTCTCGGATATGATCATGGACATGACGAGGAGTCTCGAAATGGTAGACACGTAAAGATCGATATATTGGACGACTATGTTCGGACACCGGAAGTGTTTCGGGAGGTT
>NC_041384.1:740418353-740424767 GCF_002162155.2 Triticum dicoccoides
AAAACTTTGGAAAAAATGACTATTTGTTATTTTGCTAGAGCTCCTCGCTTGTCATTTGATAACAAAAACTTGCAAGCACCTTGTCCACCCAAGCCTTTTTTATGCCAACAAATTTCATATTTTTTTGAATTTTCTTGCTATTTTATTTCAAATTTACTGTTCACAAGAGTACAGATTAACTGTTTTTCCTAGCCACGAGCTCCTGGAATGTCCAAATAGCAAGAAAATTTGCACGCGCCTTGCGCACATGAGTAATTTTGATCTCAGAAAATTTTAGATTTTTTAGAATTTTTTTGCTATTTTTTAGGACGGTCAAAGCTCTTTGACCGGACGGTTACGACACAGAAGGGCATTTCTGTAAGGGCACCTAACGGCGGAGGGGCATTTTTGAGCAGGATTTCGAATTAGGGGTATATCTGATTAGGTGATTCGAGTTAGGGACAGAAATGCAAATGGCCCTCTTTTTTAAGCAATCAAAAAAACTGACCCTAAAAGTTGCCCAGAGGGAAGTTGTCATGTGTTGGCATGGACGTTTTGGGCAATTCACGTAACCGACGTGGTTGCACACGCATCTGAAATGGTCCAGCGATGCCGATCAGAGATGAACTCCGGCCAGCACCATCCATCAAAGAAGAGAGCAAGGATCCACCCCTCCCCCCCCCCCAACACGGATAATCTCACAATCAAAGATATAGAGGTTGTAGCTGAAGAAGGCATGATCCTTGTCAATGCTCTTGCCTCAACAGCAGCAAGACGCCGCTACTAGATTCAACCAGTTGTTGTTTCCCAAGGCTGACAAGCAAGCCTTGGGGTGGAGATCGGAAAGGGAGAACAACAACTAGCTGAGCTAAACTTTGATAGAAGAAGGCATACCTTAGATGTAGAAAATAAGAGAGAACTTCAACAAAGGAAGGAGACGATGCCATGAAAGGTAGATAAATGTATGCAACACCTAAGAACCGTCCGCTCGGACCAACAGGAAGAAGAAGATGAAGCACCAAATCAAGAAACTCGACAGAGAGAAGGATGATGAGGACCAAAACCATTGAGCATAGGTGGAGAAAGCAAGTGTTGTTTGAAGGAAATGTGCCCTAGAGGCAACAATAAAGTTGTTACTTATATTTCCTTATGTAATGATAAATATCTATTGTTCATGCTAGAATTGTATTAACCGTAAACTTGATACATGTGTGAATACATAGACAAAACAAAGTGTCCCTAGTATGCCTTGTAACGCCCGGATAATCAAGCTACAGTAATCCCCTACTAATGATGCCAAGTCATCACTATTACTGTTGCTAATCTCACTTTGATTCAAAACCAATTCAAATTCAATTTTAAAATAAAGTCAAACAAATAAAGTTTTCAAATGTCAAAACAAAAAAAATTTGTTGGGTTGCAAATATTCACTAGGTAATTATCATGTAGCAACCAACATCATTTGGCTCTCCCTTTAATCCCTAGGAAAATATAAAGTGGCCCAGCAACATATTAGTTGACCTATTCAATTTCTAAAAATGCTTGAACAATTCCGTTGGCTCTAAAACTTTTTATGCAACACCGCAATGCTGTTCTCGAATTGTGTGCCAAATTTCAAGTTTGACTAAATTCATTTTTGTCACTCAAATAATTACGAACAGTGGCTAACTGAAATACGTAAAAAGAAAAATAGAAAATAATTTATAGCAAAAAGGGGGCCTAACTACTACTGTGCACTTGTAGCCCATTACTACAGTGCACAGCCCAGCCCAACAATCCCTTTTCCCCTTCCTCCTGCTACAGGAGACAGGGGTGCCGTGGCAGCCATCCGCCGGTGATGGCCGTGTGTGGCGGCCATCGGCCCCCCTGCCCGCCTACTAGTCGCCCCCGAGACCGGCCCCACCTCCCCGAAACCCTACCCCACTTCCCCCCCTTCCTCGCGCCGCTTCTCTCTCCCACATACGCACCGAGCGTAGTCGACGGCGCACCCTCGTCGATCCCGAAGCCACCGTCGTCCCCGTGCCCCGCCAAGGTGTCTAGAAGCTCCGCCATCGTCTTCTTCGTCTTCGTCGTTCACGAGATCATGCCCGGAGGCACCGTATCGACCGGATCGACCTCGTCTTCCACCTTCGGCCACCGCGACACCATCGCCGGAATTGACGCCTCTGCAGCTCCTAAACTCCTCGAAGAGCCTCCTTGAGCTCCCTTGGTGAGCTCAGCGTTTTCCCTCTCTCTTTTTCTTGCTATCTCGATGCCGTAGTTGTAGTTTTCGCCGGCCGCATCTCTGCACCGCCGCCATGCTCGCCGTTGCCGCTATAACCCCCCCGCGTCGAGCTGCTGCTACTACCGTGCTCTGGAGGGCTTCACGAAGCCGATGCCCGAGTAACCCGCTCATTTGCGTGCTGTAATGGAAACCCAGCCGCGGTCGCGACCTTGTGGTCGCCATGGCCGGACCTCGCCCTGCGTCCTCTGGACGCGCCCGCCTGCGCATAGCCGCGCGCCCTAGACCCGCACCCGTGTCCACTTCCGCCGCCGGCTGCTGCCCGTGCGCGCCCAGCCGCCCATGGTCGCGCCTCTGCGCCTGCCGCCGATGCCTTCTCCTTGCCGTTGCTCTGCTGCTCTGCTTCCGGCGCTGCTGCTGCTACTCCCGTCCTTGGCTGCTGCTCCCTTGCTGCCGGCGCTGCTGCTCCTTGCTACCTGCTGCTACCGCTGCCCACTGCTGCCTACTGCGGTGCACTACTACCTGCCGCTGCTCCTGCTGCCATAGCTGCTGCTGCTAGTGTTTAAGCCGTGCATGGCCATGGCCTTTGCCTTTGTGCATGGCCGGCTGGCTCTCTGGATGAGACCAGCCTACCTAGTTTAGTTTATGTTGGCTGATTAGTAATTACGTATAGCTAGTAGTCAATGGCATGTGGGACCTCCCTTGATTAAGTTAGTTAGATGGTTTATTAATGCATGTGGCAATGACATGTGGGCCACACATTCTATTGATCAGTCAATTTGACTTGGTCAACCCAACCCATGGTCCCACCCGTAATACACGCTGGTTAGCACAGCCCCATGTGACATAAGTAACTAGATATTTAATTTTCGAATTGAAATAACTCAGAAAATCTTATAAAGTTTGAAAACTAATAGAAAATAATCCGTAACTCGGATGAAAATACTTTGTACATGAAAGTTGCTCAGAACGACGAGACGAATGCGGATACACTCTCCGTTCGTCTGCCACACATTCCTAGCATAGTAAACACGCAACTTCCCCCCTTCGATTCGTTTGTCCGAAAACGCGAAACACCGGGGATACTTTCCCGGATGTTTCCCCCCTTCGTCGATATCACCTACTACTATGTTAGGTCACCTCTAGCACCGCGTAATGCCATTTTACACTTTGTGATGCTTTGATTGCTCTGTTACTTATTGTGTCTCCCCTCCGTTACTTCTTTCCGGTAGACACCGAGACTGCCGGCGACCCCCAGTACGACTACGGTGTTGGCGATCCCTCTCTCTTGCCAGAGCAACCAGGCAAGCCCCCCCTTGATCACCAGATATTGCCTACTCTTCTCTATACTGCTTGCATTAGAGTAGTGTAGCATGTTACTGCTTCCCGTTAATCCTATTCTGATGCATAGCCTGTCATTGTTGCTACAACTATTGATACCTTACCTGCAATCCTAATGCTTAGTATAGGATGCTAGTTTTCCATCAGTGGCCCTACATTCTTGTCCGTCTGCCATGCTATACTATCGGGTCGTAATCACCCGGGAAGTGATCACGGGTATATACTTATATACATAATATATGATACATGTGGTGACTAAAGTCGGGTCGACTCGTGGAGCACCCGCGAGTGATTCACGGATTGGGGGCTGAAAGGACCTTTGTCCCAACGGCCCTCTGTGTGGATCTTTGTGGCGAAGCGACAGGGCAGGTTGAAACCACCTAGGAGAGAGCTGGGCCTGGCCCTGGTCGGCGTTCGCGGTTATTTCAAGATAACATGTTTAACGAGATCTTGGTATTTGATCTGAGTCTAGCCACTGGCCTATACGCACTAACCATCTACGCAGGGACAGTTATGGGCACTCGACGTCGTGGTATCAGCCGAAGCCTTCGTGATGTCAGCGACTGAGCGGCGCGCGCCGGATTGGACTGGAACGCCTGCTAGGCTAGGTCTACTTCCGGCCGCCCTCGCAACGTGCAGGTGTGCAATGGGCGATGGGCCCAGACCCCTGCGCCATAGGATTTAGACTGGCGTGCTGACCTCTCTGTTGTGCCTAGGTAGGGCTGCGACGTGTTGATCTTCCGAGGCAAGGCATGACCCAGGAAAGTGTGTTCGGCCAAAAGGGATCGACCGTGTTGGATTATGTGGTGCACCCCTGCAGGGAAGTTAATCTATTCGAATAGTCGTGATCTTCGGTAACAAGACGACTTGGAGTTGTACCTTGACCTTATGACAACTAGAACCGGATACCTATTAAAACACACCCTTCCAAGTGCCAGATACAACCGGTGACCGCTCTCTCACAGGGCGATGAAGGGAGTATCATCGGTTAGGATTATGCTATGCGATGCTACTTGGTGAACTTACCATCTACTCTCTTCTCCTACTGCAAGATGGAGGTTACCAGAAGCGTAGTCTTCGATAGGACTAGCTATCCCCCTCTTATTCCGACATTTTGCAGTTCAATCCACATATGATACCCTTACTCCATTTAATACCAGTGCATACATATGTAGTGTAGCTCCTTGCTTGCGAGTACTTTGGATGAGTACTCACGGTTGCCTTGCTCCCTCTTTTCCCCCTTTCTATACCTGATTGCTGCGACCAGACGTTGGAGCCCAGGAGACAGACGCTACCATCGATTACGACTATTACTACTCGGGAGGTGCCTACTATTACGTGCAACCCGCTGACGACGACCAGGAGTAGTTTAGGAAGATCCCAGGCAGGAGGCCTGCGCCTCTTTCGATCTGTATCCCAGTTTGTGCTAGCCTTCTTAAGAAAAACTTGTTTAACTTATGTCTGTACTCGGATATTGTTGCTTCCGCTGACTCGTCTATGATCGAGCTCTTGTATTCGAGCCCTCTGGCTTCTAATATGATGCTTGTATGACTTATTTAATTTGTAGAGTTGTGTTGTGATATCTTCCCGTGAGTCCCTGATCTTGATCGTACACGTTTGCGTGTATGATTAGTGTACGATTGAATCGGGGGCGTCACATGCCTCTACTAGACTAGCTCGTTAATCAAAGATGGTTAAGTTTCGTGACCAAAGACATGTGTTGTCATTTGATGAACAAGATCGCATCATTAGGAGAATGATGTGATGGACAAGACCCATCCGTTCGCTTAGCATAATGATCGTTAAGTTTTATTGCTACTACTTTCTTCATGACTTATACATATTCCTTTGACTATGAGATTATACAACTGCCGAATACCGGAGGAATACCTTGTGTGCTATCAAACGTCACAACGTAAAAGGGTGATTATAAAGATGCTCTACAGGTATCTCCGAAGGTGTTTTGTTGGGTTGGCATAGATCAAGATTAGGATTTGTCATTCCATGTATGGAGAGGTATCTGTGGGCCCTCTCGGTAATTCACATCACTATAAGCCTTGCAATCAATGTGAGTAATGATTTAATTACGAGATGATGCATTACGGAACGAGTAAAGAGACTTTCGATAACGAGATTGAACTAGGTATGATGATACCGACGATAGAATCTCGGGCAAGTAACATACCGATGACAAAGGGAATGAGGTATGTTGTTATGCGGTTTGACCGATAAATATCTTCGTAGAATATGTAGGAGCAAATATGAGCATCCTGGTTCCGCTATTGGTTATTGACCGGAGATGTTTCTCGGTCATGTCTACATAGTTCTCGAACCCGTAGAGTCCGCACGCGTAACGTTCGATGACGATTTGTATTATGAGTTATGAGTTTTGGCGACCGAAGTTTGTTCGGAGTCCCGGATGAGATCACGGACATGACGAGGAGTCTAGAAATGGTTGAGAGGTACAGATTGATATATTGGACGAAGGTGTTTGGACACCGGAATGGTTTCAGAAAGGTTCGGATATTTTTCGGGGTACCGAGGGGTTACCGGAACCCCCCTAGGAAGTATTGGGCCTTCATGGGCCTTAGTGGAAAGGAGAGGAGGGCCGCAAGAGGTGGCCACGCCCCCCCCCCCTTCCCCCCATGGCAAGTCCGAATTGGACTAGGGAGGGGGCGGCGCCCCCCTCTTTCCTTCTCCCTTGCTTCCTCCTTCCCTCTCTCCCCCTCTTGGAAAAGGAAGGGGAGTCCAACTAGGATTGGGAGTCCTAGTAGGACTACCCCTATGGCGCCCCCCTCCTTAGCCACCGGCCTCCTCCCTCTCCCCCTTTATATATGTGGCCAGGGGGCAACCCAATACAGAACAATTGTTCC
>NC_041384.1:740425182-740434129 GCF_002162155.2 Triticum dicoccoides
GACTAGGGAGGGGGCGGCGCCCCCCTCTTTCCTTCTCCCTTGCTTCCTCCTTCCCTCTCTCCCCCTCTTGGAAAAGGAAGGGGAGTCCAACTAGGATTGGGAGTCCTAGTAGGACTACCCCTATGGCGCCCCCCTCCTTAGCCACCGGCCTCCTCCCTCTCCCCCTTTATATACGTGGCCAGGGGGCAACCCAATACACAACAATTGTTCCTTAGCCGTGTGCGGTGCCCCCCTCCATAGTTTACCACCTCGGTCATATTGTCGTAGTGCTTAGGCAAAGCCCTGCGCGGATCACATCACGAACACCGCCGCCACGCCGTCGTGCTGACGGAACTCTCCCTCGACCCTCTACTGGATCAAGAGCTCAAGGGACGTCATCGTGCTGAACGTGTGCTGAACACGGAGGTGTCGTACGTTCGTTACTTGGATCGGTTGTATCATGAAGACGTTCGACTACATAACACTTCCGCTTTCGGTCTACGAGGGTACGTGTACACACTCTTCCCTCTTGTTGCTATGCATCTCCTAGATAGATATTGCGTGATCATAGGAAATTTTTTGAATTGCTTCGTTCCCCAACAGTGGCATCTGAGCCATGTCTATGCGTAGATGAAATATGCACGAACAGAACGCAATGAGTTGTGGGCGATAATAGTCATACTGCTTACCACCAACGTCTTACTTTGATTCGGCAGTATTGTTGGACGAAGCGGCCTGGACCGACATTACAAGACCACGTTCATAAGAATGGTTCTACCGACGTGCTTCGCACACATGTGGCTAGCGGGTGTCTATTTCTCCAATTTTAGTTGAGTCGAGTTTGACTACGTACGGTCCTTGTTGAAGGTTAAAACAACACACTTGACCAAAAATCGTTGTGGTTTTGATGCGTAGGTAAGAACGGTTCTTGGTAGAAGCCCGTAACAACCATGTAAAACTTGCAACAACAAAGTAGATGATGTCTAACTTGTTTTTGCAGGGCATGTTGTGATGTGATATGATAAAGACGTGATGAGATATAAATTGTTGTATGAGATGATCATGTTTTGTAAAAGTTATTGGCAATTGGCAGGAGCCTTATGGTTGTCGCTTTATTGTATGAAATGCAATCTCCAGGTAATTAGTTTACTTTGTCACTAAGTAGTAGCGATAGTCGTAGGAGTAATAGTTGGCGAGACGACAATGATGCTACGATGGAGATCAAGGTGTCAAGTCGGCGGCGATGGAGATCATGACGGTGCTTTGGAGATGGAGATCAAAAGCACAAGATGATGATGACCATATCATGTCACATATTTTGATTGCGTGTGATGTTTATCTTTTATGCATCTTATTTTGCTTAGTACGACAGTAGCATTATAAGATGACCCCTCACTAAATTTCAAGGTAAAAGTGTTCTCCATGAGTATTCACCGTTGCTACAGTTCGTCGTGCCGAGACACTGCTACCCCTTAAGCACTTGCGTTGGGTTTCCCTTGAAGAGGAAAGGGTGGTGCAGCAAAGTAGCGTAAGTATTTCCCTTAGTTTTTGAGAACCAAGATATCAATCCAGTAGGAGGCCATGCAGGAGTCCCTCGTACCTACACAAACAAATAAATCCTCGCAACCAACGCGATAAGGGGTTGTCAATCCCTACACAGTCACTTACGAGAGTGAGATCTGATAGATATGATAAGATAATGTTTTTGGTATTTTTATGATAAAGATGCAAAGTGAAATAAAAGGCAATAAAAATAACTAAGTATTGGAAGATAATATAATGGAAGATAGACCCGGGGGCCATAGGTTTCACTAGTGGCTTCTCTCGAGAGCATAAGTATTCACGGCGGGTAAACAAATTACTGTTGAGCAATTGACAGAATTGAGCATAATTATGAGAATATCTAGGTATGATCATGTATATACGCGTCAGGTCCGAGACAAGTAGACCGACTCCTGCCTGCATCTACTACTATTACTCCACACATCGACCGCTATCCAGCATGCATCTAGAGTATTAAGTTCAAGAGAACAGAGTAATGCTTTAGGCAAGATGACATGATGTAGAGGGATAAACTCATGCAATATGATGAAAACCCCATCTTGTTATCCTCGATGGCAACAATACAATACGTGCCTTGCTGCCCCTACTGTCACTGGGAAAAGACACCGCGAGATTGAACCCAAAGCTAAGCACTTCTCCCATTGCAAGAAAGATCAATCTAGTAGGCCAAATCAAACTGATAATTCGAAGAGACTTGCAAAGATAATCAAAAATACATAAAGGAATTCAGAGAAGGTTCAAATATTGTTCATAGATAAACTTGATCATAAACCCACAATTCATCGGTCTCAACAAACACACTGCAAAAGAAATTACATCGAATAGATCTCCATAAGAGAGGGGGAGAACTTTGTATTGAGATCCAAAAAGAGAGAAGAAGCCATCTAGATAATAACTATGGACCCATAGGTCTGAGGTAAACTACTCACACTTCATCGGAAGGGTTATGGTGTTGATGTAGAAGCCCTCTAAGATCGATGCCCTCTCCGGCGGAGCTCCGGAATAGGCCCCAAGATGTGATCTCGTGGATACAGAAAGTTACGGTGGTGGAATTAGGGTTTTGGCTCCGTATTTGGTAGTTTGGGGGTATGTAGGTATATATAGGAGGAAGGAGTATGTCGGTGGAGCAACAGGGGGCCCACGAGGGTGGAGGGCGCGCCCAGGGGGTAGGCACGCCCCCTACCTCGTGGCCTCCTGCTTGATGTCTTGACGTAGGGTCCAAGTCCTCTGGATCATGTTCGTTCCAGAAATCACGTTCCCGAAGGTTTCATTCCGTTTGGACTATGTTTGATATTCTTTTTCTGCGAAACCCTAAAATAGGCAAAAAAACAGCAATTCTGGGCTGGGCCTCCGGTTAATAGGTTAGTCCCAAAAATAATATAAAAGTGTATAATAAAGCCCAATAATGTCCAAAACAGAATATAATATAGCATGGAACAATCAAAAATTATAGATACATTGGAGACGTATCAGACACCACGTGATGATCAGGTGTGATAAGCTCTAGGTTCACATACAACGGGTGCAAGCCAGTTTTGCACGTGCAGAATACTCAGGTTATACTTGATTAGCCTAGCATATGCAGATATGGCCTCGGAACAGTGAGACTGAAAGGTCAAACATGAATCATATCGGAGATATGATCAACATAGAGATGTTCACCATTGAAAACTACTCCATCTCACATGATGATCGGATATGGTTTAGTTGATATGGATCATGTGATCATTTAGATGACTAGAGGGATGTCTATCTAAGTGGGAGTTCTTCTGTAATATGATTAATTGAACTTTAATTTATCATGAACCTAGTACCTAATAGTTTTTGCATGTCTATGTTGTTGTATATCAATGGCTCGTGCTACCGTTCCCTTGAATTTTAATGCGTTCGTAGAGAAAGCTAAGTTGAAATATGATGGTAGCAACTACACGGACTAGGTCCGTAACTTGAGGATTATCCTCATTTCTGCACAGAAGAATTACGTCCTGGAAGCACCGCTAGGTCTACTACCTGCGCCAGCAACTGTAGACATTGTGAATGCCTCGCAGTCACGTGTTGATGACTACTTGATAGTTCAGTGTGCCATGCTTTACGGCCTAGAATCGGGACTTCAAAGATGTTTTGAATGTCATGGAGCATATGAGATGTTCCAGGAGTTGAAGTTAATATTCCAAGCAAATGCCCGAGTTGAGAGATATGGAGTCTCCAACAAGTTCTATAGCTGCAAAATGGAGGAGAATAGTTCTGTCAGTGAACACATGCTAAGAATGTCTGGGTACCATAACCACTTGACTCAGCTGGGAGTTAATCTTCCTGATGATAGTGTCATTGACAGAGTTCTTCAGTCGCTGCCACCAAGCTATAAAGGCTTCATGATGAACTATAATATGCAAGGGATGGAAAAGGCAATTCCCGAGCTCTTCGTGATGCTAAAGGCTGCGGAGGTAGAAATCAAGAAGGAGCATCAAGTGTTGATGGTTAATAAGACCACTAGTTTCAAGAAAAAGGGCAAAGGGAAGAAGGGGAACTTCAAGAAGAATTGCAAGCAAGTTGCTACTCCCGGTAAGAAGCCCAAGTCTGGCCCTAAGCCTGAAACTGAGTGCTTCTACTGCAAAGTGACTGGTCACTGGAAGCGGAACTGCGCCAAGTATTTGGTGGATAAGAAGGATGGCAAAGTGAAAGGTATATTTGATATACATGTTATTGATGTGTACCTTACTAATGCTCGTAGTAGCGCCTGGCTATTTGATACTGGTTCTGTTGCTCATATTTGCAACTCAAAACATGGGCTACGGTTTAAACGAACATTGTCTAAGGACGAGGTGAGGATGCGCGTGGGAAATGGTTCCAAAGTCGATATGATCGCCTTCGGCACGCTACCTCCACATCTACCGTCGGGATTAGTTTTAGACCTGAGTAATTTTTTTTTGGTGCCAGCGTTGAGCATGAACATTATATATGGATCTTGTTTGATGCGAGACGGTTATTCATTTAAATCAAAGAATAATGGTTGTTCTATTTATATGAGTAATATCTTTTATGGTCATGCACCCTTGATGAGTGGTCTATTTCTGTTGAATCTTCATTGTAGTGATACACCTATTCATAATATTGAAGCCAAAAGATGCGAAGTTAATAATGATAGTGCAACTTATTTGTGGCACTGCCATTTAGGTCATATTGGTGTAAAGCGCATGAAGAAACTCCATGCTGATGGACTTTTGAAATCACTTGATTATGAATCACTTGATACTTGTGAACCATGCCTCATGGGCAAGATGACTAAAACTCCGTTCTCTGGAACAATGGAGTAAGCAAATGACTTATTGAAAATAATACATACTCATGTATGTTGTCCAATAAGTGTTGATGCTCGTGGCGGGTATCGTTATTATCTGACCTTCACAGATGATTTGAGCAGATATGGGTATATCTACTTAATGAAACATGTCTGAAACATATGAAAAGTTCAAAGAATTTCAGAGTGAAGTGGACAATCATCGTAACAAGAAAATAAAGTTTCTACGATCTGATCATGGAGGTGAATATTTCAGTTATGAGTTTGGTCTTCATTTGAAACAATGCGGAATAGTTTCGCAACTCACTCCACCTGGAAAACCACAGCGTAATGGTGTGTCCGAACGTCGTAACCGTACTTTATTAGATATGGTGCGATCTATGATGTGTCTTACTGATGTACCGCCGTCGTTTTGGGGTTATGCTTTAGAGACGGATGCATTCACGTTAAATAGGGCACCATCTAAATCCAGTGAGACAACACCATATGAACTGTGGTTTGGCAAGAAACCTAAGCTATCGTTTCTTAAAGTTTGGGGCTATGATGCTTATGTGAAAAAGCTTTAACCTGATAAGCTCAAACCCAAATCGTAGAAATGTGTCTTCATAGGATACCCAAAGGAGACTGTTGGGTACACCTTCTATCACATATCCGAAGGCAAGATATTCGTTGCTAAGAATGGATCCTTTCTAGAGAAGGAGTTTCTCTCGAAAGAAGTAATTGGGAGGAAAGTAGAAAACTTGATGAGGTAATTGTACCTTCTCCCGAATTGGAAAGTAGTTCATCACAGAAATCAGTTCCAGTGATTCCTACATCAATTAGTGAGGAAGTTAATGATGATGATCATGAAACTACAGACAAGTTACTATCGAACCTCGTAGGTCAATCAGAGTACGATCCGCACCAAGTGGTACGGTAATCCCGTTCTGGAAGTCATGTTACTAGACAATGATGAACCTATGAACTATGAGGGAGCGATGATGAGCCCAGATTCCGCAAAATGGCTTGAGGCCATGAAATCTGAGATAGGATCCATATATAAGAACAAAGTGTGGACTTTGGTGGACTTGCGCGATGATCGGCAAACCATTGAGAATAAATGGATCTTCAAGAGGAAGATGGACGCTGATGGTAGTGTTACTATCTACAAATCTCGACTTATCACGAAAGGTTTTTGACAAGTTCAAGGTTTTGACTATGATGAGATTTTCTCACTCGTAGTGATGCTTACGTCTGTCCGAATCATGTTAGCAATTGCCGTATTCTATTAAATCTGGCAAATGGATAACAAAACTGCATTCCTTAATGGATTTAGTAAAGAAGAGTTGTATATGATGTAAATAGAAAGTTTTGTTAATGCTAAAGGTGCTAACAAAATGTGCAAGCTCCAGCGATCCATCTATGGACTGGTCCAAGCATCTTGGAGTTGGAATATACGCTTTGATGAGTTGATCAAAGCATATAGTTTTATACAGACTTGCAGTAAAGCCTTTAGTTACAAGAAAGTGAGTGGGAGCACTACAGCCTTTCCGATAAGTATATGTGAATGACATATTGTTGATCGGAAATGATGTAGAATTTTCTGGAATGCATAAAGGAGTATTTGAAAGGAGTTTTTTCAAAGACCTCAGTGAAGCTGCTTACATATTGGGCATCAAGATCTATAGAGATAGATCAAGACGCTTGATAAGATTTTTCAATGAGTACATACATTGACAAGATTTTGAAGTAGTTCAAACTAGAAATGTCAAAGAAGGAGTTCTTGCCTATATTGCAAGGTGTAAAGTTGAGTAAGACTCAAAATCCGACCATGACAGAAAATAGAAAAAGAGAATGAAAGTCATTCCCTATGCCTCAGACATAGGTTCTATAAAGTATGCTATGCTGTGTACCACACCTATAGTGTACCTTGCCATGAGTTTGGGAAGGGGGTACGATAGTGATCCAGGAGTGGATCACTGGACATCGGTCAAAGTTATCCTTAGAGGACTAAGGAAATATTTCTCGGTTATGGAAGTGACAAAGAGTTTGTCGTAAAGAGTTATATCGATGCAAGCTTTTACACCAATCCAAATGACTCTGAGTCACAATCCGGATACATATTGAAAGTGGGAGCAATTAGTTAGAGTATCTCCATGCAGAGCATTGTAGACATAGAAAATTTGCAAAATACATACGGCTCTGAATGTGACGGACCCGTTGACTAAACTTCTCTCACAAAGAAAAACATGATCACACCTTAGTACTCTTTGGGTGTTAATCACATAGCGATGTGAACTAGGTTATTGACTCTTGTAAACCCTTTTTGTGTTAGTCACATGGCGATGTGAACTAATCACATAAAGATGTGAACTATTGGTGTTAAATCACATGCCGATGTGAACTAGATTATTGACTCTAGTGCAAGTGGGAGACTGAAGGAAATGTGCACTAGAGGCAATAATAAAGTTGTTATTTATATTTCCGTATGTCATGATAAATATCTATTGTTCATGCTAGAATTGTATTAACCTGAAACATGATACATGTGCGAATACAGACAAAACAAAGTGTCCCTAGTATGCCTCTACTAGACTAGCTCGTCAATCAAAGATGGTTAAGTTTCCTAACCATAGACATGTGTTGTCATTTGATGAAGGGGATCACATCATTAGGAGACTGCTGTGATGGACAAGACCCATCCGTTAGCATAGCATAATGATCGTTAAGTTTTATTGCTCCTACTTTTTCATGACTTATACATATTCCTTTGACGGTGAGATTATGCAATTCCCGAATACCGGAGGAATACCTTGTGTGCTATCAAACGTCACAACGTAAAAGGGTGATTATAAAGATGCTCTACAGGTATCTCCGAAGGTGTTTTGTTGGGTTGGCATAGATCAAGATTAGGATTTGTCACTCCGTGTATCGGAGAGGTATCTCTGGGCCCTCTCGGTAATGCACATCACTATAAGCCGATAACGAGATTGAACTAGGTATGATGGTACCGAGATTGAACTAGGTATGATGGTACCGACGATCGAATCTCGGGCAAGTAACATACCGATGACAAAGGGAATGACGTATGTTGTTATGCGGTTTGACCGATAAAGATCTTCGAAGAATATGCAGCAGCCAATATGAGAATCCAGGTTCCGCTATTGGTTATTGACCGGAGATGTGTCTCGGTCATGTCTACATAGTTCTCGAACCCGTAGGGTCCGCACGCTTAACGTTCGATGATGATTTGTATTATGAATTATGTGTTTTGGTGACCAAAGTTTGTTCGGAGTCCCGAATGAGATCACAGACATGACAACGAGTCTCAAAATGGTCGAGAGGTAAAGATTGATATATTGGACGAAGGTATTCGGACACCAGAATGGTTTCGGAAAGGTTGAGATATTTTTCGGGGTACCGAGGGGTTACCGGAACCCCCCGGAGAAGTATTGGGCCTTCATGTGCCTTAGTGGAAAGGAGAGGAGGGCCGCAAGGGGTGCCCCCCCATGGCAAGTCCGAATTGGACTAGGGAGGGGGCGGCGCCCCCCTCTTTCCTTCTCCCTCGCTTCCTCCTTCCCTCTCTCCCCCTCTTGGAAAAGGAAGGGGAGTCCAACTAGGATTGGGAGTCCTAGTAGGACTACCCTTATGGTGCCCCCCTCCTTAGCCACCGGCCTCCTCCCTCTCCCCCTTTATATACGTGGCCAGGGGGCAACCCAATACACAACAATTGTTCCTTAGCCATGTGCGGTGCCCCCCTCCATAGTTTACCACCTCGGTCATATTGTCGTAGTGCTTAGGCAAAGCCCTGCGCGGATCACATCACGAACACCGCCGCCACGCCGTCGTGCTGACGGAACTCTCCCTTGACCCTCTACTGGATCAAGAGCTCGAGGGACGTCATCATGCTGAACATGTGCTGAACACAGTGGTGCCGTACGTTTGGTACATGGATCAGTTGGATCGTGAAGACATTCGACTACATCAACCGCGTTACTAAACGCTTCAGCTTTCGCTCTACGAGGGTACGTGGACACACTCTCCCCTCTTGTTGCTATGCATCTCCTAGATATATCTTGCGTGATCGTAGGAAATTTTTTAATTGCTTCGTTCCCCAACATCGTTGTA
>NC_041384.1:740435531-740442384 GCF_002162155.2 Triticum dicoccoides
CGCCGAATCCGTCCCCTCTCATCTCAGGAATGCTATCCACTCGAGGCACAACGGGTGTAGATGGCAGGGAAGAAGAAGCAACTACTTGAGAAAACGAGCGGGCATCGCCATGGATTTTCCCCTCCCACCATGAGAACGATTGCCGAACACTAGATCTAGCAGGTGGGGGGCGTCCGAGAAGTGGGAGAAACACTCGTCGAGATCTAGAATGGGGGGAATTGGAGCGGCTGGGCGCTTAATACCTGCCTCAGCCCCCGAAACCCTAGCGTCGCTCGATCCATGGCGGTTGGATCTCTCATCCACCACGTGGCGAGCATCGGTCTCATGGCGGACCGGTCCACGCCCCAGCACCCCGGCCCAGCTGTCAGGGTCGGCGGAGAGCGTCGCGCGGGGGTTCCGCGTGCCCAATCCTCTCGTGAGCCGCAGCCGACGTGTCGCCCTTCTCTGTTGCTGCTGCGGTTGTACCGCGCGACGCTGCTGCCGCTCCGCCGATCGCCGCGGTCGTCGCCGGAATTCTGTCCCCGAACCCTTGCAAGGTGACACGGGAAGGAGACGATATCACCGATGTCGATAAACTCACCCTGTTGGAGAAAACGAGTGTCCACGGTTCCCCCGCGATCGTTGAGGAGAACGATGTGGAGGGCCTCGTGCCGAAGCCAGAGCACACCGTCGGTCAGGGAGAACCGCCGCGCCGCCGCGATGTCCGCCGCGAACAGGACTCGCCAGCGCACGTCGCACGCTATCCCGGCGGACCAAGTTACTATTCAATCAAGCTGCATGCCATTATCCTCTCGTGTCATTTTTACTCTGCCGGCCGGTGCATTTCGGTATTAAAGCCGGTGCGCCCCGGACCAAAACCGCACCCGTACGTCGTCGACCCGACTTTACCCAGCGGGTGGTCACGAAGCAAACAAATGCTCGAGAAATATATGCAGGGATGTACATGTCGCTGAAACAGATGCCACGTCATGCAGAGGATAGACGCCATGGAGTCCTGCCGACGCACTACGAAGCTGGCCACGTGAAAATACAATGAATCTCGACGTTTTCGAATGGTATAATATGATCCTCGCCGTGAAATGTATGTAGCTTTGGTCCAGATCTGTTATGCTCGTCCCGGCATTTCCATTAAGACTGGAACCTACTACAAGCATGTGTCCGGCTACCCCCTATCGCTCTCGGCCCATCGCTGGCGTGTCCCATGCGTAATGACGCTGGCCAGTGGATCCATGTGCTGCTCTTCAATGCGGACGGAGCGCGGTCCTCCGCCGTGCCAGCAAGTAGACCGGCGCCCGGCAGCGACCCGCGCCGCTCTGCTGGACCTGGACCGCACCGGGGAGACTGGGTGGTTGGTGGCGGTGGGTTGTGGGGGTTGGCCTGACGAGGCGAGCATCCACATGTTCCACCTACCACACGCAGCGGGAACGGTTGGCGCATGTCGCGCCGGCGCGGTAGCCTGGTAGGGTGGTAGGGGGTAGGTGAGGGCATCTCCAGCCGTTGGCCCTCAGGGGCGCCTAAAATCGCCGCCTGGGCATGAGCCGGCGTAAAAATTGGGCCTGGAGGCGAGTTGGTCCCCAGCCGCCGGTCCCAGGGCCGCCTCAGGCACATTTTAAAATAAAAGAAGTTAGGCGCAGTTCGGCTTAAACACGATAAAATTCGGCCAAACACGGTAAATTTCGGCACATTTCGGCGAAGTTCGCGAATTTTCATTACATAGCACATATACATAAACTAATCTAAAGGAAAAACTGGCTGAAGTCGCCGCCGTCGCCGTCATCGTCGTCGGCGGCCTTCTCCTCCTTGACACGGGCGCCCCTGCTGGACCCCTGCCCGACGTCGCCATGGCGGACTGGTGGCGGCGCATCGTCGTCGTCGTCGTCGTCGTCGCTGTTGCAGATGACGACGACTCCGCCTTCGTCGCGGCCGCTGATGAAGCTATGTACCTAGGGTAGGGGCATGGACCTGTCCTAAGTAACCTACCCAAGGACATCCCTAGAAGAAGTCACCTTTCAATCGACTTGGAGGTATCCCACTCGACGGATTCAAGACACTCGACCACGAAGCAATCACTCGACCAAGATCCAACCACTCAACTGCCAGGAGATCTAAAATCACCCTGCACGCAAACGGTCGGTCATTAAGTAGTTTTTATGGTCATCATGGCACTTTATTAGGGGCGTTACCAGTAACCCCCAGTCTTAATGTACTTTAAATCCTGCATTGCTGAGGGCTGGAGGGGCCTGGCGAACTCTATATAAGCCACCCCCCTCCTCAGTATCAAGGGTTCGCACCCCTATTATTCATACACACATAATTCAGTCGACTGCCTCCGGGCACGAGACGTAGGGCTGTTACTTCCTCCGAGAAGGGCCTGAACTCGTAATCCTTGTGTGCTTACAACTCCTCCATAGCTAAGATCTAGCCTCTCCATACATACCCCCCTACATCACTGTCAGAGTTAGAACCACGACAGTTGGCGCCCACCGTGGGGCTAAGAGTCTTAGCACCTAGTTTGAGAAGTTGCGATTTTTTCCGATCTCTTTGATCATGGTTTCGGACGGAGCTTTGGTGGAGGGCCGCGAGATCCGTCTCGGCGCGCTCACGTTCATCGCCGACGACTCCGCTTGGCTTGAGGAGGCTCCACTCGACGTCGACGCGCTTCCTGTCCGCGGGGCGACGCACTTTCGCGCATGCGTCCGTGGTGTCCTCCTGCGGCAGCCGTCGACCCAATATCGGTCGGCTCCTGTGGCATCTCCCCGCCCTGTTTCTCGCCGGCGCAAGCGCTCCGGTCGGTCGAGGCTTCAGAGGTGGGTGAGACATGCGGTGGCCCGCCAGTCGGCCACCCCACAAGTCGCGGCAATCGAGCCCAACGAATCCCTCTACGACCTATTCGACCTGTCGACTGGCTCCGCAGAGACCGCATCCGAATGCGACAGCAGTGAACCAGCTGCGGAGGTTCTGGTGATCGATGGGCCACGCAGTCCTCCCGATTTCCTCCGCGCTGATGGAGGCGTGGATGGGGGCGACACGTCGCGTCCTCACGAGGAGTATCTCCCCGAGCCTCTCATGTCATTGCAGCGGGAGGAGCTTCGCCGCCGGAACATGGATGCACTCCATACTCCTATCGTTGGAGAAATCCCCGAGGCCCGAGCCTTGGAGGACTAAAAGCAGAGCATCAGTAATCGTACCGGGGTTGGAGGTAACAGCGTCTTCCATCTCTTGATCATCGTCCTTGGCAGAGATCTCCGAGGTGGCAGCACTACAAATTTCGAAAGTCAGTCAGCTTATTCAATGAGTCGACCAAGAGTCTGTCACGTTCGACAAAGGAAAACAAATTCTACTATTACCCAGAAATGGTGGGGACAGTCATCTTCATCTTGGGCAGAGCCTTGGGCGGCTTGGACGGCGTCACGTGTGGGTGCTTGGGAGCTTTTTCTGTCGGCGCTGGAGATGAGGTCCGAGGGCGCTTCGACGACTGCCCAACAGGGACAGTCGCCTTACCACGTTCCCGCGCAGGGTCGTGTGTAAGCTTGGATCGCCATTCTGAGCGGGGAGGTTCGACTTCTTCCTCCTCCTCTTCACTAGAGTCGTCGTCGTCATCCCCCTCTCCTTCGCCGTCAGATTCCCACTCTTCTCTCTCGTCTCCACTTTCGCATCCGCTCGCCTCTCCTTCCTCGGCCTGCTCCTGTGCTCCATTGGGTGTCGAGTACATCTCAGTAGTGGCCTAGAGGACAACAAACAAGACAAAAGTCAATCGACTGATCCAAAGAGAACAAATAAAGAAAGCAAGATCACATTTGGAAACGCAACGTCAGACCTTGTCCACTTCGTATGTTTGGTCGAGTGGAGGAATCCTCCTGGATCCTCGGGGGTTGTCCTTGTTCCTTGTGATACTCGACAGCCACCCTTCCAACATCTCATCAGTGACCTCCTCTGGGTGAATCCGAGTGGTGTCTTCGAGACCCGAGTACAGCCATATCGGGTGGTCACGAGCCTGAAGCGGTTGGATGCGCCTCCGAAGGAAGACTTCCAACAAGTCCATGCCAGTCACACCCTCGCGGACGAGCTGAACCACTCGACCGACCAGCACCTTGACTTGCGCCTTTTCCCCCGGCGTCGCTTTCAGAGAGGCAGGTTTTTGTGCTCGATTCAGAGAAAAAGGGGGAAGCCCAGTCGACTGTCCTGGGGTCACCTGGTCTTTACAGTAAAACCAAGTTGACTGCCACCCACGGACTGACTCAGGAAAAGTGAT
This sequence comes from Triticum dicoccoides, assembly GCF_002162155.2. Lineage (NCBI taxonomy): Eukaryota > Viridiplantae > Streptophyta > Magnoliopsida > Poales > Poaceae > Triticum > Triticum dicoccoides. The sequence continues at coordinate 740,439,784 of NC_041384.1, forward strand.
AGACGGAAAGGAACTTTTTCCCCTCATCTGGATCGCCAGGCCCCCGCATAGCTGGATCACCTGCGTCCGTTCGTCACTCGACTTGGCCTTCTTGACCGACTGAGAGCGGCAAGTGAAGATGTGCTTGAAGAGTCCCCAATGGGGGCGGCAACCCAAGAAGTTTTCACACAAGGAAACGAAAGCAGCAAGATACACAATAGAATTGGGAGTAAAGTGATGGAGCTGCGCTCTGAAGAAGTTCAAGAAGCTCCCGAAAAAAGGATGAGGAGGCAAAGAGAATCCACGATCGATATGGGTGGTGAGGAGGGCGCACTCACCATCAAGAGGCTGCGGTTCGACTTCTTTCCCTGGGAGGCGCGCAGATTCGTGGGGAATGAATCCTCCCTCGACCAGATCATCGAGATCATCCTGCCGAATCACCGACGGCATCCAGTCGCCCTGGATCCAATCCTTGGGCAGAGCAGTCCTCGAGGAAGATCCGCCCCGAGCGGACTTCTTCCCCTTCCCCTGCACCGCCGCCTTCTTCGCGCGCTCCAGAGCCGACGTCTTCTCCTTCACCATCGTCGCCGGCGAAGCTCGAACAGACCTACGACACCAAGGTGAGAGCGGAGGTGGCGGAGGATCTTGTGAAGGAAGGGGAAAAAGTGAAGGCGCACTGTTCGGGGGTCCCGAGCCGGCAGCTTATAAGAGGTCGCTTCCGAGTGGCTAACTGGTAGGCCCAGGCAATCCCGTCAAATCCGCAACATGCGCGCGCGGTACGTGGCGAAAAGGGTGGCGCGGGGATCAAGGAGCTTCCGTCCTATCCCATCCGATTACTGCGGCCGCCCCCGTCCTGCGCGCTTCCTGAAATTCAAATCCCGCAAAATCCGTGGGCCGCAGAACAACTCGTCAAACAGAAGATCCCTTTCACACCGTCTCTCGGAACTTCACAAGTAAAGAAATTCACTCGACAAGAGGCCAAGAATGGATCAAGGCGACTGAAAAAAGTTGACGACGTCATCCGTGACAATTGATCCAAAACAAGACGTTCATATAACATGAAGAACCAGTCGGAAAGATCCCCAACTCCTTCCCCACTCGAACCTCGATCCATTCGGGGGCTAATGATGAAGCTATGTACCTAGGGTAGGGGCATGGACCTGTCCTAAGTACCCTACCCAAGGACATCCCTAGAAGAAGTCACCTTTCAATCGACTTGGAGGTATCCCACTCGACGGATTCAAGACACTCGACCACGAAGCAATCACTCGACCAAGATCCAACCACTCGACTGCCAGGAGATCTAAAGTCACCCTGCACGCAAACGGGCGGTCATTAAGTAGCTTTTATGGTCATCATGGCACTTTATTAGGGGCGTTACCAGTAACCCCCAGTCTTAATGTACTTTAAACCCTGCATTACTGAGGGCTGGAGGGGCCTGGCGAACTCTATATAAGCCACCCCCCTCCTCAGTATCAAGGGTTCGCACCCCTGTTATTCATACACACATAATTCAGTCGACCGCCTCCGGGCACCGAGACGTAGGGCTGTTACTTCCTCCGAGAAGGGCCTGAACTCGTAATCCTCGTGTGCTTACAACTCCTCCATAGCTAAGATCTAGCCTCTCCATACATACCCCCTACATCACTGTCAGAGTTAGAACCACGACAGCCGCGTCGACGCTCTGCGAAGCGAAGCAGGGCGGCGCGCTGGCGCTCCTTCGCCTTCTCCAGGCGCTCCTTCTCCATCGCTATGGAGTCCCTGCGCGCCCATTCCAGGGCCGCGTCGTCGTCGTCGAGCTCCGTCGTCACCGGCGTGGCCGGCTCCTTCTTCACCGGCGCGAGCCCCGGCTCCGTCTTCACCGGCGCGAGCCCCGGCTCCGTCTTTGGCTTGACGAAGCGCGGAGGAGGAGTCGACGAGTAGGGGCGCCGGTCGCCCTCGTTGATGACGATGCCGGCGCTGCGAGTGCGCCGGCCGAGCGGCGTCTCCGCCGCGGGCTCGGCCTTGACGCCGAGCAGGGCCGGAGTGCCGGAGGAGTGCGATGAAGATCGGGAGGAGGAAGAAGAGGAGGAGGACCCGAACCTCCTTGGCGCCCATGGCCCGGCGCGTCGGTGCTGCGCCGGGGCGGCCGCCCTCATCGGGTACGCCAACGGCGGGTCGTTGCCGCCCTCGAGGTACGTCAGCACGCCCTCGAGTGTGCGGCCGGGGACGCCCCACCACAGGTGGCGCCCCTCGCTGTTCTACCGGCCGCCGACCACCGGCGCGCCGTTGGTGGACGCCAAGCGCTGCTGCTGGCGGCGCTCGAAATACGCCGCCCAAGCCGCGTGGGTGTCGTACTGGGGGAGGGAGAGTTGGGCGTCGGTGAGGGAGGCGCGCACGATCTCAACTTCCTCGGCGAAGTACTTCGGCTTCGCCACGACGTCGAGCAACATGGGAATGGGCACTCCCCCGGCGCTGAGCCTCCACCCCGTCGGTCCGGCGCGCATGTCCGGCGGCGCCGGGATGTTCGCCTGGAACAGGAGTCAGGACTCCTGTTCGCGGAGCGAACGGCGGCCGAAGCCGTTGGCCGCCGCCTCGTCTCCGGGGTAGCGTTCCGCCATGGCGACGGGCTCGGGAGAGGTA
>NC_041384.1:740442394-740444598 GCF_002162155.2 Triticum dicoccoides
CCCGTGACGCGCCGCCCGTGAGGAATCAATGGCAAGGCTGACCGGCGGCAGCTTTGCCATTGATTCCCCGCAGGAACCGAGGCCGTTGGGGGAAGACGAGGCGCCGTGTCGCTGACGTGGCGGGCCTACGGCTGTTTCGCGCCAAAACAGTTCGCCTCGGCGCCCCCGGGCGCCCCCGAGCACGCCGGGTTTGGCATGGGTCCGCCGGCGCTGTTTTCGGCCCAGACCGGCGAAAATCGGACTTCTCAGGGCGCGACTGGGTCGTTTTTTTAGCGCCGGCATGAAAAAATCGTCTAGGGAGGCCTTCCTGAGGACGCGGGTGAAGATGCCGTGAGCTGCGTGACGCTCGCTCCACTAGCAGTACATGTTTGGCCTGTGCGCCGCGCAAAGCTGGGCCAGACGATGAGCAAAAACCTTCCCACGGGTTGGTTGGTGTGCGTGCGCGGCGCGCTCTGTTTGTTGATTTCGGTGGCGTTACACCAACAGAGACTTGCTGTTGCTGGCAGTGAAGGATGTGTGCGTGTGACGGGATCAGAGTGGTTTTCTCGATGGCAGCATGAAAAAGAAGAGTTCGAATGGAGTTTTTTTCCGTGTCCCTAAAATCACTAGTCAGGGTTACCCCTTGCAAGGTTCATTCTCATCTTGTCAGACACTGACAATTAGCGCATTACATGTACACCACTTGTAGCAGCTTGAAAGTTCTTTTTCGTAGATTTATTTATTCAAAATGTTTTCTCTCTTGAACCATGTGTCCAAATATCGAACTGCCTTCACCGTTGGATTTCTCATGTTGATGTCTTCAAAACTAGATCCCGTGTTAATAGATTTGATAAACTTTTCGTCACAGAAAAAACCCAAAAAAATACAAAAAAAAATACAAAAACCCAAAAAACAGCAAAGAAAAAACAAATGACGAAAAAAGGGGAGCCGGAAGCACTTTTTCTTCCCTTTCGAGAAGCATAATTGTGCTTCTCATAAAATGGAAATATGTGCCTCCATGAGAAGCGAATCTGTGCTTCTCATGGAAGCACATATTTTTTACCCATTTTCCAAAAGCACACTCGCGAAAGCAAATTTGTGTCTTCACGAGAAGTAAACCTATGCTTCTCCTGGAAGCACAAATGTTTTTTTCTACATAGAAAAAACATGAAAAAAGTATTATAAAACCTAGGGAAACTTGGGCTAAACCGTAAAGAAAATAAAATAGAAATATCCATCTAAAACCATAAAATATGTACAAAAATAAAAAAAGCAAAATCCAGAGAAAGTATCCAGCACATGACATGTGGCGGCGGCTGGACGTACCACTTGGCATACTCATGAGGCACCAAAGTAACTCTTGGAGGTCCCCGCAAGGGGTAACCTCCACTTAGTTGCTCTCGTGTGTCTCTGACGCATTTATCCTTCGCTTATAGCGAGTTGGACGCACATATCGCCTCAAGCGCTCGCGACCAGTCAGGCCAGTTCACGACTGCACAGACTAGCTAGCTAGCGTGTGTTTTCTTTTTTGCTTCTGTTTTGTACATTTTTGTTTTATTTTTTAACTTTGTTTTTATTTATTAATGGTCTAAATATTCATATTTTTAAAATTAATTTTTATATTTAAAAAAAAGTGAATCATGCATCTTAAAAAATTATAAACATGTATAAAATCGGATGTATAAGAAAAATGTTCCATTTACACTAAAAATAGTAGAACTCAAAACATATCTATGAGAAAATGTTAATCATGAATATGAAAAATATTAAACATGTATAAAAATATTTTAGATGTATACCAAAAAAGTAAATTGTGTATGAAAACAATAGACAGAAAAACATGTATTTGAAAAGCATATTAAACATGTATTAAAAATGTCCGTGACGTATATGAAAAAATCAGTGTGTACAAAAGAATAGGCACACCAACATATATTTGAAAAAAAATGTTATTCAGGTATATGACAAGTGCTAAATCTATATAAAATGTTTTAGATTCATACCAAAATATACAATGTGTAAAAGAACAATTGACATCGAAACATATATTTGAAAAAAGTGTTAATAGTGTATTTTGAAAATATTAAACATGTATTAAAAACATTCTTGACGTATACAAAAAATATATGGTGTGTATGAAAAATGTAGAAACTGGTTGGAAAACTTTAAATAAAAAAAAGAAAACAAAGAAAGTAATGAAACCGATGAAATATAACACAGAGAAA
>NC_041384.1:740444608-740450052 GCF_002162155.2 Triticum dicoccoides
GGGGGGGGGCTGACCGCGATGGAGCCGCCAGAGACGACAACATCGACTTAATGTGCATCCTTTCCAGGCTATGCGATTTGTGCCTCGTCTGCTTCCGCTAGCTCACCTCACACTGCCCCGCCATTGACAAACATGGGGATGGTGCTCGGACCTTCGAATTCACTGTGGAATTCCTTCCTTCTAAGGCGAAGCTAGGTGATGGTAGCATGCAGGACATAGAGAGAGATACTTTTGTGAAGTGGGAGATTGATTTTGCAGAGATTGATCCACAAGAACTATAGAGCATGGAAGAGAAGGCCGTGAAGAATGTGGTGGAAAAAATTGGGGAGAGCATTTTTGGGGGTCCAGAGCAAGAGGTAGCATTGTTACGGTTTGATAATTGGAAAGGAGAGTAGGTGAGAATTGAGGATGGTGAAGAGATGGTTGATGAAATCGATCGACAAGATGGCTGGACAACCAAACAAACTATGTTTCATGCAGAGCTTGTTGATCTGAAATCAAATTCTAAGGTTGGATATGTGCCCTCAAGGTTAGCTTCACAGATGGTAGATTATGATTGGGCTTCAGAGAGGCAGATAATGCCCATGTGTACATGTGAAGTGACAGTATTACCTGAGGGGGTGATGCAGAAGAGGGATCTGATGGTGTTGTAAGGGTTGTTTCTGTTGATTGGAATTCAGTAGAATTAAATGACCCAACTGTTTTAGTCATTGCACCAATGGATGACACTGAGATGACCAATTTTTTTGGCATTCCAGTAGCTGATGAAGATAAGGAGGAGATGGATGGTGAATCTAGTATGCCTACTAATACTGATGCTAACCCAGATAGAACTGAAGATGTGGATGGAGAGCTGATGGAAGATGCTGCAGATGATGCACATGATGCACATGATGATGAGTTGGTAAATGTGTATGACAAGGAAAACCCTGTTATTGCAGTGGGGAAGTTGTTCCCAAAGATGGATGAGTTTAGGATGTGTTTAAAGACTTACGCAGTCAAACGTGAGTTTGATGCCAAGACTAAGTGGACTGATAGAAAGAAGTTTTATGCAAGATATAGATGTTTTGATGGAAGTGTCTAGCCTTGCAAGTGGTACATATCTGCTAGACTCTGACCTGATGGAAGTCCCATTTGAATCAAATCACACACCAATATACTTGTATTACAAGTTCATAGAGAGTATCAACCATGACATCACAGCTTTGGATTGCAGAAAAGATCACTCCTATTTTAGCCAAGAAACCAAACACTACTGCAAAGAAACTTAAAGTAGACTTGAAAAAGCAATACCCCATTAAGGTGAAGTATAACACGGTGTGGAAGGAAAAACAAAGGGAAATGAAACAATTATATGGTGACTATGAAAATAATTTTAGGATGCTTTATAATTTCAAAGCAGAGGTGGAGAAGAGGTCACCTGGCAGTGTTATGGAGATAGATACTGAGGTAACAGAGGATGGAAGAGTCCTTTTCTCTATGTTTTTATGGCTTTAAAGCCTTGCATTGATGGCTTCAAGGCAGGGTGTCGTCCATATTTGAGCATAGACTCATCATTTTTGACTAGCGAGTGGAATGGTCAATTGGCAGCTTGCAATGCTTTGGATGGACACAACCGGATGTTCCCTGCTGCCATTGGCTTATTTTAGTTAGAGACAGAGGTCTCGTGGACATGGTTCATGATGCAGTTGAAAAAATGCATAGGGCCAGCGTCACCTTTGGCAGTCCACACAGATGCACACAAAGGGCTAGAAAATGCAGTGAAGAATGTTTTCCCCCATTGTGAGCAGAGGGAGTGCTTCGGCCATATGTGGATGAATTTTGTCAAAAAATTCAGAGGAGTTTGGTCCATGGGTGAACACCTACCATTCTCTATTATGGTATAGGTTAGGGTTTAACACTGCCATCAAGTGTGATCATATCAACAACAACTTGGCAGAAAGTTTTAACAACAAAGGTGAAACAGTTAAAAAATTGCCTATGCATGACATGGTTGACCAAATCAGGATCATGATCATGCGCTCATGGGAATTGAGAAGAAGGATTGGTGATTGTCTACAAGGGGATAAGCTTCGTGCAGTGGTACAACAGGTGGTCAACAGGAGCAGAAATCTTACACATTTATTTGTTGAAAAATCTTCTCTATGGGGTGCTGAAGTTAGAGATACCAAAACTGGTAGAAGGCATGTTGTTAACACTAAAATCCATGATTGCACTTGTTTGGAGTGGCAACACACTGGGAAACCATGTGATCATGCCATACTTTTCTTGGCCTCCCGACCGAAGATAAACATGCACCCATATTCGCACGAATATTACTCAGTAGCAAGATTCAAGGCTGCATATGCAAGTCCAATTCCAACACTTACAAATCAGTCTCAGTGGCCTGAAGTGGAAATTGAATTTTCCATGTGTCCTCCCCTAACAAAAAGAAAGGCTGGCAGGCTTAAAGAGAGTAGATTCAAGGCATGGTTTGAGAAAGGTGGGAGTAGTAAAAAGGGCAAAGGGAGGAAGGATGCAAAGCCAAAAAGATCCCAAAAAGGTAACAAAAATAGATGCAAGTTGTGCCAGGAACTTGGGCATCGAGTTGGATCTCTCAAATGTTGTTACACTCCTAAAAGGCCAAAGTATGTTGGCATATGTTTGCATTGTTTAATATTTTGTTGCATTTTTCAATTACTAACCAGTTGACACGCTTTATCTTTTTAGGAGGAAGCGTGCAGGTGAGCCCCTTGTTGTTGAAGAGTGCTGGCCAAAGAAAAAGGCAAGAGGCAATGGCTGTAGAAGAAAGAGAAGTTTTGGTGAAACAATACAACCAGATTTGGATGGTGTGGTGCAAAATGACCAAGACTTGGATGTGTTGCTGCATGATGAGCAAGATTTTGATGTTCTGGTGCCAACTGAAGATATGGGTACCTCTGAAGATATTCCAGCTAATGTTATGCAAACTAAGCCTTTGTTGGAAGTTGAGTTGCCAAATGAAGATATTCCAGCTGATGTGGTGCCAACTGAGCCTATATTGGAAGTTGTGTTGCCAAGTGGTGATATTGGGTCCGATGATACTACAACTGTTGTGGTGCAAAATGAAGCTGTTGTTCCAGTCAGTCTAGTGAAGAAAATCAAGAGCTTGAGTGAACTGGGTGTTGTACAACCAAAAACAAGCATTGGTAAAAATAAGAAGAAGAAATCGAGTGGTGGCAAGAAGCAGAAGTGAAAATTTGTTGAAACTTATGTATTGCTACTATGCTGTAGTAATAAAACCTTGGCTGAATTTGTGTAATGGTATTTTTACTTTGATATGATGTGTATTTGTGTAATACTATTCAAGTTTGAGACAAAATTCAAATTTGAGCCAAAATTCAAATTTGGGCCAAAATTCAAATTTGAAGTTATTTGGTCTGTGCTATTGGTGTTACAATGATTTCTGGACCCCAAACCCTAAACCCTAAAAACCCTAAACCCTAAACCCTAAAAACCCTAAACCCTAAAACCCTAAAACGCTCACCTCTCTTCAAAAACCTACAACCTCGTTCTTGATAGCCATCTTTTGTGAAGGTTTTTTTATAAACATATCCGTAGTCCAAGTTTCTTATTTTCCCTAGATACTTAGTCACATAGAACGATGATCGGCACAAGTTTTATATATTTTTTGATTCTTTGAATTAGTTATGCTCAACCCTAACCGTTGAAAACCTCTCAAAACCCCTGAAACCCCATCAAAACCCCGCACTCCTATGGGCCATTGGATCGCTGTGAATGGATGGTCTGGATCAAGCACTAGGGCTACGTCAGCGATCCGCGGGCTGCACTCGGATTGGCTGATTCAAAGATGCTGAATTTTATAACACATATCATTCTGGACCATTGGATGGATGTGAACATAAGCAACGGCCTAGATCAGGAGCCAGTTTTAGCCCATTTTTTACATTGTATAAGACTGAGCAGGCCTGCCATGTGTTGTTGGGCTTAATTAAAGTGTCCCACCCGTTGGACCGATGGACACCATGCTGCATTTGAGGCCTGAAAAGCATGCACGTGCGCACATCCCTGCCGCGGCCGCCCTCGCAGCGTTCGACATTGCATGCATGTCATCGAGCACGCCCGCTGACACCCTCATCGCATTATGGCTATTTACCCATTCTAGATGGGTCTAGATGCCCAACCATCGCTAGCCACTGCATGCATGGCATCGAGCTCATCTCTCGACGCGTTTTCCATTGCTGGAGTAATACGCTGGTCGTTGGCATTACTACTACAATGCATGCGCGTGTACACACAGGTTGGCTCGGGTGACTCGATGCCACATTGCCCGTTTCCCATGCAATTATGAGGAAGAATAAAACCAAACGTTAAAATGGTGCACCTCAGCTATTTAAGTACACCCAAGCCTACATCTTCCTCTACATCTTCCTCTCACTCTCCTTCATCTCCCATCTTCACCACAAGCCGTCTAAGCCCTCCCAAGATCATCTCGAAGCTAGCAAGCAAGATGCAGTTCACCGGGGCTACCTATCGTGTGTCGCCCACCTTCCCCGAGAGGCTGTACCCTGCCGGAGTCCGGGTGGAGAACACCCTACGGGTGTGGGCGATCTCGAGGTGGAGGGGGGCAAGGGGGCTGACCTAGTTCTTCCTCTCCCCCGGCTACCGCCACCTCCCGAGGGGATCTCCAGCCATGTTCCGTGTCGAAGTGGTCAGCAGCAATGGCCATCCTATCGGGCTCATCGTGAGGTTCACCAACCCCTTCGACGCCTACTACCTCCTCAACCATGTTTTTTGGTGTGGATGCGAGTAGATCACATTCACCATGTACAACATCTTCACCGACTTCCACATCGCCTTCCCCACCGATGAGCGCATGCACACCCTCCCGTACCCCATCGACGCCGACGAGTGAAGGATTTGACCAGGGAGGAGAGGAGTTGTCCATGGAGGAGTTGGCTTTGGAGCAAGCAAGCAAGCCGGTGGTGTTCTATTATTGTTTTGTTGGGTTGAACTTGAACTATCTATATAAGTTGTAATGGTACTATGTATGTCGTACTACCCTTATATCCATATTAGTTGTAATGTGGTACTATATATCTAGCTCATGCAATGCTACTACTTATGCTACTATATTGTGATGCGTTCTCTGGATTTTTTCTCTCTAGTTGATGTTGGTCAGTTGATATATATCGTGCTTGATGTTCTATCTAGTTGATATATGTGTTACTAATAAAAGTTAGATTCCACTATGGACATGTGTGCATGCATGTATCTAGTTTATCTATGTTCTATCTAGTTGATCTTTGTTCTATCTAGTTGATCTATTTAGTTTGCAAATAAAATTTCATATCTCGGTGTGCTGCATGTGTGCCCGTGTGCAGTGGCGAATCTAGAAAAAAAATGGAGGGCGGGCTGGGCTGCCTGGGTCATGCAAATATGTGTTGGATTGGGCCTGCAAGTAG
>NC_041384.1:740450062-740458270 GCF_002162155.2 Triticum dicoccoides
GGGTCCAGCCCATACGGCGGCGGGCGGATGGGCACGGGCGGTCGTCTCTTCTAGCTGCGAACAGGTGGGTCCCGGGCTTACTGGACAAGTGGTGGGTCCCGCGCTTACGTGGATAAGTTGTGGGTCCGGCCCATAACAGCTAATGAGGGCATCAGTTCAGCTTAAGGGCCATGTCGTGTCTGGGCTATTTGCTCGCTCAATAGTGTCGCCACAGAGCCATTTTCGTCAACAACGTCGCAGTCCGTCCAATTCCAAGGAAAGATGTCGCACAGAAGCTATTGACCCGATTACAAGGAAGGCATCCAGGCTGGACTGTTGACACTGGTTGGAAGATATGGAGCATGCTAGAACATCCAAGACAGAAGTAAAGAAAGAAAAAACAGTACTAGTGATGGAAGCAAAAACAGGGGAAGATACCGGCATATAGCGTTGCTGACGAAGATTCCCACGTTGCTGCTACTTGGGCGGCGCCGGTGGCGCGAACGGCTGCGGCGCGGCCGCCTCGGTTCCGGCCGAGCATGTAGCACCCCAGCGCCAGGACGAGCAACAGGAGGATCGCCGGGATCGATATCACGAGGTAAAACATAGCTGAACGGGGCGAGCGAGCGGCCCTCTCGCTGCCTCTCCTTGCCTACAACTCCGGAGCACTGCGAGAGATACCAGAAATCACCACACAACGAACACTAACACGGTCACGCACACGGCGTGCTAGAAGCGATAGGCGCTGAACCTGGGGACGACGTGGGGCAGCTCACGAGGCTCAGGTCAGCATTTCAAGCGGTGCCACGACAGGTGGGATTGTGTGACAGCCGAGCCTTCGGCGTGAGCGGCGAAGGTTGACGCTCCAGAACAAACTGACGTATAAGCCTGGACCAACGTTGTGTGTGTGGGTGTGTGTGTAGAAAAGGCTTAGGATTACTGCTGCTTCGATACAAAGGATTCCTCTGGAGAAGGGGAACGACGTTGAAACCACCGGGTTTAAGTTGATCGACGGTTGGACCTATGACCAAAACCGCTCATCGATTTTGACTTCAAAGTCATCTTTTGATTCAGAAAAGCCCATCAATCAAATTGAACACCAAATTTGTGTGTTACACGCATTGCGACTGATACACCAGTCAAGAAAGACATCAGATCTCTCACAGTTTGTCCACAGACGACAACAAAGGCAAAGGTACCAATATGAAATCACACATAACTAGTAATAAAAACGCTTCAGCGAAAATTAATTTAATGTCCACAGTACATAAGGTAAAAAAATAGCTAAATTCCAAAATACAGAGGGCTATACATATGGACAGTGTATAGCCAAGTTCATAAAGTCAAAGACGGCTACAAACACAACAACACATAAGTCGTTCCTTTCTAGTTTCTCAGCTGAGACTAATCAAAACATAGATTGCAGGGGGAGTTCCATAAAGCCATCAACATATATTCTTTTGCCTTCGATGATTAACTACCTTGTAGAAGATAGTTCGCACCTTGTAGGATGGTCTCCAGATTACTACAACACATTGAGAAGCCAGGTCAGCTCAAACTGAAACAAACCAAATATGAGATATATATGTCAAACTGACAACTGAATAAGAGGTAGTTTCAGAGGTGTTGGAGCTTTTTCAGAATGGGGACACACCAATATAATCAATCGAAGTTTGTAACTTTGTATGCTTGAATTGCCGGCTTAACTACTCCCATGTTCAAAAATTTATATTTCCGGAAAAGACATAACCTAAAGGATCTTATGCTTGAATAGCTCTTTGAGACCATGTAAAATGCAAGGTGCTTAGAGATGTGCATGTAAAAATAAACCGGATTTTGCTGAAGCACTAGTGCTTGTTTTTATGGACAGAGGTGCCTAAGTAAGCGGCTATACAAATAAGCACCGACGCTTAAGAAAAAAAACTGGTTCATTTTCACAAGAGCCTCCCTAAACACCTTGCATTGTACATGCCTGAGTTCCTTGCAACAGCTGATCCGAATGAGGATGGTAGTAAGTACTAAGTAGTAAGTAGCAGATGATGTCTTTATGGGGTAATAAAAACATGACACTTGGAAAAACCTTCAGCACATACTTAAATATGAAATGATGTAAGCAGATCAAGGCTAGAAGGAATATACCTTTGAAAGAACACAATGAGATACCGTAGAATGTACCAGAGAAGGCAAAGCATCAATGTATCTGTAACAGTTAAGTGATAACATATTTTGAACTTTTCTGAATGGCTTGCTGAGATCCATCAGTAATTGGAAACAATTCAAGTGTTGAAAACTTCAAATACAATAGAAAAAGTCCAGATCTGTTAGATTTTTTTATGCAGTCTGAAAACCTTCCCAATTTCCACAAAGTTGCTGACAGAACAAAGGAGAAAAACAAATGTCCCTCCCGACAAACAACATTTGCAAGTTCCACTATACACACAGTACACATATTCTACAGGCAAGGCAGTGGATACACTTGACACATCATAATATCTTTGCATGCATGGCAACATAGAGTATGAACCATAGCTCAGCTGTGGTCGAAGGCGGGAGGATTAGGCATTTCAGCGGTAATTCCAATGATGCCTAGCTTGTAGGGCCGTGGTATTGTTTGTGGTGCGAAACTCTACAGCTGTACATAAACTGCTTTTCTATCAATGCAGTGAGACACAAAGCCTTTTGCATTTTCTGGAAAGAAAAAACATTGGCATGTAGAGAACTTGACACTGGAAATTCGGAAGGGAGGATACCAATCTATTGCAAGAGGGAAGAGTTGCAGGAAGAATGAGGAGAGTAAAAAAAGTACGCCATTATATAGTTGAACAGTTTTGAGTATGTCGCAAGAAAATCACAGTAAGATGAAGGTGGAGTTATCTGGATTCATGAAGACAAGAGTAGTTTGTATAGAAATTCGGACAGAAGGGTATGAGGTTTGTTTGCCTAGCTGATTAGTTTGGTGAAAAAGATATGCTGAGCTTATACTGATAACTACTATTTTAAGTTTTTCGCATTGTAACCTTTGCTAGAAAACCAAACTATAGGGAGTCATTTCAACAACAATGGGAGATGGCAATTTACATACGGCGTGCATTTTCAGGCAGTGGCTTGCTGTGTCATAGTTCAGAAGGTTATTAGGTTTTGTATCATCGGATTCCCTATGATGATTCACTTGTCATATATCTATGTATTGATATTCACATATTCATCATTGTATAAGATTATTTTTCATAGTTCTGCAAGGCACAAGATCTAATTGGTTTGAGGATGCAGATTGACAGATTTACAGTAAGTGCTAAGGCATGTGACCTACAAGCTTAGTCCTGCACTGCCCCTTGGTAGTAGTCAATTATCCAGGTTGGAGGGTATGCTGAAGGCGGCTTGGCTTGTATAGACAAATCGGTTGGCGACTGGAGATGCCTGATATCGTAGTCTAGAGAATATGCTAGGACAAATCAAATCGGTTCTACACAACAACTAAACGAAAACCCTTGCAAACTCTAATTAGATTCTACAGCCTCCGAATTACCAAATAAAATATAAATTCTAAACCATCCTAGTCAAAACGGGAAATATAGTAATTCCTTTAACACAGAAGGCATGTAATTCAAAACCAGAAAGACCCCTAAATCCCATAAGCAACATAACTCACTACCGGCTGCAGGGTTCCGTCAGATTCAGCAAGCAACAACCTCGGCACCACCAAAACGCACTCAATATAACGCAAAAGGCGAATTCTTTAGCAGTTCAGTAAATCAAAACATGAAGCGAAGGGTGAAAGGATACTGAAGAGGTAGCGCTCCCACCAATCAAGCATGTAGAGGCCGATGTTGACATTGTACAGGTGGATCTTGCGCCCGATCCAATTCATCCTCCCCCAGTGAGACCCGACGCCGCAGATCCTTCGCTCAGATCCGGAAACAAGCGGCGAGATGTTGAACTTTCTGAGGAGGAAGAAGGGCGTGGTGTTCTGCGGGATCGGGGCGGATCTCTCAGAGGATCTTCTCTCGGCCGATGGCGTGGGTTTGTTCGGAAGCTAAACGCTTCAGATCTGAACTTCGCATATAAGAGCATCTCCAGCAATTGGCCCACATAGTATGCATAAGAATCTCCGCCTAGGGGGCGAGCCGGCGTTACAACCGGCTCTGGGACAATTAGGTACCCAGCCGTTGTCCCCAGATGTCGATATCGCCCCATTTTTTACGCAAATGTAGTTAAAACCGAGTCGTTTCTGCCAGCTGGTAGACGCCAGCCGCCGTGCGCGTGCAACTTTTTCTTAAGATTGCATAGGTCTTTTATTAGTAAGAAAACGGAAACAAGTACTCCTTTTGTCCAGAAATACTTGTCATCAAAATGAATAAAAGGGAATGTATCTAGATGTATTTTAGTTCTAAATACACCCTTTTTTTATCCATTTTGAAGACAAGTATTTTCGGACGAAGGGAGTATATCTCTACTCCTAATGGAGCAGTTGATAGTCTCCGTTCCGGATTTTTTTTGTCCCACCTCCCACCTTTACTGGTTTTTTTTCGCTGTTTTTTTCTCGTCCCTCCTCCCACCATCCTTTGATTTTTCTTTCGTCTCTCCGCCTCGATTGTAAAAAAACAGCCACGAGGCTCCCCTCGATCTGTTTCCTCATTCTATCATCAAGACTCCCCTAGCCGCTGAGCCCTTCGCCACCTCTGAGATCCGCCGCCGCCCCTCTGATTCTGGCGACGCCATCCGGCTCACGCGTCGGCCGCCACCAGCGCGGCTCACCCCTGTCTCCCCAATCGATGCCCAGCACCTCCTCGCCGTTCCCTCCCTGCGCGCGCCCCTACGGCTAACCCTAGCCGCCAACTCGTGTTACGGGCACTGAGGATGGGTGCGGGGCAGCCGCGTCACTGAGGGGATGGACCGGCTGGGACGTCACCGCTTGGGTGGAGTAGCAGGGGCAGCGGTGGCGCCGTGTTGGGGCGGAGGACAAGGATAGTGACAACGGGCGGAGGCATCGTTGGCGGCGGCGGCGGCGAATCTGGCAGAGCCCCTCTCTCTCTCCAAGCCTGCCCCTCTCACCCTGTTCCTCAAGCGGCAAGACCCCAGGGGGATGGAGGCCTGACGACGCGGGCGTTGGTGCGCGGGCGTGGCGGTCCGCCGGCGGCCAGAGGACGCCCATCCCCTACAAAAGCAGCAGAAGGCAACTGAAAAGCGGAGCGGATCAAGCACCCGGGGTCGCCTGAGGCGGCTCGGTGCACCTCCAAGTGCGACAGCAACTGCGTCCTCCGTGGAGCCAGCACTCCCGGCATCATCAGGCCCTTCAACGTCAGAAGGTAATTAGACCAAGGGATGAGTCATCGATGGATGGATTATGTCAAGCCCTTCAACACGAACACTTGGGAAGGGTATCAGAGACTCTTGGCGGGGGATTCCTCCTTGACGGTCCATGGGGAAGTACCGTATGAAGGAGATAGGGTGCCATGTCGAAGGTGCGGTGGGCATCATCTGGTTTAAGTGAAGAGGGCTCTAGCGAGAAATGTCCTGCTATGATGGAAAACCGAGCGAGAAGGGTAGGGTATGACAGGAAAATGTCGTGGGTGTGGTTTTTGTGTTGGGACCACATGTTGGTGATAGCATGTCAGATAGGCCGGACAACCACATTTCTCTCCTACATACGGGCTAATTTGAGGGAGCCCGAATTGTCTAGATTGTTAAATTTTGGAGACGTTCGCTTGGCGCCCATTTGATCCCGTACATGCTCGACTCTATGAGAGAGAAGTGAGTTACCTTGAAGACCACCTTATTTTTTCTTTTAATTTATTTATATGTATTTTAGCATGTAGCAACCCACGGGCATTCTAGTAGTTTTCTTTTAATAACCGAGAAAAGTTTTCCAAGATCTAAAAAAGTGTTTTTTTACTTCCAACTTTTTAAGGCAATTTTAACTTACAATTTGCTTTCATCAACACTAGGTGGATAGTATATCCTAAAGGATCAACTACCAATTCTGTTGGGGGGCTTAAACAAAAATAAATTGCCTCTCAATTATAGATAAGCTGCTTCTTCCTAATTTAAAAAATAAGGTACCCTAAATTTGTTGAGGCTTCTGACTTAGTTATCCTATAACCGGTTTAGGAGCCCCAAGAAATAAGAGAGGCGGATTATGGGAAAAGCTAGGGAGGAGATGGCTTATCTTTTGAGTAACCAAAAGAACTGGCCCTTGCTCACATGGAAGTTGCCATGTGTTGGCGTGCACCTTTTTGGGATTCATGTAGCCCACGCGGCTACTCACGCGTCTGACATGGTCCAGCGACACCGATTAGAGATGAACTCACAATCAGAGATATAGAGGTTGTAGCTGAAGAAGGCATGATTCTTGTTAGTGCTCTTCCCTCAACAGCAGGAAGACGCCTCAACAAAACACGGGTTGAACAACGCCGCGCTAGATTCAAGCAGATGTTGTTTCCCAAGGCACAAGCAGGCCTCAAGGTGAAGATTGGAAAGGGAGAATAACACCCAACTGAGCTCAACTTTTATAGAAGAAGGCCTCCCTTTGATGCAGAAAATAAGAGAGAACTTAACCAAAGGAAGAAGGAGGCGTTGCCAGGAAAGGTAGATAAATGTATGCAACACCTAAGAACCGTCCGGTCAGACCAATAGGAAGAAGAAGATGAAGCACCAAGTCAAGAAACTCGACAGAGAGAAGGATGATGAGGACCAAAACCATTGAGCATAGGTGGAGAAAACATGTGTTTATTGTATGTAGGATCGAAAGTATGTCTAGAGGGGGGGGGGGTGATTAGACTACTTGACCAAATAAAAATCTAGCCTTTTCCCAATTTTAGTTCTTGGCAGATTTTAGCTATCTTAGCACAAGTCAAGCAATCTCCACACAATTCAAGCAAGCATGCAAAAGAGTATATGAGCAGCGGAAAGTAAAGCATGCAACTTGCAAGAATGTAAAGGGAAGGGTTTGGAGGAATCAAACGCAATTGGAAATACGGATGTTTTTGTCATGGTTCCGATAGGTGGTGCTATCGTACATCCACATTGATGGAGACTTCAACCCACGGAGGGTAACGGTTGCGTGAGTCCACAGAGGGCTCCACCCACGAAGGTTCCACGAAGAAGCAACCTTGTCTATTCCATCACGGCCGTCGCCCATGAAGGAGTTGCCTTACTAGCGGTAGATCTTCACGAAGTAGGCGATCTCCTTGCCCTTTACAAACTCCTTTGTTCAACTCCACAATCTTGTCGGAGGCTCCCAAGTGACACCTAGCCAATCTAGGAGACACCACTCTCCAAGAAGTAACAAATGGTGCGTTGATGATGAACTCCTTGCTCTTGTGCTTCAAATGATAGTCTCCCCAACACTCAACTCTCTCTCATAGGATTTGGATTTGGTGGAAAGAAGATTTGAGTGGAAAGCAACTTGGGAAGGCTAGAGATCAAGATTCATATGGTTGGAATGGAATATCTTGACCTCAACACAAGTGTAGGTGGTTCTCTCTCAGAAAATGTGTATTGGAAGTGTAGGTATGTTCTGATGGCTTTCTCCACAAATGAAGAGTGGGTGGAGGGGTATATATAGCCTCCACACAGAATCTAGCCATTACACACAATTTGCCAAACTCGGTGGGACCGAATGGTTAAACTCGGTCGGACCGATTCAGCAAACCTAGTGACCGTTAGGATTTTCGGTGGGACTGAGATGCAACTCGGTAGGACCGATATGGTTAGGGTTAGGGCATAACGTAATCTCGGTGTGACCGATTACACAAACTCGGCGGGACCGATTTTGGTAATAAGCTAACCAGAGAGTTGGTCAGGTAAACTCGGTGGGACCGATTCGCTCATCTCGGTGAGACCGAGATGTTACAAAAGGGAAACAGAGAGTTTACATTGCAATCTCGGTGGGACCGATCGCTCATCTCGGTAAGACCGAAACATTACGAAGGGAAACAGAGAGATTACAATCCCATCTCGGTGAGACCGAGATCCCTATCGGTGAGACCGATTTGCCTAGGGTTTGTGGCAGTGGCTATGACATTTGAAACTCGGTGGCGCCGGATAGAAAGAATCGGTGGGGCCGAGTTTGACTTTTGGTTTAGGTCATATGTGGATGTGGGAGAGTAGTTGAGGATTTTGGAGCATATCACTAAGCACTTTGAGCAAGCAAGCCATTAAGCAACACCTCATCCCTCCTTGATAGTATTGGCTTTTCCTATAGACTCAATGTGATCTTGGATCACTAAA
>NC_041384.1:740458621-740468029 GCF_002162155.2 Triticum dicoccoides
ATCTTGGTGGAGCGCTCAAAATGATAAGAATTAAATACATGCACTCATCACCAAGCAAAGTGAATGATCATATAAGGATAAGTAAGATAATATCATCTAACAAGCATAAGTGTATCTTATGATCAACCACATGATCATCAATGTCTCACAGATAATAGCATAGTATCTCAAGCAATCAAAAGACAAACAAAGTTCAACCACCAAATCAAGAGAGAATAAAAAGCAACGCTCTCTCTCGAAGCCTATGATCTATACATTTTTCTCCTTCTTTGGCAACAAGTTACCAAAAAGTTCATAGAAAATGCATAGCACTAAAACGTCTCTCAATCTTGGTCTTCAGGTGGTGGTGTCCGGAGAACGCCAAGGACGAAGGCTTCAGTCGAAGTAGATGGAGCTGATGGAGTTGGTGCTGGAGCTGGTTGCGCTGAAGCTGTAGCTGGTGCAGATGCAGTGACTCTAGTGTCTGGAACGGGCACCGCAGCCGATCTCTGAGCTCGAGGCACTCTGACAAATGCATCAGTGGTTGTCCTTCCCTTCCTCTCCTGCATGTCATCCTGTAGCTGCTCCACAACAGACTGAATCTCAGTTACTTTGACATCTAAATCATAGAATTTTTGTTCCATGATTCTTTCCAGGCTCTCCTGGTTTTGAGTTAGGGTGGCCAACCCCTTCTCAATCCTCAGAGTTGATGCTATCAAATAACCAAGCTGGTCCTGCTTCCTTTTCAAAAAGTACTCAGATGCCTCCTCTTGAGTTGGCATCTTGGCAGCCTTCTCTTTCTTTGCTTTCTCCTTCTTCTCTTGAGCTTGTACTGATGATGGTTCATTCTCATTCATCACAACTTGATTGTCCTCAAAGTCAGGATAGATAGGCAAGTGTTCCTTATCCAACAAGTATGTGCCTGTGCCCATCTTTGAGTTTATCAACTCCTGGATCTGTGGGGCATATCCACAACTTCTTTTTTGGTCAGCTGCAGTCCTCTTGATAGTCTCAACTATAAGGCTCATGACCTTGAACTTCTGTGGCACATCAAATATATGTAGCAAGTTAATTGCATGGCCTCTGATCATTCTGTGATCACCAGACTTGGGCAAGAGAGTGTGCCTAAGGATCCAATTGATTGTAGGCAGCCCTGACAGCAAGTGTTTTACTGACCCAAACTGGTGAGTCTCAAGATCATCTTTAGGAATCTCCTTGTACATGTTTGCCATAGAGTTGTGATCCATCTTCTTCTTGGCATAGACATCCAAGTCATCTTCTTCTTCCTTAGGAGCATTGATCAGATTTGCCCATTCCTCAATAGTTGAGTGGTACCTTGTACCTTCAGACATCCATACTATCCTGCCATCTGGATAGAAGTGTGCTGTGGAGTAGAATTGCATTATGAGCTCCTCATTCCACTTTGTGAGATTCTGCCCAACAAAGTCTGCAACTCCACAAGCACTGAAGCTGTCAAACACACCAGGATAGTGTTCCTCATTTTTGTTGATATACTTCCAGTCGACCCACCTCATTTCACACACACTATAGGCTTCTTGTCCAGCAGCACTGTCTCATAGAAATCTTGCTGTTCCTTTGTGTGGAACCTGTAATCAACAGCAGTCCTTCTCCTGGTAGCATATGGATCTGTCTCTCTCCATAGCCTCAACCCCGAGTCTCTCCTGATCTTCATGTTCTCAGCCACGGGATGAGCATCATTGTGGTCTGGAATCTTGGGTTTGAGCTTTCTCTGGACTTGTCCTTCATCATCTTCATTAGCAGCAACTTCAGACACTGGGGCCTTGTTCTTCTCAGCAGCTGGTATACTCCTGGTATTCCTCTTAGGTGCACTCTTGGGCTTGGAGGCTGCTTTGGGTGCTTCTTTGGGCTTTGATGAAGCAGCCACTGTCCTGATAGCATCACCCATAAGCTTCTGGGCCTTAGGTGCTGGTGCAGCAACCTCTTCTTCCTCTTCCTCTTCAAAATCTCTCATGATTGAGGATCTCCCAAGCACTCTAGCAGTGGTCTTTTTGATCCTCTCCTTCCTCTTCTTCCCTTCTGCAGCAGCCTCTTTGGGTTGAGATTCCAAAGATGCTTGAGAGGAGGCTCTGGCTTTAGACATTGGCTGTCTCCCTGCTGACCTCTTGGTCTTCAGACCTGGCTTGGTTGAAGCAGCTGTGCCATATTCCTTCTTAAGCACTTTCTTCTTTGATGTGGCATCATCCTAAGTGGCCACATAGTCTTCATCCTCAGACTCTGAAGTTTTCTTCTTCCTTGTTCTCGTGGCAGCTTTGGGCAAGTTGCTGGGAGTGCTCCTGCTACCATCATCTGAACTGCTAGAGGGACTAGTGCCCTCACTCAGGTGAACCTGCTCCTCTGACCTGTTCTGGCTGTCACTCTGATCAGACATATTGCAAACACTGACATCAGACCCTGTGAATAGATATAGATGAGATAGAGTGGATGAGCATCACAAAATGCAGAGGTTTTTGCAAAAGAATGAGTTAAAAACTTAGTTTTAGTTTTCCACAGAAAGCATTTTGGATCAACCGATTTGTAAACTCGGCGATACCGAAGCAGCTGTTGGAACCTAAACTAGTGAACTCGGTCAGACCGAGTCACAGTTCGGTGGCACCGAGACTGCTAGGGTTTCACAAAGTCCTGAACTCGGTCACACCGATTTGCAATTCTTGGTCAGACCGAAAATTACATGTGCAATGGCCTGAGCCGAATTGGTGGTACCGAGTTCCACAACTCGGATGGTCCGAGATGGTTTCAGCGGAAACCTAACCCTAAATTTCCAATTCAACTCTAATCTACGGAGTGTTTTGACTGGATAGAAGCGTTTCAATCATGGTAAGAATCATAATGAACACAATGTGCTAGGAATCGGACGGGGATAGCACTGTGATCGAGTCCATACCCTAGTTTGGCAATGAACTCGCTACGGCGGCAACGGCGGGGAAGAATTCCATTGACGGCAGCGGAGACCAGCGGCAGGAGGCGACTGGCGACGAGGAGGACGATCCGGAGACCCAGGAGGCAGAGCGAGCTATGCGCGGGCGAAGGGGTTTCGGAGAAATTTCCAAAATTTTGCCCGTGAGTACATATAGCCCGACCCTGTCGGTGTGACCGAGTGGAACAACTCGGTGGCACCGAGATTCATAACTACAAGCAGTTACTGAAACTCGGTGTGACCGAAAGGTTCAAATCGGTTGCACCGAGATTGAAAACCTAGATCGACTTAGTGATCTCGGTATCACCGAAATGGAGGAACCGGTCAGACCGAAAAGCACAAAGAAGTTTTGGAAGTTTAAGTCTATGACTAATCGGGGACTCCGAGTGCTCCTCACACAGAGTGGTACGAATCTGACTTGATCAAATTTTGTGATGTAGCAGGAATAGAGTTTGAGACGAGAAAAGCATAGATAGCTAGAGAGGGTTCTTAGGCATTCTTGTCCATCCACTTGGCAAAAGAAAAGAAAACCAATCAATCAAAACAATAAGTGGATGTCTGCGAATGAATAAAATATGCAATCAACATGCTCACACAATAAAATGGCAATTGAAATATGTGGCAAAGCATGCACAACCAATTCTAGCATCTATCAAACAATTGGCGATGACTAGGTCATCTATATATGAGTATATTGACTTAGGGGTCAAATGAGAACATTTGATCATAGGTCATACTCATCGTTTAAGCACAAGTGGGGTTACCACTTTTACATAAAGCATTGTTGTGTTCACACCATTAGAGTTGCTTTAGCTCAATTCTTAGAGTAAAGCTCCCCCTAGATGTGAGATCCCCCCTAAGAGGGATGAACTAACCTTGGGTTTTGTCGATGATGACTTCATGTAGATGTTGAAGATGTGGATGCTCAATGTTGATGTAGATCATTTGGAGCTATCCATTGGAGTGAGTTGCACTTTCAATACCTACACGGGTTAGTCCCACAAGGAACAAACAAGGATATCCATAGACATAGAGTGATGCACACACAAGATGATGTCTATGAAAGCTTTTAGGTTACCTTGTCCCTTGTCTTACAAACAAGAGGGTTTGTGACTCCTTAAACTAGTGCAAGATGTGAAAGTTGATTGCACTTGTTCTTGCCAAGATGATACGAGTGAAGTATGTTGGCGGAGTCACCCTCAAGAACTCTCTAGTTCTTCTTATTCGGGATCCACACCATCTTGATGGGAATCCTCGGTGTTGTAGTTGTATTTGATGAAGTGGAACTTGAAGTAGTCTTGGGAACCCACTTGACCAAGGCCTTAGGAGCTTCTTCAAATGCATCAATTTCCTCTGGAAGCTTGTCCTTGCCTTTTTGCTTGTGGTCTTGTGGTGGAAGATCATCTTGAGCTTGTGTCCCTTTGAGAGATGTAGGATCATACTTCTCTTGTTGAGGAACAAATTTCGTCTTGGGGTATTGATCTTCTTCCCACTCAACTCCATTGGCATTGAACTTTCGTTCAAAACCAACACCTTGATTCTTCCGGTGCCTTCCTTGCATGCGTACAATTTCCTCGAATTGCTTACTTCCGGCAAGGCTCTTGTAAACACCTTTCTCTGTAATTCCCTTCAATAAGCTATTTTCTTGCTCAAGTGTAACTTGGCTAAGAGAATCATTAGTGGAATCAAGAGAACTACTAGAAGCAACAATATTGGATTTAGCATGATTATTGTTACTACTAGAGGAAGAATCTTTCTTGTTCTTGTTACTAGACTTGACTTGAGGCATGTAAGTGGATAAGAGTAAATGCTTGGCAATGTAAGAAGAACTTTTCTTACGAAGATCATCATTGATTGCTTTTAAGAACCCATGCTCTTGCTCAAGGTTGAGCTTTTCAAAGCGTAATTTCTCATGAGTCCTTAAAAGTTCTCGATGATCTCCTAAGATAGTTTCATGAGCTAACTTAAGAGTGTTTAGTTCTTTAGTTAGAGACTCAATCTTCTCCTTGTCATTGTCATTCATTTTATCTTGATTAGCATGATTAATTGACGTTTCATCATAGTATTCATCACTAGAGTTGTCAACAAGTAAATCATCATCACCTAACAAGTCATCTTCATCACTATTGAAATCAACATACTCGGGGTGTGATACCTTTGGGCCTTTAGCCATGAAGCATGTTCCAACTCCTTCATTTGGTGAGTCAAATATGTCGTAGGAGTTAGTTGTCACAAGTGCTAGATCGGCAACACCTTCATCTTGAGTATATTCGGAGTCGGAGTGATAGCTTCTCTCGGAGTGGTTGTCGGAGTCGGAGCCGCATACCCATTCACCAACATGAGCTTGATGTCTTCGTTTTGTGTAGCTCCTTGATGACTTGTCCTTTCTTTCCGAATCCTTGCTTCTCCGTGAGGGTCTTCGTTCATAAGGATCATCTCTACTCCTTCTTTCTCTAGATGGTGATTCTTCTCTTCTACTTCTTCTCTTGGGATAATCTTCTCTTCCCTTGTAGGGGGCCGTACACTCATTGGAATAGTGTCTGGGCCTTCCACAATTGTAGCATTTTCGCTCTCGACTAGAAGATCTTTTGTCATTGTAGGACCTTAACTTGGAGCTTCTCTCTTTGCTTCTACTCTTGTAGAACTTGTTGAAGTTCTTCACCATTAAGCTCAATTCTTCATTGAAGGTTTGTTTCTCACTCGATGATGTGGGGGCTTAACATGAGGCTTTGTAAGCACCACTTGATTTGTTGTGAAGTTCCTCTTTATCCTTGAGTGACATATCATGAGCAACAATTCTTCCGATGACTTCCGTTGGCTTGAGATCTTTGTAATTGGGCATCATTTGGATCAATGTGGCAAGCCTAGAGTACATTTCAGCAACACCTTCACCATCCTTCATTTTGAACTTGTCAAGTTGACTTTGAAGCACATCCAATTTGGATTCCTTGACGGAGTCGGTACCTTCGTGCATATCAATCAAAGTATCCCAAATTTCCTTTGCATTCTCAAGACGGCTGATTTTGTTGAATTCTTCGGGGTACAATCCGTTGAAGAGGATATCACAAGCTTGAGCGTTGTATTGCAGCATTTTCAACTCTTCCGCGGTGGCTTCACGGTTCGGTTCTTTCCCAGTAAAGAATTCACCTTGCAAGCCAATACACACAATAGCCCAAACGGCGGGGTTATGTCCAAGAATATGCATTTTCATCTTATGCTTCCAACAAGCAAAATTAGTACCATCAAAGTAAGGACCTCTACGGTGATAATTTCCCTCGCTAGACGCCATACTCTCCTAGGTTGTGAAACCAAGGCTATGACCACCAAAAGCTATGGAAATCAAAGCAAATGGAGACCAAAGCTCTGATCCCACTTGTAGGATCGAAAGTATGTCTAGAGGGGGGTGATTAGACTACTTGACCAAATAAAAATCTAGCCTTTTCCCAATTTTAGTTCTTGGCAGATTTTAGCTATCTTAGCACAAGTCAAGAAATCTCCACACAATTCAAGCAAGCATGCAAAAGAGTATATGAGCGGCGGAAAGTAAAGCATGCAAATTGCAAGAATGTAAATGGAAGGATTTGGAGGATTCAAACGCAATTGGAGACACGGATGTTTTTGTCGTGGTTCCGATAGGTGGTGCTATCGTACAACCACGTTGATGGAGACTTCAACCCACGGAGGGTAACGGTTGTGCGAGTCCATGGAGGGCTCCACCCACGAAGGGTCCACGAAGAAGCAACCTTGTCTATTCCATCACGGCCGTCGCCCACGAAGGACTTGCCTCACTAGTGGTAGATCTTCACGAAGTAGGCGATCTCCTTGCCCTAACAAACTCCTTGGTTCAACTCCACAATCTTGTCGGAGGCTCCCAAGTGACACCTAGCCTATCTAGGAGACACCACTCTCTTAGAAGTAACAAATGGTGTGTTGATGATGAACTCCTTGCTCTTGTGCTTCAAATGATAGTCTCCCCAACACTCAACTCTCTCTCACATGATTTGGATTTGGTGGAAAGAAGATTTGAGTAGAAAGCAACTTGGGAAGGCTAGAGATCAAGATTCATATGGTTGGAATGGAATATCTTGACCTCAACCCAAGTGTAGGTGGTTCTTTCTCAGAAAATGTGTATTGGAAGTGTAGGTATGTTCTGATGGCTTTCTCCACAAATGAAGAGTGGGTGGAGGGGTATATATAGCCTCCACACAGAATCTAACCTTAGACACAATTTGCTAAACTCGGTCGGACCGATTCAGCAAACCTAGTGACCGTTAGGATTTTCGATGGGACTGAGATGCGACTCGGTAGGACCGATATGGTTAGGGTTAGGGCATAACGTAATCTCGGTGTGACCGATTACACAAACTCGGTGGGACCGATTTTGGTAATAACCAGAGAGTTGGTCAGGTAAACTCGGTGGGACCGATTCGCTCATCTCGGTGAGACCGAGATGTTACAAAAGGGAAACAGAGAGTTTACATTGCAATATCGGTGGGACCGATAGCTCATCTCGGTAAGACCGAAACGTTACAAAGGGAAACAGAGAGATTACAATCCCATCTCGGTGAGACCGAGATCCCTATCGGTGAGACCGATTTGCCTAGGGTTTGTGGTAGTGGCTATGACATTTGAAACTCGGTGGCGCCGGATAGAAAGAATCGGTGGGGCCGAGTTTGACTTTTGTTTTAGGTCATATGTGGATGTGGGAGAGTAGTTGAGGATTTTGGAGCATATCACTAAGCACTTTGAGCAAGCAAGCCATTAAGCAACACCTCATCCCTCCTTGATAGTATTGGCTTTTCCTATAGACTCAATGTAAACTTGGATCACTAAAATATAAAATGTAGAGTCTTGAGCTTCACGCTTGAGCCAAACTTTTTGTCCTTAGAATTTTGAGGGATCCACTTTCCTCATCCATGCCATGCCATTCATTGAGCTTTTCCTGAAATATTAATCTTGGAATAATGTTAGCTCAATGAGCTATATGTTGTTAGGAATTACCAAAACCACCCAGGGATAGTTGCACTTTAATTGTACCTAAAGAGAAAAAAACAAGGAGAAAGAAAAGGCAATAAATCCATGAATGAACTACCAACCATCGCCGAAATCCCTTCCACCACCACGATGGAGATCCAATGGAAGAGGGGGTCGTAATCGAGGAGACAGGGCAACGCCAACAAAAGTCCAACAGAGAACCTCAGATATGCTCTCTTCAATTCCACTCATGGCCACCAGGAGGATAAGGAAGAGAGACCAAGAGGATCTAGTTTATTTGTAAGGGTAGAGAACTAACCGCCACTAGGAAGGCATACAACTTACAACTAAAGGAACATGACCGTGGGCCTTGCCTCCCCGACCGGCGAGGCAGTCGAATCTGGGAGAGAGAGGGTCGGGGGTGATGAAGAGAAAGGGGCAAAGAAGACACGGGGCAGAGGGGCACGATGTTCGAGGAAAGGGGAAAATTATTCTTAAGACGATGAATAAGCTAGACTTCAACAACAACCTTGACCCAAGGTACGCTAATGGCCTAATACCAACTACAATACGCTTTGTTTCATTGTTTGATTACATAGAATATTTGTTTATTCATTTGGTGTGAAGTCGATTTTTATTTTAAAAACTAGCTTGCATATTTCGATTTTTTGTCGACAACGAACAGGTTGAGTGGTGGTCCAATTGGTGAATCCTGAACCTATAACGTTATTGGTTAGGGTGCTTGTTTGATTTTTTAGCTATGCGCGTAAGCTGGTCCATAAATTGACCACACAAGTGTAGCATATTTCTTTCTTATTCCTCAAGCCTTTTCCTCCATTCTCACTAGCGCGTTGCATGTCGCTGTTGGTGCGTTTTAATGTTGTTATCCACTAATATTGCCATGCGCAACCCTCTAGATTAATGGGCTTCAGGCTGCACCACGACTTCATACTCTTCATCCAAAATGAACACATGAGGTTGGCATGCTGGAGTTGGCGGGCGCTGTTGTTTACCATTGCAGCAAGACAATGCCCCACTCACTTGTGGTGGCATGGGGGTTAGGTTAGTGTTACTACAAAGAACAATCATGCCAATGATGCTAGAGACGATGTCACATCCTGATGTGAGTGTGGGATTGTTTGCTACGACGATGTCAGTGTTGCTGCAAGTAAGCGACCGACGATGCTACGAATAGGGGCGGAGACTTAGGGGGCCAAGAAGGTGCTATAGCCCCTTGCCAATCGCTCCCCCAACCAGTTTTAGCAGGCTATGTATGCACATGATGATTCCTATTTACCGCGTACTGCAGTGGATAGCAACATAAGGCCCACCTCCTATTGGGCCGACCCATTTGCGGTTCAACTCCCACTGGTTTTGGAAGGTTCTAGAACCTTTCCTGAACCCATTTTTTTCGTATTTCCTATTTGTTAGTTTTTGTAGTTCTCTTTGGGTTGGGTTTTTCCTCCCTTTTTTCAAATTCCTTCAAAAATGAAAAAAAA
>NC_041384.1:740468111-740468731 GCF_002162155.2 Triticum dicoccoides
AAAAAAAATCAGAATGGCTATTTTTGAAATTTTGAAGATTTTTTCCTTTCCTGAATATGAAATTCATGAAATAAATTAAAATAGGTGACCATTTTTGGAATTCTTGAACATGTTTTTAAATTTAGAACATCTTATGAAATTCAGGAACATTTGTTGAATTTCTGAACACTTTCAAAATTCAAGAATATATTTTTTAATTCATGAATATTTGTTGAATTACTGGATAATTTTTAAGTTTGTGGACATTTTTTGAAACTTGGAACTTTTTTTTGAAATACAAGATCAATATTTAAATTCATCAAAAAATTGAAATCCGGGAACATCTTTTGGAATTTGGAATTTTTTCAAACTTGTGATATTTTTTTAAAATTTAGGAACATTTTTCAAATTCAAAATTTCTTTAGAAATTCAAAAACATATTCAGGAACCTTTTTGAAGTTCTTGAGAATTTTTTGAATTTAGTTATAAGTAAAAATAAAAATAAAAAAAGAAGGGAAAAAGAATAAAATGAATAAATAAAAAAGTATTGAAGGGAAAATCGAAACAAAATGAAATAACAGGCGCCCCTCACCCCTGCTTTGGGCCGGCACAAACCGCGCAGGGGGAGAGTTCTGCGCCCC
>NC_041384.1:740468870-740475909 GCF_002162155.2 Triticum dicoccoides
CTAGTGGAAACCCCTATATGCCATGGACGATCCTTGTGATCGACCCAAATTTAGTGGGTGGAAGGATCTACTAAAGGAGTACAATCTGGCCATTCACTATAGGAATCAGACACTTTGCCGTCTGCCATTGCCGACGGCAAAGGCCTTTGCCATCAGCCAGCAGACAACAACATGTACGGCGGAATAAGCTACGGCAAAGGCCTCTTTGCCGTCTGCTAGCGGACGGCAAAGACAAAATGTTCTTTGCCGTCCGCCAGCAGAGGACAAAGAGTCTGGACGGCACACGTGGCAGGTTAGGTCCGTTAGGGGGTTAACGACATGCTTTGCCGTCCGCTGGCAGACGACAAATACCTTTGCATCTTTGCCGTCTGCCAGCGGACGATAAAGTGCCCATATAGGCCAGCCCAGGTTGCCGCCACGTGGCATGCTATGCTGTCTGCTGGCAGACAGCAAAGATGCAAATGTCTTTGCCATCTGCCAGTGGACAGCGAAGCAACAACATAGGCTAGCTCAGTGCCCTTAGCTTGCACAGGTAGCTGCCACGTGGCAGCTTTGCCGTCTACTCGCTGATGGCAAAGCTCTTTGCCGTCCGCTAGCGGAGGACAAAGTGCCTGTATAGCCCCCTTTTTTGCTTTTTCTTAAATTCAATCAATTCCCCATATATATTCTGTTTCTCGTAACCGAATATTATTCTGTTACCCTACTTGAACTGATGGTTTCAGGCAGTTGTACTGATAATTTTTATCTCGTCGAACTGATCGTCTTTTCGTCGGAATGGGGCGTGTAATATATCGTTGGAAAGCTCTTGACATCTACATTACAAATATATAAGTTTTTTTTTTGCAAAATCATCACGGTTTAACTGCAGTTTTGAAAAAAACCATTTTTTTCAAAACTGAAAAGTGAATCGTATTTTGGACACAATTTTCAAACGGTTTGTCGGAATTGAGCAAATAAGATGGCGTTGGAAAGCTGGTAAAAATCCGCATCTTCCATATATCTACTGTTTTTTAAAATTATATATAATTTAAAATTAATTTGAAAAATGGTGAAATTCTGGGCGAAACATATTTTCACCTTTTTTTGCAAACGGTTTGTCGGATTGACGCAAATGATACGGCATTGGAAAGTTATGGAAAATGCGCAACTTTTTCATATAGAAATATTTTTCGAATTCCTTATCGTTTAAAAACGAATTCAAATACGGTCAGTAAAGACGAAAAAGGATGATTTGGACATATGATTGTGCTCTATCCATCCATACCCCTGTTTGTATTTATGGAGTGCCCTAGCATGACTCAATCTTGCTCTACTTTTGCTATAAATGTTCCTGGCAGACTGTTTATGTGTTAATCAGTTTTGCCAAGGTTGTATTAGTTGATCCATTCATGCTATGAACTTGTTCTTGCTTTGCTTGGCTTCATGATCATGCATTCTTGCTGGTAGTATGCTTAGTTTATCATGCAATGCCTTGTGATGAGTGAATCGAGCTCGCAAAGAGGCCTTCATTAATCTGTTTTTACCATGTCCAGTTTTTTGCTAAGTCTGAATCTGTTAACGAAAGTTGCTATGTTTACATGTGTGCCATCATATCTTCTGATCCTTTTTGGCTTATGGCCAGTAAGGGACTTTTGTTATATGCTTTGAGTAGATTCATTCCATGCCTTTGTTTGCTATGTTATGTTCATGTAGCATGTTCATATCTTGCTCCAAACATTGCTTCCTGATGTTAATTCCTGACATGTTAGTATTTTCACTAAGTCTGTGATGTTGATATCCTTTGCACTTTTGTCATGCTTGTTTGAACCCGCTATTGTCTGATTTAGCCGTAGCTCAGTGTTCATGTTTTGTCAAGAATATTGAGTAGATCACTGCCATGTGCTTTGTTGCTATGTTAGAGTGCAGTAGCTTAGTTTCTTGTTGCATTCTAGATGGCATCGTGCTGTTTATCGCAGAATTGTGTCATTATTATTTTGTTTGCCATTTGCAAACCGTGCATCCGATTCCGGTGATCTTTATATCGTTTTCGACCGAAATCAACTCATCTTTCCAGCGGAGCTCTTGGTTTGCCAAGTTGAGGCCTGGTTCAATCTTTTCCTTCCGGAGCTTGCATATGCATTACATATCACATCCTGCATGTCATGCCATGTTTTGCATCATGTTGCTTGCGCATTGCACCGTGATTGATTGTTGGTCCTTTGCTTGTGTTCTTGCTTTGGGTAGAGCCAGGAGATGAGTACGTGATCGAGGAACTCGTTGAGTACGCTTACGAGGATCAAGCTTACGTCAACTCAAAGAACTTTGCAGGTAAGATGACCATACCCTCGAAATCACTTATATCTTTGCTTGCAAGTTGTTTGTTCTATTGCTATGCCGCGATACCTACCACTTGCTTTATCATGCCTCCCATATTGCCATGACAAGCCTCTAACCCACATTTTCCTAGCAAACCATTATTTGGCTATGTTACCGCTTTGCTCAGCCCCTCTTATAGTGTTGCTAGTTGCAGGTGATGATGGAGATTGTTCCTTGTTGGAACATGATTATTGTTGGGATATCACTATTATATCTTGTTTACTTTAATGCACCTATATACTTGGTAAAGGGTGGAAGGCTCGGCCTTATGCTAGTGTTTTGTTCCACTCTTGACGCCCTAGTTTCCTTCATACCGGTGTTATGTTCCTTGATTTTGCGTTCCTTACGCGGTTGGGTTATAATGGGAACCCCCTGACAGTTCGCCTTGAATAAAACTCCTCCAGCAAGGCCCAACCTTGGTTTTACCATTTGCCACCTAAGCCTTTCTCCCTTGGCCGGGTTACGCGGACTCAAGGGTCATATTTATTTTAAACCCCCGGGCCAGTGCTCCTGTGAGTGTTGGTCCAAACTAGAGTCCTTTGCAGCACCCCCTCGGGGAAACTCGAGGTTTGGTTTTAGTTGTACGGAGCGCTCATCCAGTGTTCCCTGAGAACGAGATACGTGCGACTCCTATCGGGATTTGTCGGCACATCGGGCGGCTTTGCTGGTCTTGTTTTACCATTATCGAAATGTCTTGTAACCAGGATTCCGAGTCTGATCGGGTTGTCCTGGGAGAAGGAATATCTTTCGTTGACCATGAGAGCTTGTGATGGGCTAAGTTGGGACACCCCTGTAGGGTTTTGAACTTACGAAAGCCGTGCCCGCGGTTATGGGCAGATGGGAATTTGTTAATATCCAGTTGTAGAAAACTTGACACTTACTTAATTAAAATGAATCAACCGCGTGTGTAGCCGTGATGGTCTCTTTTCGGCGGAGTCCGAGAAGAGAACACGGTCTCGTGTTATGCTTGAACGTTAGTAGTTTCAGGATCACTTCTTGATCTTTATGGCTTCTCGACCGTGCTTTGCTTCTCTTCTCGCTCTCATTAGCGTAAGTTAGCCACCATATGTGCTAGTGCTTGCTGCAGATCCACTTCACTATGTTTTCCTACCCATAAGCTTAAATAGTCTTGATCACAAGGGTGTGAGATTGCTGAGTCCCCGTAACTCACAGATTACTTCCAAAACCAGATGCAGGTGATACGTCTCCAACGTATCTATAATTTTTGATTGCTCCATGCTATATTATCTACTGTTTTGGACTATATTGGGCTTTATTTTCCACTTTTATATTATTTTTCGGACAAACCTATTAACCGGAGGCCCAGCCTAGAATTGCTGTTTTTTGCCTATTTCAGTGTTTCGGATAAACAGAGTCCAAACGGAATAAAATCTTCGGAAACGTGATTTTCTCACCGAACGTGATCCAGGAGACTTGGACCCTACTGCAAGGGATCAAAGAGGTGGTCACGAGGGTGGGGGGGCGCCCCCCCCCTAGGGCACGCCCCCTGCCTCGTGGGCCCCTCGGTGCTCCACTGACGTACTCCTTCCTCCTATATATACACATGTACCCCCAAATGATCAGAACAGGAGCCAAAAACCTAATTCCACCGCCGCAACTTTCTGTATCCACGAGATCCCATCTTGGGGCCTATTACGGAGCTCCGCCGGAAGAGGGCCGTCATCACGGAGGGCTTCTACATCATCCTAGCCCCTCCAATGAAGTGTGAGTAGTTTACCTCAGACCTTCGGGTCCATAGTTAGTAGCTAGATGGCTTCTTCTCTCTCTTTGAATCTCAATACAAAGTTCTCCCCCTCTCTCGTGGAGATCTATTTGGTGTAATCTTCTTTTTGCGGTGTGTTTGTTGAGACCGATGAATTGTGGGTTTATGATCAAGTCTATCTATGAATAATATTTGAATCTTCTCTGAATTCTTTTATGTATGATTGGTTATCTTTGCAAGTCTCTTCGAATTATCCGTTTGGTTTGGCCAACTAGATTGGTAGTTCTTGCCATGGGAGAAGTGCTTAGCTTTGGGTTCGATCTTGCGGTGTCCTTACCCAGTGACAGAAGGGGAAGTAAGGCACGTATTGTATCGTTGCCATCGAGGATAACAAGATGGGGTTTATTTCATATTGCATGAATTTATCTCTCTACATCATGTCATCTTGCTTAAGGTGTTACTTTGTTTTTAACTTAATACTCTAGATGCATGATGGATAGCAGTCGATGAGTGGAGTAATAGTAGTAGATGCAGAATCGTTTCGATCTACTTGTCACAGACGTGATGCCTATATACATGATCATGCCTATATATTCTCATAATTATGCTCAATTTTATCAATTGCTCAACAGTAATTTGTTCACCCACCATAGAATACTTATGCTCTTGAGAGAAGCCACTAGTGAAACCTATGGCCCCCGGGTCTATTCGCATCATATCAATCTCCATCACTTTTATATTGTTTTACTATTTACTTTGCTTTTACTTTTTACTTTGCATCTTTATATCAAAAATACCAAAAATATTCTATCTATCAGATCTCACTCTCGTAAGTGACCGTGAAGGGCTTGACAACCCCTAATCGCGTTGGTTGCGAGTAGCTATCGCTTTGTGCAGGTACGAGGGACTTGAGCGTGGGCTCCTACTGGATTGATACCTTGGTTCTCAAAAACTGAGGGAAATACTTACGCTTCTCTGCTGCGTCATCCCTTCCTCTTCGGGGAAAATCAACGCAAGCTCAAGACGTAGCAGCAGGTGCCGATGATGCCAGTGCAGGGGACGCTACCGAACTCAAGTGGGAGTTCGACGAGGATTCATGACGTTACTATGTTTCCTTTCCGGACGTTCAGTAGTGGAGCCCAGTTGGGGCGATCAGGGATCTATGCATTTGAGGTTGTCTTTATTTATGTTGGTTTCGTAGTCGGACCTTGATTGTATTCTGGATGATGTAATGCTATATTTATGTACTGTGTGAAGTGGCAATTGTAAGCCAACTCTTTATCCCTATCTTATTCAGTACATGGTATGTGTAAAGGTTACCCCTCTTGCAACATGCCTACTATGCGATTATGCCTCTAAGTCGTCCTCCGATACGTGGGAGATATAGCCGCATCGTGGGTGTTACAGTCTCATCCCGACTTGTGGGGGAATCATAGTCTCCATCATCCTTTCCTCACTTGGGGCAATGCTTTAATAATGAAGATCATCATACTTTTATTTACTTAGAACTCAAAAATTACAACTCGATACTTATATGACTCTATGTGAATGCCTCCGGCGGTGTACCGGGATGTCCAATGACTCAAGAGCAACATGTATGAAAGAATTATGAACGGTGGCTTTGCCAAAAATACGATGTCAACTACATGATCATGCAAAGCAATATGACAATGATGAAGCGTGTCATAATAAACGGAATGGGGAAAAGTTGCACGGCATTATATCTCGGAATGGCTATGGAAATGCCATAATAGGTAGGTATGGTGGCTGTTTTGAGGAAGGATATGTGGTGTGTTCATGGTACCGGTGAAAGTTGCGTGGTAATAGAGAGCCGAGCAATGGCGGAAAGGTAAGAGCGGGTATAATCCATGGACTCAACATTAGTCATAAAGAACTCACATTCTTATTGCAAAAATCTGTTAGTCATCAAAACAAAGTACTACACGCATGCTCCTAGGGGGATATATTGGTAGGAAAATACCATCGCTCATCCCCGACCACCACTCATAAGGAAGAAAATCAATAAATAAATCATTGCTACCTCTTGAGCACTGCATTGGTTTTCCCTTGAAGAAGAAAGGGTGATGCAACAAAGTAGCTTATGTATTTCCCTTAGTTTTTGCGAACAAAGGTATCAATCCAGTAGGAGGCTACGCGCGAGTCCCTCGCACCTGCACAAAACAAATAAATCCTTGCAACCAACGCGACAAGGGGTTGTCAATCCCTACACGGTCACTTACGAGAGTGAGATGTGATAAGATAATATTTTTGGTATTTTTATGATAAAGATGCAAAGTAAAATAAAAGCAAAGTAAAAAGCAAAGGAAATAACTAAGTGTTGGAAGATTAATATGATGAAGATAGACCCGGGGGCCATAGGTATCACTAGTGGCTTCTCTCAAGAGCATAAGTATTTTACGGTGGGTGAACCAATTACTGTTGACCAATTGACAGAATTGAGCATAGTTATGAGAATATCTAGGTATGATCATGTATATAGGCATCACATCCAATACAAGTAGATCGACTCCTGCCTGCATCTACTATTATTACTCCACACATCGACCGTTGTCCATCATGCATCTAGAGTATTAACTTCAAGAGAACAAAGTAACGCTTTAAGCAAGATGACATGATGTAGAGGGATAAATTCATGCAATATGATAAAAACCCCATCTTGTTATCCTCGATGGCAACAATACAATACGTGCCTTGCCGCCCCTACTACATCACTTCATCGGAGAGGCTATGGTTTTGATGTAGAAGCCCTCCGTGATCGATGCCCCCTCCGGCGGAGCTCCGGAACAGGCCCCAAGATGGGATCTCGTGGATACAGAAAGTTACGGCGGTGGAATTAGGGTTTTGGCTCCGTATTTGATCGTTTGCGGGTACGTAGGTATATATAGGAGGAAGGAGTACGTCGGTGGAGCAACAGGGGGCCCACGAGGGTGGAGGGCGTGC
>NC_041384.1:740476093-740513766 GCF_002162155.2 Triticum dicoccoides
ACCTCGTGGATTCCCTGTTGGTTGCTTGACGTAGGGTCCAAGTCTCCTGGATCTTGTTTGTTCCAAAAATCACGTTCCTGAAGGTTTCATTCCGGTTGGACTCCGTTTGATATTCCTTTTCTTCGACACCTTAAAATAGGCAAAAAAACAGCAATTCTGGGCTGGGCCTCCGGTTAGTAGGTTAGTCCCAAAAATAATATAAAAGTGTATAATAAAGCACAATAATGTCCAAAATAAAATATAATATAGCATGGAACAATAAAAAATTATAGATACGTTGGAGACGCATCAAGCATCCCCAAGCTTAATTCATGCTCGTCCTCGAGTAGGTAAATGATAAAAACAGAATTTTTTATGTGGAATGCTACTTGGCATATTTTCAATGTAATTCTTCTTAATTGTGGTATGAATATTCAGATCCGAAAGATTCAAGACAAAAGTTCAATATTGACATAGAAATAATAACACTTCAAGCATACTAACTAAGCAATTATGTTTGTTCAAAATAACATGGCCAAATAAAGTTGTCCCTACAAAATCATATATTCTGGCTATGCTCTATCTTCACCACACAAAGTATTTAAATCATGCACAACCCCGATAACAAGCCAAGCAATTGTTTCATACTTTTGGTGTTCTCAAACTTTTTCAATCTTCACGCAATACATGAGCGTGAGCCATGGACATAGCACTTTAGGTGGAATAGAATGGTGGTTGTGGAGGAGGCGAAAAAAGGGAAGATAGTCTGACATCAACTAGGCGTATCAACGGGCTATGGAGATGCCCATCAATAGATATCAATGTGAGTGAGTAGGGATTGCCATG
Source organism: Triticum dicoccoides (assembly GCF_002162155.2). Classification (NCBI taxonomy): domain Eukaryota; kingdom Viridiplantae; phylum Streptophyta; class Magnoliopsida; order Poales; family Poaceae; genus Triticum; species Triticum dicoccoides. Next base: position 740,476,919 of record NC_041384.1, read on the forward strand.
CAATGGATGCACTAGAGCTATAAGTGTATGAAAGCTCAACAAAAGGAACTAAGTGGATGTGCATCCAACTCGCTTGCTCATGAAGACCTAGGGCAATTTGAGGAAGCCCATCATTGGAATATACAAGCCAAGTTCTATAATGAAAAATTCCCACTAGTATATGAAAGTGATAACATAGGCGATTCTCTATTATGAAGATCATGGTGCTACTTTGAAGCACAAGTGTGGTAAAAGGATAGTAGCATTGTCCCTTCTCTCTTTTTCTCTCATATTTTTTTATATTTGGGCATTTTTTTTATGGCCTCCTTTTTTTCATTTGGGCTTATTTGGCCTCTTTTTATTTTGTTTTATTTTTCATCCGAAGTCTCATCCCGACTTGTGGGGGAATCATAGTCTCCATCATCCTTTCCTCACTTGGGACAATGCTCTAAAAATGATGATCATCACACTTTTATTTACTTGCAACTCAACAATTACAACTCAATGCTTAGAATAAAATATGACTCTATGTGAATGCCTCCGGCGGTGTACCGGGATATGCAATGAATCAAGAGTGACATGTATGAAAGAATTGTGAATGGTGGCTTTGCCACAAATACAATGTCAACTACATGATCATGCAAAGCAATAGGACAATGATGGAGAGTGCCATAGTAAATGGAACGGTGGAAAGTTGCATGGCAATATATCTCGGAATGGCTAAAATGCCATGATAGGTAGGTATGGTGGCTATTTTGAGGGAGATATATGGTGGGTGTATGATACCGGCGAAAGGTGTGCGGTATTAGAGAGGCTAGCAATGGTGGAAGGGTGAGAGTGCATATGATCCATGGACTCAACATTAATCATAAAGAACTCATATACTTATTGCAAAAATCTACAAGTTATCAAAACAAAGTATTACACGCATGCTCCTAAGGGGATAGATTGGTAGGAAAAGACTATCGCTCATCCCCGACCGCCACTCATAAGGAAGACAATCAATAAATAAATCATGCTCCGACTTCATCACATAACGGTTCGCCATACGTGGATGCTACGGGAATCACAAACTTTAACACAAGTATTTCTCAAATTCGCAACTACTCAACTAGGATGACTCTAATATTACCATCTCCATATCTCAAAACAATTATCAAGTATCAAACTTCTCAGAGTATTCAACACACTCATAAGAGAATTTTATTATTAATCTTGAATGCCTAACATAATTAAAACAAATTACCATGCTTTTTTGTAGGACTCTCAAAATAATCTAAGTGAATCATGAGAGAACAATAGTTTCTATAAAACAAATCCACCGACGCGCTCTAAAAGATATAAGTGAAGTACTAGAGCAAAACTATATAACTCAAAAGATATAAGTGAAGCACATAGAGTATTTTAATAATTTCCGAATCATGTGTGTCTCTCTCAAAAGGTGTGTACAGCAAAGAAGATTGTGGAAAACTATGAAATAAATAATCAAATAATACAAGACTCTCCAAGCAAAACACATATCATGTGGTGAATAAAAATATAGCTCCAAGTAAAGGTACCGATGGAAGTAGACGAAAGAGGGGATGCCTTCCGGGGCATCCCCAAGCTTTGGCTTTTTGGTGTCCTTAGATTATCTTGGGTGTGCCATGGGCGTGCCCAAGCTTAGTCTCTTGCCACTCCTTGTTCCATAATCAATCAAATCCTTACCAAAAACTTGAAAACTTCACAACACAAAACTTAAAGTAGAAAATCTCGTGAGCTCCGTTAGCGAAAGAAAACAAAACACCACTTGAAGGTACTGTAATGAAATCATTATTTATTTATATTGGTGTTAAACATACTGTATTCCAACTTCTCTATGGTTTATAAACTATTTTACTAGCCATAGATTCATCAAAATAAGCAAACAACACACAAACATAATCTGTCAAAAACAGAACAGTCTGTAGTAATCTGTAGCTAGAGCAAGATATGGAACCCCAAAAATTCTAAAATAAATTGCTGGAAGTGATGAATTTATCTATTAATCATCTGCATAAAGAATTAACTAAATAGCACTTTCGAAAAAAATGGCAGCATTTCTCGTGAGCGCTAAAGTTTCTGTTTTTCTACAGCAAGATTAACAAGACTTTCCCCAAGTCTTCCCAACGGTTCTACTTGGCACAAACACTAATTAAACACAAAAAACAAAACCAAAACAGAGGCTAGATAAAATATTTATTACTAAACAGGAGCAAAAAAGCAAGGAAAAAAATAAAATTGGGTTGCCTCCCAACAAGCTCTATCGTTTAACGCCCCTAGCTAGGCATAAAAGCAAGGATAGATCTAGGTGTTGCAATCTTTGGTTTTAGGGAAGAAAAGAGCAAACTTGCTATCTATGGAATTAATCTTTCTATTTTGATAAAACACATGACTATTAATGGTAGAAGAAAGATTAAGTATGTTACAGAAATTTGTATCTAAACTAGTCTTCATCTCTTTGATAGATTCGTTTTGGTAAGAGAGCAAAAGAGATGTAGATTCAACTTTCTCATTCATGAGGTGCCCAAATATGGTTTTCATCTTCTCATAAGTGTCTACGGCATCCGCTTCAAGAAAGCCTTCTTCAAATATAGAATCTAAGACATGCTTAAAAGAAGAAGGAAGGGCAAAATAAAAGCTTTTTAAGTAAATTTCAATTTGGTATTGAGGCGCATAGCTAGCCCTGATCCTTAATAGTCTATACCAAGCATCTTTCAAAGATTCATCAAGTAAATAACGGAAAATTCCGGAATCAACTTCATCAAAATTATTAAGATTCTCATTTATAACTTCGGTAGGTTTTTCCATACTATCCTTATTTATGAGCTTAGCGAGAATAGAAGGGTTGTCCAAAGTACTAAAACTCGGGAGAGAACCCCCAACCCTTTTTGATTCAGACATGACGGAAGAAAGTGCAAAAGGCAAAAAGAGGCAAATAAAGAAAGAGAGGGATGATAGAGACAGAGAGGGTGAATAAAACGGTAAGGGTGAAGTGGGGGAGAGGAAAATGAGAGGCAAATGGCAAATAATGTAATGCGGGAGATAAGGGTTTGTGATGGGTACTTGGTATGTTGACTTTTGCGTAGACCTCCCCGTCAACGGCGCCAAAAATCCTTCTTGCTACCTCTTGAGCACTGTGTTGGTTTTCCCTTGAAGAGGAAAGGGTGATGCAGCAAAGTAGCGTAAGTATTTCCCTCAGTTTTTGAGAACCAAGGTATCAATACAGTAGGAGGCTACGCGCGAGTCCCTCGCACCTGCACAAAACAAATAAATCCTCGCAACCAACGTGATAAGGGCTTGTCAATCCCTACAGGGTCACTTATGAGAGTGAGATCTGATAGATATGATAAGATAATATTTTTGTATTTTTATGATAAAGATGCAAAGTAAAATAAAAGGAAAGTAAAAAATCAAAGGAAATAACTAAGTGTTGGAAGATTAATATGATGATGATAGACCCCGGGGCCATAGGTTTCACTAGTGGCTTCTCTCAAGAGCATAAGTATTTTATGGTGGGTGAACAAATTACTGTTGAGCAATTGACAGAATGAGCATAGTTATGAGAATATCTAGGTATGATCATGTATATATGCATCACGTCCAAGACAACTAGACCGACTCCTGCTTGCATCTATTACTATTACTCCACACATCGACTGCAATCCAGCATGCATCTAGAGTATTAAGTTCAAGAGAACAGAGTAACGCTTTAAGCAAGATGACATGATGTAGAGTGATAAATTCATGCAATATGATAAAAAACCCCATCTTGTTATCCTCGATGGCAACAATACAATACATGCCTTGCTGCCCCTACTATCACTGGGAAAGGACACCGCAAGATTGAACCCAAAGCTATGCACTTCTCCCATTGCAAGAAAGATCAATTTAGTAGGCCAAACCAAACTGATAATTCAAAGAGACTTGCAAAGATAACCAATCATACATAAAAGAATTCAGAGAAGATTCAAATATTGATCATAGATAAACTTGATTATAAACCCACAATTCATCGGTCTCAACAAACACACCGCTAAAGAAGATTACATCAAATAGATCTCCACGAGAGAGGGGGAGAACATTGTATTGAGATCCAAAAAGAGAGAAGAAGCCATCTAGCTAATAACTAAGGACCTGAAGGTCTGAGGTAAACTACTCACACTTCATCGGAGAGGCTATGGTGTTGATGTAGAAGCCCTCCGTGATCGATGCCCCCCTCCGGCGAAGCTCCGGAACAGGCCCCAAGATGGGATCTCATGGATACAGAAAGTTACGGCGGTGGAATTAGGGTTTTGGCTCCGTATTTGATCGTTTGGGGGTACGTAGGTATATATAGGAGGAAGGAGTATTCCGGTGGAGCAACAGGGGGCCCATGAGGGTGGAGGGTGCACCTTGGGGGGGGGTAGGCGTGCCCCTACCTCATGGCTTCCCTGTTGGTTGCTTGATGTAGGGTCCAAGTCTCATGGATCTTGTTCATTCCAAAAATCACGTTCCCGAAGGTTTCATTCCGTTTGGACTCCGTTTGATATTCCTTTTCTTCGAAACCCGAAAATAGGCAAAAAAAACAACAATTCTGTGCTGGGCCTACGGTTAGTAGGTTAGTCCCAAAAATAATATAGAAGTGTATAATAAAGCCCAATAATGTCCAAAACAGAATATAATATAGCATGGAACAATAAAAAATTATAGATACGTTGGAGACGTATCAATCATGCTCTGACTTCATCACATAACGGTTCACCATACATGCATGCTACGGGACTCACAAACTTTAACACAAGTATTTCTCAAATTCACAACTACTCACTAGCATGACTCTAACATCACCATATTCATCTCTCAAAACAATCATAAGGAATCAAACTTCTCATAGTATTCAATGCACTTTATACAAAAGTTTTTATCATATCCCTTTTGGATGCCTATCATATTAGGACTAATTTTGTAACCAAAGAAAATTACCATGTTGTTCTAACGACTCTCAAAATAATATAAGTGAAGTACGAGAGTTCATCAATTCTATAAAATAAAACCACCGCCGTGCTCCAAAAAATATAAGTGAAGCACATAGAGCAAAATTGCCTAGCTCAAAAGATATAAGTGCAGCACATAGAGCATTCTAATAAATCACGATTCATGCGTGTCTATCCTAAAAGGTGTGTACAACAAGGATGATTGTGGCAAACTAAAAAGAAAAGACTCAAATCATACAAGACGCTCCAAGAGAACACATATCATGTGGTGAATAAAAATATAGCCTCTAGTAAAGTTACCGATAGACGAAGATGAAAGAGGGGATGCCTTCCCGGGGCATCCCCAAGCTTAGGATCTTTGGCCTCCTTGAATATTACCTTGGGGTGCCTTGGGCATCCCCAAGCTTAGGCTCTTGCCACTCCTTATTCCATAGTCCATAAAATCCTTACCCAAAACGTGAAAACTTCACAACACAAAACTCCAACAGAAAATCTCGTAAGCTCCATTAGTATAAGAAAATAAATCACCACCTTTGGTACTGTTGTGAACTCATTCTTTATGTATATTTGTGTAATATCTACTGTATTCCAACTTTGGCATGGTTCATACCCCCCGATACTAGCCATAGATTCATCAAAATAAGCAAACAACACATAGAAAACAGAATCTGTCAAAAACAGAACAATCTGTAGCAATCTGTAACTCTTGAATAGTTCTGTAACTCCAAAAATTATGAAAACCTGGGAAAAATTTCTGCCCCAATCTAGTGCAAAAAGAATCAGATCAAAATCACGCTTCTGTGAATTATGAAAATTATTATCCTGGGAGCAAAAGTTTCTGTTTCTCAGCAAGATCAAAACAACTATCACCGTAAGCTATCTTAAAGGTCTCACTTGTCACAAACAATAATTAAAACACAAAAACATATCTAACCAGAGGCTAGATGGATTATTTAAAGCAAAACAGGAACAAAAGGCAAAAACAAAAAATAAAATTGGGTTGCCTGCCAATAAGCGTTATTGTTTAATGCCCTTAGTTAGGCATTGCGATTTCAATTGTGCTCACATGAAAGATAATAATGAAACACAAAGAGAGCATCGTAAAACATGTGACAAACAAATCTCTAAAATGCTTCCTATGCATAGGAATTTTGTAGGAAAGCAAATTAGCAAGGCAAGAAAGATCTAGCATATGCAAGGAGAAAGAAAGAAACAATAGCAATCTCAACATAACGAGAGGTAATTTAGTAACTTGAAAATTTCTATAACCATATTTTCCTCTCTCATAATAACTACATGTAGGATCATAAGAAAATTCAACAATATAGCTATCACATAACATATCCTCAACACGATCCACTTGCATGCGAAGTTGACACTCTTCCAAAATATTGGGATTAACATTAACTAAAGTCATGACCTCTCCAAACCCACTTTTATCAAAAATTTCATAAGATTGAACATTCTCCAAATATGTGGGAAATAAAGTTGACACTCTTCCAAACTCACTTTCAATATTATTGCAAACACTATTATCAATATCATATTCATCATGGGGCTTAAATAAATTTTCAAGATCATAAGAAGAATCACTCAATCATGATCATTGCAACAAGTAGTAGACATAACAAAATTGGCATCCCCAAGCTTAGGGTTTTGCATATCATTAACACAATTAACATTAATTAAATTTGTAATAACATCATTACAATCATGCTCTTCATCCAAGGCACTATGGTGAATCACTTTAAAATTTTCTTCTTTCAACACTTCATCACACTTTCCAGATTCACGAATTTCAAGCAAAACCTCATAGAGATAATCTAGTGCACTCAGTTCACTAGCAATTGGTTCATCATAATTGGATCTTTTAAAAAGATTAGAAGGTGGATGAGGATCCATAAACCTCTTGGATCTTGATTTTCAATAAAAACACAATTATACCAAGCGAACAAGCAAACAAACCAAGTAAACATAAAGGCAAAAGAAAAGACGAACGGAAGAAGGGCGAATAAAAAGGGAAAGTCTTTTCAAAAATTGTTTTATAAGTGGGGGAGAGGAAAACGAGAGGCGAATGGCGAATAATGTAATGCAAGAGATGAGAGTTTATGATGGGTACTTGGTATGTCTTGGCTTGGCGTAGATCTCCCCGGCAACGGTGCCAAAAAATCCATCCTGCTACCTCTTGAGATTGCGTTGGTTTTTCCCTTGAAGAGGAAAGGGTGATGCAGAAAAGTGGAGTTAGTATTTCCCTCAGCTTTTGAGAACCAAGGTATCAATCCAGTAGGAGACAACGCGACAAGCCACCGAATACCTACACAAACAAACACCAACTTGCACCCAACGTGATAAATGGGTTGTCAATCCCTTCACGGATATAGATGGACAAACGGTAAAGTAATATTTTTGGTATTTTTGTTTTATGGAACGAAAAGTAAAAGATTGCAAAGAAAGTAAATAGGAAACTAGATTGTAGATCGGAAACTTGTAAGATGGAAAATAGAAGATTATATGATGGAAAATAGACCCGGGGCCATAGGTTTCACTAGAGGCTTCTCTCAAGATAGAATTTATTACGGTGGGTTAACAAATTACTGCCAAGCAATTGATAGAAAAGTGCAAAGTTATGATGATATCTAAGGCAACGATCATGAATATAGGCATCACGTCCGTATCAAGTAGAGCGAAACGATTATGCATCTACTACTATTACTCCGCACGTCTAAACTATCTAGCATGCATCTAGAGTATTAAGTTCATAAGAACAGAGTAATGCTTTAGGCAAGATGACATGATGTAGAGGAATTAACTCAAACAATAGGATGAAAACCCCATCTTTTTATCCTCGGTGGCAACAATACAATACATGTCGGTTCCCCTTCTGTCACTAGGATCGAGCACCGCAAGTTTGAACCCAAAGCTGAGCGCTTCTCCCATTGCAAGAAAAACCAATCTAGTTGGCCAAACCAAATCGATAGTTCGAAGAGACTTGCAAAGATATCAAATAATGAATATAAGAATTGAGAGAAGATTCAAATAATATTCATAGGTAAGCTGATCATAAATCCATAATTCATCTGATCTCGGCAAACAAACCGCAAAAGAGTATTACATCGAATAGATCTCCAAGAACATCAAGGAGACCTTTGTATTGAGAATCAAAGAGGGAGAAGAAGCCATCTAGCTACTAGCTATGGACCCGTAGGTCTGTGGTAAACTAGTCACGCTTCATCCGAGAGGCAATGGTGTTGATGCAGAAGCCCTCCGTGATCGAATCCCCCTCCGGCAGGACCCGGAAAAGGTCCCTAGATGGGATCTCATGGGTACAGAAGGTTGCGGCGGTGGAAAAGTGGTTTTGTGGCTCCCCTGGATGTTTTCAGGGTATAAGAGTATATATAGGAGGAAGATCTAGGTCAGGGGCACCCAAGGTCCAAAAGGTCGGGGGCGCGTCCTTGTGGCCGCCTCCTGGTTATTCTGACTTGCACTCCAAATCTCCTGGGTGTCTTCTGGTCCAAGGAAAATCATCGCGAAAGTTTTATTCCATTTGGACTCTGTTTGGTATTCCTTTTCTGCGAAACTATAAAATAAGAAAAAAAGAAACTGGCACTGGGCTCTAGGTTAATAGGTTAGTCCCCAAAATCATATCAAATAGCATATTAATGCATATAAAACATCCAAAACAGATAATATAATAGCATGGAAAAATCAAAAATTATAGATACGCTGGAGATGTATCACATGAGGAGGATCTCTGGAATGGTCCGGAGGTAAAGATTGATATATAGGATGATAGTATTTGGTCACCGGAAAGGTTTCAGAATGCACCAGATAATTATCGGATCACCGAAAGAGGTTCCGGGAGACCTACGGAGAGTTTAATGGGCCAAATGGGCCAACGAGGGGAGCACACCAGCCCACAAGGGGCTGGTGCGCCCCACCTCCTGGCTGCCGGCCTAGGGAAGGTAGGAAAGGGGCCGGCCCCCTCTTGCCTTCTTTCCCACACATGAGAAAAAGAAAAGTGGGGGGGGGGGCTCCCCCTGCCTTCTCCCCATGTGCCTAGAATGGAAGGGGCGCGGCTAGGGGCAAGCCCCTATGGCTGCAGCCGGCCATTTGGGAGTGGCTAGGGTGCCTCCCCTCCTCCCTCCACCTATATATATGTGAGGAGGGAGAGGGGGCAATACACACCACGATTCCCAAGCCATGTGTCGGCGCCCCCTCTCCCTCTAGTTCATCCTCCATCATAGTTTCCGTTGTGCTTGGCGAAGCTCTACGGAAATAGTTTCACCACCTCTGTCACCACGCCGTTGTGCTACCGGAATTCATCTACTACTTTGCCCGTCTTGCTAGATCAAGAAGGTGAGGACGTCATCGAGCTGAACGTGTGCTGAACGCGGAGGTGCTGTGCGCTCGGTGCTTGATCAGAACGGATCGTGAAGGTGTATGACTACATCAACCGCGTTGATAAATGCTTCCGCTTAGCGATCTACAAGGCTATGTAGATGCGCTCCCCCTCTCATAGCTATGCATCTCCATGGATAGATCTTGCGTGTGCGTGGATTTTTTTGTTTTCCATGCAACGTTCACCAACAAGTTCCTCTACACCTTAGTTAGTGAGCTAAAAGTCCACCTCCTTCTTCTCTACTCCTCGGTGTTGAATAGAGTATAACTAGGGTATTTAGTTATGCTTCTTAACGAAATGAAATGTTTGGGTTATAAGATATATTGCAATGCAATGAGCACCAGTTTGAATGCTCATGTGCGAATGCTTATGGTAATTGATCCGGATGGAATTTCAAGTTTAAACATCATTGTATGTGTATGGACATCTTTGTATCGAATGGAAAATCCAAGTGTCCTATGTTTTACCGGAGTGTTGATTCATCTCCGTTCCGGCAAATTTGGGCGCTCGATATGTCCTATTTTAGCAAACGTCATGCCGGATTTTTCTGTGACTTTTAGCATGACTTATGATGGAATATGTAGGAAATATCGAGTGCCCCGGATTTGCTAGAAAGAGAATTAAACGACATTTCGGGTTGACTTTAAGTTTGTCGGGGCTCCATACATGATAGTCAAAAAACCAGTGAGGGAGAGTCTCCACCATGTATGAGAGAAGAAGAATGTCGACTGTTTTCGTGGGGGTCGCTTCTCCTTCTTCTCCTTGTGCTGGGCCTTTGTTACGCACTAGGGGAAGGAGGAGTAGCTTCCGTCACCGACGGTTGCAAAATGTCAGAGAGGACGAATCTGGACTGTTGTTATGGCGGTCGCTTCTGCTTCGTTCCCGTGTGCTAGACATTTTGTTGCAATGCACTCGGGGACAAAGAGAGAAGCTACCATCACCAACGGTCGAATATATCAGAGAGGGAGTGTCCACCATATACACCACGTGAGCTGAGAGTTTTCAAGAGAAGACTCGAAAGATCAATAGTCAACCCGTGACAAATAATAATGATCTAATTTAGTTTTTGTAGTGTAGTAGGTTTTGAGTTTCTCAAACCTATGTATTAAGTAATTTATATTTTTTATTTAAAAATAGTTGACAGCTTATTTCCATTCTTCAAAAAATGTACGGAATATCATAGACAAAACCTACTACACTGATGACTCTCAACTAACTTAGAGGAGAAAATCATCTAGTCTCATTAATTATTGATGTTGAGACTTTCAATAAGAATTATGAAATTCCTCCACATTATGGTTAATATGTGTCACTAGTCTACGTGTTGAACTACCGAAACATCCACGGAGATGGCATGGTTATATTTTTTACTATTATGACACCAGTGCATCTTTTACATACATTCTTCTAATTAAAGTTAAACTACATTGCTTACTACGTTATTGTTATACTCTTCAACAGAAAATTCTGAAGGATTGTGTGCCTCATCTGATGCATACGAAAGGTGACATTGATATTATGAGCTTACGGTCAAGTCTGCCTACGGTTGTCCACTGTGCATACACTATTTCTAAAAGAGATGATCACCTTGAAATCAAAGAATGGAAAAAAGTTATGAATAATCACAGGGAGCTACTGGGAGACAACATGGTGCGAAGCACACGAACTGGAGATATGATAATCTCCATTCTCCATATGTGAGAGTCAGGGGCTATGTTATTTTATGCTATTTTACCTTAGAGAGGTTAGCGGGTCCTAGCTAATACTGATGATCATGTGCTAAGAACAATTAACTAGGGTTGGTTAGATGACTATGATGATGATGATGAGTATGACTTGTTATTATGATAACGAGAAGAAGTTGTTAGATGACTATGATGATGATGGATATGACGTGTTATTATGATAACGATGATGAGTTATTATGATGATGATGATGCTGAGTTGTTATATCATTATGAGCATGATGAGTTATTATATATCAGTGGCTGAAATAAATATGGATTAGATTCTAGTGGAGGCAACATGGTGCTGATCGAAAGTATTATTAATCCAAACTAAAGTCATCAAATTTGGATTAGTAGTACTTTGGATGTGCACCATGTTGCCTTCACTTGAATCAAATCCACGCTTCTCTTGCACCGGCCCACTGATAACTCATCATGATCATAAAATCATATGATGAGACTACTGTATAAAACATGTACAAATACAGTGGCAATATGCTCCGGAAAAAAATAGTAGAAAATATTAGCAGTGGCACGGGACGTGCATGTAGCAGTAGCGTGGGTTTAGCAGCAACACACTTTGAGTAGCGGCGCTGCTGATATTAGCAACATCGCGGTTTAGCAAGTATGCTACTACTATCTATGGTTGGCAGTAGCGCTGGTAAGCCCAGTCTACTGTTAAACTTTAGCTATAGCGTCGTAGCAGTGGCGTAGTTGCCCGCCCTACTGCTAAGGTAAAAGCCTGCGCTACTGCTAGCATTTTCCTTAGTAGTGCCAGAGCATGCCACGTGGCCGTGGCTGAGAGCGCATGAAGTGGCGCGCTCTCAGCCCACTCCAAGTGATCGTTGGGAAGCTCTTGATGGAGTGCTCGTCAACTAGTTGCTTCTAGCGGTTGGTATATAACCTTATATAAAAAATTGGTCCCCCAAAATTTAAGGGGAACGTGCGGGCCGCATGTTCTGCACAATGATCAACCCGGACTTGCTGGACATTTATTTGGTGGCGCATATAGATGCCGCCACACCGGTGCTTATTTCAGCGGCGTGGAGAAAAAGTGAACACCGTAAATAGTTAGGTACTGTCGGCATGGCAACAAGGGACACAATGCAAAAGAACATACGAGACTCACAGACACAACCGTGCCATATTTATACCGGCGTGAAAGGTTGGCAGCGTGCCACCGTTAATATTTAATGGTGGCATGGAGACCGTCGCGCACCGCTATTGATTGCACGTTTACTAGCGCTAACGCATGCCGCTATGCCACTACAAGTGGACGCGTATGGTCACTGCCTGCCGCACAATATACAAAGCTGACCGTGGCTCGTGGTGGGATAAGCCTGTCAGTCACTCATGAAGCCAGCCGTCAGTTTTATTTACTGCGTCGCACACTCCCGAGACGCACACTACGTCTTCCCCACACGGCGCGGATGGAACTCCCCCAATCGCCGATTGGTCGGGTTCTGCACCGATGGAAATTAGTGTTGTCGTGTGCCTCTTGGTCTACCCGTCACAATGCATGTCCGGTCTTGGTCGTCCGCGGATTTGTGCACCCAACAAGAGACCAATCTCAAACTGTCTGGCGGCGTCTTCATCATGTCTCAACCGGCCACCCGCACTTGCGCCGGCAAGCCGCAAGCTTGCAAGCGCACGGCGGCGGATCGCTAGCTAGCTAGCAAGCACGCACGTACGCGGCTGACTAGCTAGCTAGCTAGCAAGCAAGCCCCGTGCAAGCTAGCAGCTCTCCCGTGCCATGCAGCTCGCCCGCGCACCGTGAAGCACCCACGTCATGCAGTCGCCCGCGCACACCGGCAGCTGCAGCAGACCCCGCTCGCTCGCCACCCTGCAGCACCGCGTATTTGTGCCGCCGCCCGTGCGCTCTGCAGCCACTCCCGCCCCTCGCGCCGCGCTCGCATGCCCCTCCTCTCCGCCGAGCTCGCCGCGCCCGCGCCTGCTCTCCGCCAAGCATGCCGCGCCTGCTCTCTGCCGAGCTCGCCAGCCCGCCATGCTCGCCCGCCCGCCCACGCCCTCACCTGCCCGCGCACGCCTGACATCGCCCGTTTGCCCTCGCCTGCCTCAGCCTCGCCCTCCCGCCCTCGTCTGTCCGCCGCACGCCAAGCCAACGTCACCGAGGTCCGCCCCGTGTCTGCGCCCCGCGCCTGCACGCCCTCGCCCACCAGAGGTCGGCCCCGCGCCTGCCAGATTCGCCAGCGTCGAGCTCGCGCCCGTGCTCTCCGGCGTCCGCGCCGTATTCGCCCGCCGCCTGCTTCGCGCCCGCACCCTGCTCCGGCCGCCGCCTGCGCCGCGCTGCGTCCCGCTCCGGCCGGCGCCGCGCCGCTCCGGTAGGCAAGCCCGTGGCTGCATGCGTTGGTGGGTGGGTGGATATGTGGGCCATGGGAGAGAAAAGAGAGAGAGGGTGACATGTGGGGCACGCCCAGACCGACGGAGAGGACGTGGAGGCGTCCATTTTCTGTCTGCTTTTGCCTCAAATCCAGACCAACTTTGAGCCAGTGATAGGATGGAACGGCACGAAGCGAATGAAAAAGTAAAACGGGGTCTGTCACTGGGTCATTATGCAATTGTCATTAAAATTAAATGTATATCCTTCCGCAAATGGTTAGTTGACGGTTTGGACACTTAAAGAATAATCGAAATAAAAAGTGTTTAAAACCTGCATGGCTACATAAACTCCTTATTTTTTCACATCAGGTGGATATGACAATCTCTAAATCTTTTTAATTTTTTCTTTATGTACCTCGGTTACCATAAACTGGCATTTTCCCAATTAAGAATTTGAAAGCTGTCCTCTAAACTTTGTTAACATTATCTATTTAATTGTGAAATAAAGTTTCATAGAAATAGAAATCATCCATAAATGCTTACATTATTTGCTCAACACAATTTGTAAAATAGCAGTCATACGTCGCAGAAAAGGAGCAGGTGCATTACATATACCAAACGGCATTCGACGATACGCATACATACTATATGGTCATCGTTATGTAGTACAAACATCTCTATCCTATCAATTTCTACCTTTGTTTCTAAAAAAAGACGTTAGTCTAAGTCAACGCTCTGTAACTAGGCCAATCTTATAAAGAGTATGAATATTTACAAGATTTAATAAACATGCCATGAAAATATATTATATGGCGAATCCAGTGACAGTCTTTTGGTATTCATATTTTCATATAAATAATTGGTTGAACATACTATATGTTTACTACTTACTTAATTTATGCATGTTCTTTTGAGAATGGAGGGACTATTTTTACTAAGGTTCTATACATCATATAATCTGTGTGAATTCCAAATTCCAGGTTTGTCTATCACTAATAATGACGTATATATGTTATTAAACTATGTACATTAACTTATCACTAAATCCCTTAAATTTGTGCCGGACGCATTGCACAACAACTACTTGTATTCAGACTGCATGGCCCTTGTTCTGATATGATGGACAACTGAACGCAGCTAGAGACCAATTAACCTGTAGTAATTCTAAGATACTGATAAATGTGGATAAAATATTTCAACGGAACAAGATGTTGTTTCTCGTACGAGTACGAATACTGCGAAATGAGCAAAGTATTCTTGCTTATCATTTAGCATGTGGCCCAGCAATAGGCGTGGAGCTGTGAAACCTTCGTGCCTGCATGCTGTCAGCCCGCAGCGAGTGCACTCGGGTTGGACCACTAGCAGGTAAATTGATGATGACTTCACGTACTCATTTGGATAGTTTGAGATAAACTTCCACAATCAATGGTATCATTTGGGTTCCTTTTAGCAATCTTAGAATGATTATGTTATTTTTTAGCTTTAAGATTAGTTCATTATTATATCTTTTTTTGTTCTCTATTTTCTCGTACATTTTTACAGTTTCTTAGCTGTTTTTTGTGATGCATCACCAAACACGCCAATCTCCATGTTGAACATAACCAATCTTAGTATAGGGTTGTATCCTATTACTGCATACATGTAGAAATCAAAGTCAACTGGTTTATGAAACTGTATCGGGCAGTTGCGACATTAAAGTAGCGAGCTCAGGAAAATTAGGTCAGTGATTATTGTATGTATTGAACATCACGACATGGTTACGTGGTCCTAGATAAGGAGACATATTAACAATATACACCCGTGAAATAATGTACGTCTTCCAAACTAGCTGTAGCTGTTGTAGCTTTTATGTTCAATTATCTGCTCGGATATTTTGACCCGTCACCACACTGTACTTTTTTGAGCTGGAAGTATAGAACCGAGCGAGCGAATATCAACCTCTGTATAATGGCAACAGTGAGCATACGCGCTGCCATGTTTGGAAGACGTACATTGCACCCTACAAATAAGACTAGTCATAGTGGGGAGTAACTTAGACTAGTGTCATGCATATGACACTAGTCTTTATTACTATCTTTATAGTGCAAAGTAACATATAAGTAGTATCATAGATGGTAACATTTATTACATTATAGACTCATTTTGCTTTGGGTCACGTTATGTTACAGTAACATATTATGTTACTCCAAACATCTCTCTCCTCATTAACTATATGCCACATAAGCAAACTTGTCTTGATATCCGCTATGTTACTTTATGAAGGTAGTAACTTAGACCAGTGTCATGCATATGACACTAGTCTATATTACTCCCCACTATGACCAGCCTAATGACACTGTGCTACTTCCTTCACATTCCTTCTTTTTATGCATGCAGGCATATTAATGATCCCGGTTAACGAAAATAAAAGTTGGCTTTTAAAGCAGCGCTCATATACACGTGCATACACTCACCCCTATGAACGCACAAATGCACACCCTATCCCTATGAGCAAATAAATCCAGCAATAATGCAAGCACCAGGATTTGAACCCTGGTGGATTGGGGATACCACTGTCCACCTAACCAACTCAACCATAGGTTGATTCGTGTTATGTTCAATTATATGGTGGGACTATATCCAACTAAATTCAAAGGCTTATTGGTAGCGCGGTAACAATCAATGGGCCTGTAATAAATTATCCAACCTACAGAAAAAGAGGTATTTAATGATTTAGAGAGATATTGGCAGTCTGATGGTTGTGAGATAATAGTGGGTGGATCTATACGTGAATTCTAGGTTAAATAGTGGGTGGATCTAGATGCGATTAAATTCACAGACTTAATGTCATATCTAGTAGCTCGTTCCTGGCGGGGTTGGGTTCTATTTATGTCGTCCGCTCTGGTGTGCACCACTGTGCGCCATCTCGGACCATGCATATATCCCTGGGTTGTGTCGGTGGGCTCGGATGTTTTTACGCGTCACCACATTGGCCGTTTGTGCTGCTGTAAGTATAGAGGCTAGCGAGTGAATATTTTTTATTCACCACATAGTTGTCGCCGGTACATCCTACGACAGTCTTTTCGGATAGGAGGGAGTAGTATACATATAAGATCCAAGTCAAGTTGGTTTATGGAAATTTACCCGGCGGTTTACGACAGTAAAGAAGCGCGGTCCAAGCCGGAGAAGATCGAGCTGTTACATGGTCCTAGATGATCCCGTTGCATTTAAAGTTGTAGACATATTTGCAGGGTACAATGTACGTCTTCCAAACTAGATGCAGCGCGTATGCTCACTTATTTGGTGGGACGATCAGATGCAATGCAATTAAAAGGCTTATGGGCCTATAATCACAATTATTATAGTGGATTGATCTAGCCACGAGTATTCAGGTAAATAGTGGGTGGCCATTGAATTCACAGAATTTTATTTGTGGACCATGCATGTATAAATCCCGGACAATCATCGTTCTGCTGCAAGCATGGTCGGCTCAGTCGGGCTGGACCATCCCTTGTCGTAGATCAATTCTCTCGGTAAGGAATCATCTGTTTATGCTAAATTATGTATTTACCATCATGCAAACCGCCGCGATCAAGGTCACTCTCCTATCATCAAGCTGACCAGGTTTTGGTTGGTGTAGACCAACCTCTGCAATGGCAACGTGCCCTTTTCAAGCGAGGAAAGAGTCGCGATGAGCTCGTAATCCAAGTTAGGGGCAAACACCATAATCGAGAACGTAAACACGCCCCCAGGGAAGACACCGACCACAACGAGGCCGAGCGCCAAGCCTATTCTTTTAAGCATGTAACTTATCAGCAAACTGATTAATTACAACTACAGTTTTTGCAACGGGCGAAACATGTTTAGTTAGTCCTATTTTATATTTACGTTTGTTTTCCTCCCATAATTCGTTTTTTATCATCTCAATCATATTCTATTGGCCCCACTATGCATTGTTAGAAGGGAGAGAGGGATTGGTGAAATAGTTTGATGTATTGCTTGAGCCTCATGGGCGTATATATAGGAGTAGATGATCATCTTGGAGTACAAGGCAAGGTAGAATAATATCCTACGCTATCCTAGCTTTCCTAATAATCACGATACTCAACATCCTCCCGTAGTCACAACGGTAGCGACGCAGATGGTGAGACTGGAGAAAAATCCGAAGGCAAGCCGACGGACACCCTCCACAGTCATAACGGTCGACGCATCGCGGAGTCGTGGCTAGAGTGGAAACCAACGAGGTTGCTCAAGCAGGCGGTAACCCTTTGTGCCGTTTGTCGATGTAGCCGAGAGCCGAGGGTGGTGTAGCCGTGGTCGAGGTAGCCGCGCGTAGAATGTCGATGTCGAGTCGGGGAGCCGGTGTCAAGGATGTCGCTGTGGAGCCGCGGGCGCAAGAGCGCGCCGAGTTAGCATGGGCGCAGTGGTGTCGAAGTAGTGGTGCGCCGGGAAGAAGACGTTGTTGACGACGCGTCGCGGCGGGTTTGCCAAGCCCGGGGACACATCGTAGACGAAGGCACGCACCGGTGTTGCCAGCACCGGGCATGCTTAGACAGACGGAGACGAAGTTGACGAAGCGCCACACCAGGCTTGCCAGGCCCGGGGAAACATCATGGACGAAGGCACGCATCGGTGTTGCCAGCACCGGGCATGCATAGACGAGGACCTGCACAAGTTGTACGCCATGTCGGAGGAGTCGGAGAGAACAATAAAGAAGGACTCGACGATGGTTGCGGCGTCAATCAACGCGGAGCCGATGTCGCCTGCTGTTGTCGGAGTAGACGAAGTGGTCGGGGTAGATGACGGCGACGCTGGCGACGGGCCGGTGATAGACGAAGACGAAGGAGGTGGACGGGCGGCGGCGGCCAAAGAAGAGCGGCGGCGGCGGCCTGATGGCGGCGGCGGCTAGGTTAGGAGCGCGGCGGCGGTGCTCGAAATAGGCGAAGAACCCGAGAACATGACGAAGACCGGCGTGGACGGTGGCGTTCCCGCGCCAAGGGAGGTGGCGCAACGCATACCACAGGTAGTCAACGCGCGTGGACGACGAAGTCGACCGTGGGCCGCCGCGCTACGGCCCGAAGGGGCGACACAGCGGCGGCGGGCAGGTCGGGGTGACGGAGGGAAGACCTCGGGGCGGTGGCAGGAACCGCGGGCCGCGGCGCGACAGACCGAAGGGGCGGCACGGCGGAGGAGCGCGGGTCGGTGCAGCCGCGGGGACGACCTCTAGATGTTGGGGAACGTAGCATAAATTCAAAAATTCTCCTACGTGTCACCAAGATCTATCTATGGAGTCATCTAGCAACGAGGGAGGAGTGGATCTACATACCCTTGTAAATCGCGCGCGGAAGCGTTCAAGAGAACGGGGTTGATGGAGTCGTACTCGTCGTGATCCAAATCACCGATGATCCTAGCGCCGAATGGACGGCACCTCCGCGTTCAACACACGTACGGAGCAGCGACGTCTCCTCCTTCTTGATCCAGCAAGGGGGGAGGAGAGGTTGATGGAGATCCAGCAGCACGACGGCGTGGTGGTGGAAGTAGCGGGATTCCAACAGGGCTTCGCCAAGCGCTGCGGGAGGAGGGAGATGTGTCATGGGAGGGAGAGGGAGGCGCCAGGGCTTAGGTGCAGCTGTCCTCCCTTCCCCCCACTATATATAGGGCCAAGGGAGAGGGGGGGGGCGCAGCCTTGGCCCGTCCTCCAAGGAAGGGTGCGGCCAGGGAGGAGTCCATCCTCCCCAAGGCACCTCGGAGGTGCCTTCCTCTTTTAGGACTCTTCCTTTCCCTTATCTCTTGGCGCATGGGCCTCTTGGGGCTGGTGCCCTTGGCCCATATAGGCCAAGGCGCACACCCCTACAGCCCATGTGGCCCCCCCGGGCAGGTGGACCCCCTTGGTGGACCCCCGGACCCCTTTCGGCACTCCCGGTACAATACCGATAATGCGCGAAACTTTTCCGGCGACCAAAACAAGACTTCCCATATATAAATCTTTACCTCCGGACCATTCCGGAACTCCTCGTGACGTCCGGGATCTCATCCGAGACTCCGAACAACTTTCGGGTTACCGCATACTAGTATCTCTATAACCCTAGCGTCACCGAACCTTAAGTGTGTAGACCCTACGGGTTCGGGAGACATGCAGACATGACCGAGATGACTCTCCGGTCAATAACCAACAGCGGGATCTGGATACCCATGTTGGCTCCCACATGTTCCACGATGATCTCATCGGATGAACCACGATGTCAAGGACTTAATCAATCCCGTATACAATTCCCTTTGCCTACCGGTACGATACTTGCCCGAGATTCGATCGTCGGTATCCCGATACCTTGTTCAATCTCGTTACCGGCAAGTCTCTTTACTCGTTTCGTAACACATCATCCCGTGATCAACTCCTTGATCACATTGTGCACATTATGATGATGTCCTACCGAGTGGGCCCAGAGATACCTCTCTGTTTACACGGATTGACAAATCCCAGTCTCAATTCGTGCCATCCCAACAGACACTTTCGGAGATAACTGTAGTGTACCTTTATAGCCACCCAGTTACGTTGTGACGTTTGGCACACCCAAAGCACTCCTACGGTATCCGGGAGTTGCACAATCTCATGGTCTAAGGAAATGATACTTGACATTAGAAAAGCTTTAGCGAACGAACTACACGATCTTGTGCTAGGCTTAGGATTGGGTCTTTGTCCATCACATCATTCTCCTAATGATGTGATCCCGTTATCAATGACATCCAATGTCCATGGTCAGGAAACCGTAACCATCTATTGATCAACGAGCTAGTCAACTAGAGACTTACTAGGGACATGGTGTTGTCTATGTATCCACACATGTATCTAAGTTTCCTATCAATACAATTCTAGCATGGATAATAAACGATTATCATGAACAAGGAAATATAATAATAAATAATTTATTATTGCGTCTAGGGCATATTTCCAACAGTCTCCCACTTGCACTAGAGTCAATAATCCAGTTCACATCGATATGTGATTAACACTCAAGGTCACATCCCCATGTGACTAACACCCAAAGAGTTTACTAGAGTCAATAATATAGTTCACATTACCATGTGATTAACACTCGATGAATTCTGGGTTTGAACATGTTATGCTTGTGAGAGATGTTATAGTCAACGGGTCTGAATCTTTCAGATCCGTATGTACTTCGCAAATCTCTATGTCATCTTGTAGATGCAGCTACTACGCTATATTTGGAGCCATTTCAAATAACTGTTCTACTTGGAGCTATTCTAAATTGTCGCTCCATTATACGTATCCGGTATCTCTACTCAGAGCTATCCGGATAGGTGTTAAGCTTGCATCGACGTAACTCTTTATCACCTCCATAACTGAGAAACATATCCTTATTCCTCTAAGGATAATTTAGACCGCTATCTGGTGATCTACTCCTAGATTACCTTTGTACCCTCTTGCCAGATATGTGGCAAGGCACACATCAGGTGCGGTACTCAGCATGGCATACCGTATAGAGCCTATGACAAAAGCATAGGGGACGACCTTCGTCCTTCCTCTTTCTTCTGCCGTGGTCGAGCTTTAAGTCTTAACTTCATACCTTACAACTCAGGCAAGAACTGCTTTTTTGACTGGTCCATCTTGAACACCTTCAAGATCATGTCAAGGTATGTGCTCATTTGAAAGTACCATTAAGAATTTTGATCTATCCTTATAGATCTTGATGCTCAATGTTCAAGTAGCTTAATCCAGGCTTTCCATTGAAAAATACTTTCCAAATAACCCTATATGCTTTCCAGAAATACTACGTCATTCCTGATCAACAATATGTCAACATATATTTATCAGAAATTCTATAGTGCTCTCACTCACTTCTTTGGAAATACAAGTTTCTCATAAACTTTGTATACACCCAAAACTTTGATCATCTTATCAAAGCATACATTCCAACTCCGAGATGCTTACTCCAGTCCTTAGAAGGATTGCTAGAGCTTTGCATACTTATTAGCATCTTTCAGGATTAACAAAACCTTTCGGTTGTATCACATAAAACCTTTCCTCAAAAATCGTCGAGGAAACAATGGTTTTTGGCATCCTATCTGCAAGATTTCACAAATAATGCAGTAATTGCTAATATAATTCCAACAGACTCTTAGCATCGCTACGAGTGAGAAAGTCTCATCGCAGTCAACTCCTTGAACTTATCGGAAAACATCTTAATGACAAGTCAAGCTTTCTTAATGGTGATACCTACCATCATTGTCCGTCTTCCTTTTAAAATCCATATGTACATAACAGCCTTACGACCATCAAGTAGTTCTCCCAAAGTCTACACTTTGTTTTCATATATGGATCCTCTCTCGGATTATATGGCCTAGAGCCATTTTGGAATCCAGGCCCACCATTGCTTCTCCATAGCTCGTAGGTTCATTGTTGTCTAGCAACATGACTTCCAAGACAGGATTACGTACCACTCTAAAGTAGTACGCATCCTTGTCATCCCACGAGGTTTGGTAGTGACTTGATCTGAAGTTTCATGATCACTATCATAAGCTTCCACTTCAATTGGTGTAGGTGCCATAGGAACAACTCCTGTGCCCTACCACACACTAGTTGAAGAGACGGTTCAATAACCTCATCAAGTCTCCACCATCCTCCCACTCAATTCTTTCGAGAGAAACTTTTCCTCGAGAAAGGACCCGATTCTAGAAACAATCCCTTATTGCTTTCAGATCTGAGACAGGAGGTATACCCAACTGTTTTGGGTGTCCTATGAAGATGCATTTATCCGCTTTGGGTTCAAGCTTATCAGCCTGAAACTTTTTCACATAAGCATCGCAGCCCCAAACTTCTAAGAAATGACAGCTTAGGTTTCTCTAAACCATAGTTCATATGTTGTCATCTCATCGGAGTTACGTGGTGCCCTATTTAAAGTGAATGTGGTTGTCTTTAATGCCTAACCCATAAACTATCGTGGTAATTCGATAAGAGACATCATGGTATGCATCATATCCAATAGGGTGCAGTTATGATGTTCGGACACACCATCACACTATGATGTTCCAGGCTGTATTAGTTGTGAAACAATTTCCACAATGTCTTAATTCTGTGCCAAACTCGTAATTCAGATATTCATCTCTATGATCATATCATAGATATTTTATCCTCTTGTCACGACGATCTTTCAACTTCACCCTGAAATTACTTGAACCTTTCAACAATTCAGACTCGTGATTCATCAAGTAAATATACTCAACATCTACTCAAATCATCTGTGAAGTAAGAACATAACGATATCCACTACATGCCTCAGCACTCATTGGATTGCACACATCAAAATGTATTACTTCCAACAAGTTGCTTTCTAGTTCCATTTTACTGAAAACGAGGCTTTCAGTCATCTTGCCCATGTGGTATGATTTGCATGTCTCAAGTGATTCAAAATCAAGTGAGTCCAAATGGTCCATTTGCATGGAGTTTCTTCATGCATATACACCAATAGACATGGTTCACATGTCTCAAACCTTTCAAAACAAGTGAGCCCGAAGATCCATCAACATGGAGCTTCTTCATGCGTTTTATACCGATATGACTTACGTGGCAGTGCCACAAGTAGGTGGTACTATCATTACTATCTTTTGGCATGAACATGTGTATCACTACGATCGAGATTCAATAAACCATTCATTTCAGGTGTAAGACCATTGAAGGTATTATTCAAATAAACAGAGTAACCATTATTCTCTTTAAATGAATAACCGTATTGCGATAGACATAATCCAATCATGTCTATGCTCAACGCAAACACCAATCTCGATGGTAGAGGTAGCATACGATATTTGATCAACCTTGGAAATACTTCCAACACATATCGTCATCTCACCTTTAGCTAGTCTCCGTTTATTCCGTAGCTTTTATTTCGAGTTACTAACACTTAGCAACCGAACCGGTATCTAATACCCTGGTGCTACTAGGAGAACTAGTAAAGTACACATTAACATAATACATCCAATATACTTCTATCGACCTTGCCAGCCTTCTTATCTACCAAGTATCTAGGGTAATTCTGCTCCAGTGGCTGTTCCCTTTATTACAGAAGCACTTAGTCTCGGGTTTGGGTTCAACCTTGGGTTTCTCCACTAGAGCAGCAGCTGTTTTGCTGTTTCATGAAGCATCCCTTTTTGCCCTTGCCCTTCTTGAAACTAGTGGTTTCACCAACCATCAACAATTGATGCTCCTTCTTGATCTCTACTTTTGTGGTGTCAAACATCGCGAATATCTCAAGGATCATCATATATGTCCCTGATATATTATAGTTCATCACGAAGCTCAAGCAGCTTGGTGGTAATGACTTCGGAGAACCATCACTATTTAATCTGGAAGATCAACTCCCACTCGATTCAAGCGATTGTTGTACTCAGACAATCTGAGCACAAGTTCAACAATTGAGCTTTTCTCCCTTAGTTTGCAGGCTAAGAAAATCGTCGGAGGTCTTATACCTCTTGACGTGGGCACGAGCCTGAAATCCCAATTTCAGCCCTCGAAACATCTCATATGTTTCGTGACGTTTCAAAACGTCTTCGGTGCCTCAACTCTAAGCCGTTTAACTGAACTATCACGTAGTTATCAAAATGTGTATGTCAGATGTTTGCAACATCCATAGACAACGTTCGAGGTTCAGCACACTGAGCGGTGCATTAAGGACATAAGCCTTCTATTAAGCAATGAGGACAAACCTCAGTTTACGGACCTAGTCCGCATAATTACTACTATCAACTTTCAACTAAATTTTCTCTAGGAACATATCTAAACAGTAGAACTGAAGCGCGAGCTATGACATAATTTGCGAAGACCTTTTGACTATGTTCAGGATAATTAAGTTCATCTTGTGAACTCCCACTCAGATAGACATCCCTCTAGTCATCTAAGTGATTACATGATCCGAGTCAACTAGGCCGTGTCCGATCATGACGTGAGACGGACTAGTCATCATCGGTGAACATCTTCATGTTGATCGTATCTACCATACGACTCATGCTCGACCTTTCGGTCTCTTGTGTTCCGAGGCCATGTCTGTACATGCTAGGCTCGTCAAGTCAACCTAAGTGTTTCGCGTGTGTAAATCTGTCTTACACCCGTTGTATGTGAACGTTAGAATCTAACACCCGATCATCACGTGGTGCTTCGAAACAACGAACTGTCGCAACGGTGCACAGTTAGGGGGAACACTTTCTTGAAATTATTATGAGGGATCATCTTATTTACTACCGTCGTTCTAAGTAAACAAGATGCATAAACATGATAAACATCACATGCAATCAAATAGTGACATGATATGGCCATCATCACTTTGCTCCTCTTGATCTCCATCTTCGGGGCTCCATGATCATCATCGTCACCGGCATGACACCATGATCTCCATCATCATGATCTCTATCATCATGTCTTCATGAAGTTGTCTCGTCAACTATTACTTCTACTACTACAGCTAACGGTTAGCAATAAAGTAAAGTAATTACATGACGTTTATGTTGACACGCAGGTCATAAATAAATTAAGACAACTCCTATGGCTCCTGCCGGTTGTCATACTCATCGACATGCAAGTCGTGATTCCTATTACAAGAACATGATCAATCTCATACATCACATATATCATTCATCACATCCTTTTGGCCATATCACATCACATAGCATACCCTGCAAAAACAAGTTAGACGTCCTCTAATTGTTGTTTGCATGTTTTACGTGGCTGCTATGGGTTTCTAGCAAGAACGTTTCTTACCTACGCAAAAACCACAACGTGATATGCCAATTGCTATTTACCCTTCATAAGGACCCTTTTCATCAAATCCGATCCGACTAAAGTGGGAGAGACAGACACCCGCTAGCCACCTTATGCAACTAGTGCATGTCAGTCGGTGGAACCAGTCTCACGTAAGAGTACGTGTAAGGTCGGTCCGGGCCGCTTCATCCCACAATGCCACCGAATCAAGATTGGACTAGTAACGGTAAGCATATTGAACAAAATCAACGCCCACAACTACTTTGTGTTCTACTCGTGCATAGAAACTACACATAGACCTAGCTCATGGTGCCACTGTTGGGGAACGTAGCATAAATTCAAAAATTCTCCTACGTGTCACCAAGATCTATCTATGGAGTCATCTAGCAACGAGGGAGGAGTGGATCTACATACCCTTGTAGATCGCGCGCGGAAGCATTCAAGAGAACAGGGTTGATGGAGTCGTACTCGTCGTGATCCAAATCACCGATGATCCTAGCGCCGAACGGACGGCACCTCCGCGTTCAACACACGTACGGAGCAGCGACGTCTCCTCCTTCTTGATCCAGCAAGGGGGGAGGAGAGGTTGATGGAGATCCAGCAGCACGACGGCGTGGTGGTGGAAGTAGCGGGATTCCAACAGGGCTTCGCCAAGCGCTGCGGGAGGAGGGAGATGTGTCATGGGAGGGAGAGGGAGGCGCCAGGGCTCAGGTGCAGCTGCCCTCCCTTCCCCCCACTTTATATAGGGCCAAGGGAGAGGGGGGCGCAGCCTTGGCCCTTCCTCCAAGGAAGGGTGCGGCCAGGGAGGAGTCCATCCTCCCCAAGGCACCTCGGAGGTGCCTTCCCCTTTTAGGACTCTTCCTTTCCCTTATCTCTTGGCGCATGGGCCTCTTGGGGCTGGTGCCCTTGGCCCATATAGGCCAAGGCGCACACCCCTACAGCCCATGTGGCCCCCCGGGGCAGGTGGACCCCCTTGGTGGACCCCCGGACCCCTTTCGGCACTCCCGGTACAATACCGATAATGCGCGAAACTTTTCCGGCGACCAAAACAAGACTTCCCATATATAAATCTTTACCTCCGGACCATTCCGGAACTCCTCGTGACGTCCGGGATCTCATCCGGGACTCCGAACAACTTTCGGGTTACCGCATACTAATATCTCTATAACCCTAGCGTCACCGAACCTTAAGTGTGTAGACCCTACGGGTTTGGGAGACATGTAGACATGACCGAGATGACTCTACGACCAATAACCAACAGCGGGATCTGGATACCCATGTTGGCTCCCACATGTTCCACGATGATCTCATCGGATGAACCACGATGTCAAGGACTTAATCAATCCCGTATACAATTCCCTTTGCCTAGCGGTACGATACTTGCCCGAGATTCGATCGTGGTATCCCGATACCTTGTTCAATCTCGTTACCGGCAAGTCTCTTTACTCGTTTCGTAACACATCATCCCGTGATCAACTCCTTGATCACATTGTGCACATTATGATGATGTCCTACCGAGTGGGCCCAGAGATACCTCTCCGTTTATACGGATTGACAAATCCCAGTCTCCCAAGCCAACAGACACTTTCGGAGATACCTGTAGTGTACCTTTATAGCCACCCAGTTACGTTGTGACGTTTGGCACACCCAAAGCACTCCTACGGTATCCGGGAGTTGCACAATCTCATGGTCTAAGGAAATGATACTTGACATTAGAAAAGCTTTAGCATACGAACTACATGATCTTGTGCTAGGCTTAGGATTGGGTCTTTGTCCATCACATCATTCTCCTAATGATGTGATCCCGTTATCAATGACATCCAATGTCCATAGTCAGGAAACCGTAACCATCTATTGATCAACGAGCTAGTCAACTAGAGGCTTACTAGGGACATGGTGTTGTCTATGTATCCACACATGTATCTGAGTTTCCTATCAATACAATTCTAGCATGGATAATAAACGATTATCATGAACAAGGAAATAAAATAATAACTAATTTATTATTGCCTCTAGGGCATATTTCCAACACTAGACGGCGGCGTGGACCGCGTGCCACGCTCGCTACGGCCCGACGGGGCGACGCAGTGGCGGCGCGAGGGTCGGTGCCGCCACGGGGACGACCTGGAGCGAACGGCCTCTGGGCGGCGGTGGGCCGCGGGCCGCGGTATTACGGCCCGAAGGGGCGACGCAGTGGTGATGCGGGTCGGGACAACCGGGAGAAGAAGCACGGGGCAGCGGCGCTGCGGCCCGACGGGGCGACGCAGCGGTAGCCCGATACTCGATCGGTGGAGAGGCGCGCTGAACTCGGAGACGATCTTCACGGGACCTGCAGAGGCGCGCGTAACTGACGGGCCAGGTCGGTCGCACAGCTTAGATGAGGTGGATCGCGGCGGCGAGCGGGTGATCAGGCCGATCGCGCGCGAGGTCGGGGACGCCGCTCAGTGGAGGCATGGTGGCAGCGGAGTCCGAGATGAAGCCGGCGGCGGCGGACGGCAGGGCGGCTATGATTGGAGCAGGGCGGTGACAGCCGACGTTGATCGACGGGCGGGCCGTCGCACGAACGGCGGCGGTGAAGGGCCGCCGCATGACGCGAGGCCGCCGGGTAGGGGCGACCGGCGGGCCAACGTGCGACGACGCGCGAGGCCGCCGAGTCGGGGCGACCGACGGGCCGACGCGCGAGGCCGCCGGGTCGGTGAAGAAGCCGACCAATCGTGCCGGTGTTGGAGTAGAGGCGCACGGAGCCGACGGCGGCGGTGGGCGACGCAAACCGGATCACATAGACCGGAAAACCAAAAAGTAGACGCCGATAAAAGCGACCGGCGAGAGAGAGAAAACCCGGATCAAAGGATCGGGAAAAAGACTCTCTAGGGCAGCCGGCCAACACGGCCGGCGGACGAACCCTAGGTACGGGCGGCGCGGCCCCTGGCGGCGGTCATGAAGGTCGACCGCCCCGGGGACAGCGCGCAGGTGCGGAAGCGGCGGCGGCTATGTTTTAGGATCGACTTTCGATAGATACCATGTTAGAAGTGAGAGAGGGATTGGTGAAATAGTTTAATGTATTGCTTGAGCCTCATGGGCATATATATAGGAGTACATGATCATCTTGGAGTACAAGACAAGGTAGAATAATATCCTACGCTATCCTAGCTTTCCTAATAATCACGATACTCAACAGCCATTGTGGAGCTCTCCATAACCGAATTATTGGGGCCGAAAAGCATCATGGTGCGTGGAGTTGTGTTGTACAGTGCCGCTCAGTAGGCCACCGTTCCTCATTATATACTTTATGAGGAATATGGTTACAATATCTCTAGTTAGTATAAAGATAGGTATATATACACATCGTAAAGATCTTATGTTTACTAATTGGAAGCACTGTACGAGTTACCACGTTAATCCTAGAAAGTTAAAAAGTTGTCCATCAGATCTACAAAATAAACATTCACATCCGTCCGGTGCGGTACCTCATGGTTAGAGTCCTGGCCATCTATCCCACACACTGAATCTCTCACCTTGGGCTGCCATAAAAAATTTCCTGTATCAAAAAATATCTCTCGCAGCCTCTCCAATCCATAATCACCATCATCGTGCTGCAATCCAACTTATAATATGACCTAAATCCCTAATCTATTTGCCAGCCCGACACCGAGTTTTGCCGGCGACTTGATCTAGATAGCGTGCTAACTAGGTAGACACAATGGCGATCAAATCAGCAACTAGGCTTCTTCCTTAGGAGGCTAGCTTGCACGTACGTGAGACCCTTTAGCTTCGCGTCCGTGCGTTACTTTGGGAAGCATTCGATCGGACAACTGCTGTGCGTCGTCGTCATCTCACGTGTTGCTGTCGTTGGAAGTTCTTGGTGTTACTATAGGATTCGAGGTGCCTCCTAAATCCTGAATGAGGTTGCCGAGTAGAGGAACAAGCAACGGGTTGGTGGCGTATCAGACCCCAGATCCTATTCGAATTCATCCCATATCAGGATCGACCAGCTCATCCCTTTGCTGCCCACCTGCGGTCTAATGGCATCGGTACAGGTACAACTATTTGTCACCCCCTCTTTCTCCCTGTGAAAAACTCCTCTTCCACACCCGTTGTTATCGTAGGAAACCGTTAACAATAATTCCCTCCTTTGTCCTTATCCCCTCGCCATCGTTCATCTTGTTTGACGCCTGATACACTTTGGTCTGCTGCTCCTCTAGGAGCTCTCGAGTCTCTTGGCCTAGGTGGAACAAATTCACATGCCCTACCATTGCATCTTCTCCAGAGGCTAGCAATCTTCTCTTGCAATGGCATGGCTACCACTTACTCCTCTACCGACAACTCTCTTGACACCTATTCCCAGAATTAGTCTCCAAAAATATTTGCTGAATTGTACATAAAAGACTTATAGCTATTCTTCAATAAAGTAATATTGTACTTAACAATCTTTTGTGCATTGCAATTTAATATACTTGTCATCAATCCGTGCATCCGCTCGGGCTAGTGCATAATATATAGAGAAAATTACGTTTTTGGTCCCTCAAGTTCCTAGAAAGTATAGACTTGGTCCCTTAAATTTTTTTGGTATACATTTGGTCCCCCAAGTTTCAAAACCGGATAAATTTGGTCCTAAACCAGATTTTGAGGGCGTTGATCGGGTCAAAACCGCCCGATGAACAGTACATTCAATTTTTTTTCAAAAAAACTTCAAAATTTTCTGAAATTTTTTGTGGTTCAATATGCTTACATGCGCAAGGTCCGACCAAATTTTCATGCTTTTTTGACACTCGAGGAGCTCATGGCAAGAAAAAACAAATACATCTGCCTGATGAATAGTAAATTCGAAAGAAAATAAAAAAAATCTGAATTTATTTTGGGTATAATATGATTACATGCGAAAGGTGCGGCCAAAATTTCATGGTCTTTCTACACTCGAGAAGCTCGTGGCAAAAAAAAACAAATTTTACCTAGCTAAAAAAGCCAAAAGTTGTTTTTTTCTAGAGACCTTTCGATGTCATTTTGTGACAAAATTTCGATCACACCTACCGCATGTAAGCATATTGGACCCCAAAAATTTCAGAATTTTTGATTTTGTTTTGATTTTTTTTGAATTTACTATTCATTGGCAGATATTTTTATTTTTTTCCACGAGCTCCTCGTGTGTTGAAAAAGCACAAAAATTTGGTCGCACCGTGCGCATCATAAATTTGGTCGCACCGTGCGCAGATATTTTCAGAATTTTTTGAATTTTTTTGAAAAAAAATCATATTTACTGTTCATCAGGCGGTTTTGACCCGGTCAACGCCCTGAAAATCTGGTTTAGGACCAAATATATCCGGTTTTGAAACTTGAGGGACCAAATGTATACCAAAAAATCTTGAGGGGCCAAGTCTATACTTTCTGGGAACTTGTGGGACCAAAAACATACTTTTCTCTGTTTTTAATCTTGAATCACTTATATGGAAACTATCTCGGATAGCATTGGCATTTAGCCAATTCTGGAGTCAGGGCCCATCAACGCTTCCTTGTGTATCTTAGGTATATTGTTGTCTAACAACAATATCTCATTTGTGCACCTGAGAGGTTTGCACGAGCCATACCTACGTGGTTCAGCTGCAAGTTCGACCGAAGTCCATACATTTTATTGTAGAGACTTCCGTATCTGTTGCAATAGGAAACTTCGGAATCACTTCCAAGGTTCCTTTCCTTTGATCTGATGACGAAGATACTGGTTATCTCGCCGAGTTGCACTGTCCTCCCTCTCACCTTTTGCAAGAACAATTATCTTTAAAAGCATACCGTTTTGTGGCAAAAACCTTTGCCTCGGTATAGTGGTGGGGGAATACCCAATGACTTGGGAAAACCTACAAAGTAACACTTGTCTGATTTGGAATAGGTTTGTAACCTTTTTCATAAACCCCATATTCCAAATGTTACGAAAGGATATAACATGGTTGGGCGTGCAATACCATGGCGTCATTTCAACAGACCCGGTGGAGCTCTTTTCAGTGTAGAAGCCGTAGTCTCTAAAGCATCACTCTTTAAAGGTGATAATGGCATATTTATTTACGTCATCTTTGATCATACCATCTCATGAATGGTTCGATTACATCTTCACGGACTTTCCACTTGTAGTGGTGTTCCAGGAAGTGCAAGTTATGAAATCCGTTTCACAACTCATCAGACATTCGCTCAACTTGTAACACAAATATTTCTTTCTGCAATCAAATTGTAGAAACATAATTTTTTTGTTACAATAACTTCTACTTCATTTTTGAAAACCATTCGAATGATTTCAAAAGATCCAAACTTACGTCTCATCAAGTAAATATCCATATATCTACTTGAGTCATTTCTGAAGATAGACAAATCCACTACTTGCAACAACATTTATTGAACTACATACATCAAAATGTATGATCACCAAGAAGTTTGTTGCTTGTTCCTTATGTCATGTGAATGTTATTTGAGTCACTTCAGTTTTCGGAGGAAAGTTGCAAGTGTCAGATGATTCAAAATCAAACGACTTCAAAATCCATCATAATGGAATTTTCCATGTGGGTTTCTCCAATGTGACAAAATGCAGTGCCACACATCTGTGGTATTCTTTTAGTCTTACGACATTTAACGTCAGTGTCATGGATGTATCATATTACTATCAATGTTCATAACATACATCCCATCTTGGATGGAAGTATGGCCCTTCATGTTATTCATAATACTAAACAATAATTGTTGTTTTTATGAACACCTCTTTTGCAAAAAACATTGTGCAATGGGCTAGAGTGTATGAAACCTAGAATGAATTATGGAAGTGAACACAAAGATAATATATTATTATCAAAGTATGGCCCATATGTTATTCATAACACCAAACATCAAAATTTCTCTTATGAACAACCTTCTTGCAAGATACCTTACGCAAAGGGCTCGTGTGTGAAACTCTAAAATGAATTATGATAGTAAATACATAGGCAATACACCGATAGAAGGTATAGTAAGATTTATTATGTTCCATGTGTGTATCTCAACCTCATTCCTGGCTAGTCTTTCTGGCCATAATATTTACAACTATATGACAAAATTGAGTTTCATGAAGTAATAATAAGCATCAGACTAAATACTACCTTACTTACTATGGACTCCAAATTAGTATATGCTATATAGATGAGGTTTTGGACACAAAGAAAAACATCACTTGGCTAAGCAGAAGCTTAATAGACTAAACTCTAGGAGTGTGGAGCAAAGGTGGGCTGAGCTAACGCGTGACTGCTTCTATCCAAGCGATCCAAAATACTTGAAGTTCTAGTTTTGTTCCATATCAAATGTTGATATTTTTTCCATAAACTATCAAGAATTTGTGTGGCTGAAGGTAAAGCGTCCACATTTCACAGTGACTAACAATTGGAAGGAAGGAAGAAATAAGAAAATACTTGTAGTACAGCTAAAGACGAATATATCATACCGAGTCATTAGGCATATGTAAACAACATCATTCTACAAGTGAAAATTTTGATTTCAAATGAGTCTTTGCCTCGGTGAACTATGAAGTTTGCATGCCTAGCTATCCTTCTGCACCAAGTGATATTTCATCCCCAGCTTTCCATCTGCACTGTTGGGGAAATGACACCTATGGGATCACTGGAATCCCTTCTACGGTTGGCGGGGCGCGGGGTTGTGAGAAGAGCAGGTTTAGGAGTCAACACAGAAATCGCTTACACAGGTTCGGGCCGCGAGGATGCGTAATACCCTAGTACTACTTTGGTGTGTATTTGAGAGAGTTCTTGAGCTCTCGAACTAGCTATGGTGGATGCGTAGTTCAAAAGAGCCGAATCCTTCTCCAGTATGCCTCGGGCCTCCTTTTATAGTCGAAAAGGCGCTGCTACAGTAGCAAACATGAGGTGGAAAGGTGTATAGTACGTGAGCTTATCACCCGTATTACAGGACAAGGCGCATTTAATGTGTCGCTTAGGTGTCCCCTTGCTTTATTGGGGACGGGAACGAGGCCCGCCCCGTCTGTCGCTGCCCCGCCTCGCTTCGACAGACGCCCAGGCCAGCGATGCTTGTAGTGCCATGTAGACAGGCAGGCTGCTGAGATGGCATGGTGGTAGGGTCTTCACGAAGATCTGCATGACACCACACAGGTGGTTGCTGAGTTGGCCTGGAAGCCGCGTGTTGACACGCAGGTGCCTGCCCATTTGGTCGGGCTGGCAGCTGAACGGCGGCGGAGTCCTGATTGGTGCGGGTCTGACGGTGGACCCGCAGGCGTCCTCGGCTAGGATCTTGCCGGGGCCCCAGCAAGGGTCTTGCCGTGTTCATCGCAGTCGTCCCCGGCAAGGATCTTGCCGGGGGTCTTGTGGATCTCCTTGGCAAAGATCTTGCCGAGGGTCGTCGTCTTCTAGTCCTCATCTGATCTCATGTATCTATGATCTTGACAAAGATCTGCATGCCAGTAAGGAGGTGTTTCTCGAGCCTTGGTCCCAATTTGGTTGATAGTGTTGGAGCCCTTGGGCTCAAGGGTTGCGCGCTCCGCTGGTGTTGGACGAGCTGCCCCGGCAAGGCTCTTGCCGGCTCTGCCGAGGCCGCCTCGGCAAGGGTCTTGCCGGGGGAGCCTCCTTCGCCCCTTTGCTGCTTGTGTCTTTGGTCTTGGCGTTGTTTTGTTGGCCTTGTGCTATGGATTTCTTCCCCTGCCCTACTAGGTGTCAGGACCCCGACTCAATGCCACATCGATCTAGCATGTAACACCTCATATCACTTTGCGGCCTCACGCACGGTATCCCCACGGGTGTCGCATTACCTTTGCCCGGGACCGTTTGCGCCTTTTGGCACACGTATATGACAGTGTCGCTAGCATCCATATGATAAGGAGCCCGGGCTGACATGGCTAGTCGTAAACCCAAAGTGGCACAGACTTACAGGGACATGCATCCATGACCCAGCATCGAACATGTCGGTCATCAGCGCGTGAATCCAGGCTGTAGCACTGGGCTAGCAGGACTCCGGTGAACCGGGCTGTAGCGGGCTAACAGGACTCCGGTATTCATCGCGTGACATTTCCCCGAAGGGACAGACACAGGAACGAAGAAGGACACATGCCGGCCAGCCTAAGTGTCCCGGAGCAGTAGCAAGCTACCATGGCTCGGTGGAAACACTAGGAGACATTTCCCGGTAAGAGAGGCTACCAAGGATAAACAACTAGGTTGTCAGATCCCACACATACCAAGCATTTCAATAACATACACACAATATGCTCGATATGTGCAAATACAACATGGCATCACAACATGACTCTACAACTCAAGTATTTTAATCAATAGGCTCCGAGGAGCGAGATATTACAAACATGGGTCTCACGACCCAACAATCAGAGCATACAAGTCAAAGCACAAGCGGAAGCTATCATGTCTGGGTACAGACATCTATAAATGAAAAAGGCTGAGAAGCCTGACTATCTACCAAATCCTGCCGAGGGCACAAGATCGTAGCTGAGGTAACAAGCTAAACGTCGAAGTCCACGTGGAACTACTAGTGAGACTGAAGTCTCTCTACAAAAACATAAAATAGGCAAACGTGAGTACAAATGTACCCAGCAAGACTTACATCAGAACTAACTACATATGCATCATTTTCAACAAAGGGGTGGTGGGGTTTAACTGCAGCAAGCCAGCTTTGACTCGGTGGCTATCCTAAACTACGACTGCAAGCGACTCTTTTGAGGTGGCGCACACGAGTCCACATATTCACCATATCAATACACCACTATGGATCCGCTCCCGTCTCCCTACGAGAACGCCTTCCATAGCACTCACGCTTATCTTGCGTATTTTAGAGTATCCACTTTCACTTGTCTATGAACTGATATAAGCAACCCAGAAGTCCTTTTCCGCGGACACGGCTATTCGAATAGATGATGTTAACCCTGCAGGGGTGTACTTCTTCATACATGTTTCCACCACTTAGCGTCTGCACACGACATGTGCTCGGCAGACTTCAAGCAAAAGCCGACGTGGGTGTAGACCACGACCTACCTAAACACTCAAGTCTCTAGTCCAGGTTTATCCCTATTCGGGTTCCATCCATGAGGAGATCCGGCCGGAGTTTCGCTCACAGCCCCAAACGATGTGAACAGGGTTCCGTGACACCAAACGGGCGCCCGGTATACCCGGCCACGTGCCTACCGCATCACAGCCCACCCCTACGGTCAGCGCTGTCCACGGCCTCCAGCATACTACAAACACCAGAAACTACTTGCAACTCCTGGACAGAGGACAAGGGTGAATAAGAAGTCGAGCGGGGTCATATTTCAGGGCCCAATGTATGGTAGTAGCTGAATCATGGATCACAAACACAGAACTCAGTTCCTGAGGACGGCTGCAATGAGACAACCCACCATGTACTCCTACATGGCCTCTCACCGCTACCTTTACCAAATCGTGTTCACCACTTAGCTCACACACAGTAGGACATGTTCACACACCTCTGATTCATCCCCGATGAACCAGACCTGACTCAACTCTAAGCAATAGCAGGCATGACAAACAAACATGAATGAGTAGGCACATCAGGGCTCAAACAACTCCTACTCATGCTAGTGGGTTTCATCTATTTACTGTGGCAATGACAGGTCATGCAAAGGACAAAGGGGTTCAGCTACCGCAGCAAGTAACAGATGAATCGGTGTTGTCCTAATGCAGTAAAAGAGAGCAGGAGCGAGAGAGTAGGATTGTATCGGAATGAACAAGGGGGTTTTGCTTGCCTGGCACTTCTGAAGATAACATTGAGTCTTCGTCAGTGTCAACGATCACATCATCGGTATCATGTCTATCGAGAGGGGACCAATACCGGCAACACAGAAGGGAACACAATCAATGCAATGCACAATATGATGCATGATCATGACATGGCAAAATGAATGTGTTTTGAGCTAATGCAACTAGCAACAGATTAAATGAAGTTGGTTTGAATACAAGATTCAAATTTAAACTCCATATGTGATTATTCAAATGCCATTTAATTGATTTGTGCTAAACAGCAGCTATAAGTTGTTCTAACATGCATGAAAATGGTACAGATGGATTCCTTGAATTTTTCTGATAATTTTTCATATATAAATTATTTAATTTGGAGTTACGGTTAATTTTCTATGAATTTTAGAAGTTTTAGGCATTTTCTGGAATTTCAGAATTAAATTAAATCCAGGAAATGATTTATGACATCAGCACTGCGTCATGCTTGCATCAGCAAGTCAACAGGGTTGCCCCGGGTCAAACCTGACCAGGGGGTCCCATTAGTCAGTGACTTAGGGCTCGTTTAGGTCGCTGGCAGGTGGGCCCAGTCAACGACACGTCAGCACAGTCAATGTTGACGTGTGGGTCCAGGGTAATTAGATTAAACTTGATCTAGTTTAGTTAGCCAGTTAGTTAGGATGTGGGGCCCGGCTGTCAGTTTCACTGGAGGTTAATTAGTGGGGTCATCAGTGGCTAATGACGTACCACATCACCGGCCACCGGAGTTCGGCCGGCGGCGACCGAATCCGACGACGGAAACGCCCCGGGAAAGCGTTACAGGGGATGGTTTCGGGCGTGGTTTACGGCTATGGGTTGCTGGGCTTCGTGCGCATCCAGGGGTGGCAACAGCTCGAGCTGGGGTGGCCGGAGCTCACCGGAATGGAGCTCGCG
>NC_041384.1:740514766-740539052 GCF_002162155.2 Triticum dicoccoides
CGGCGAGGGCGCGGGCGACGGCGAGGGCGCGGGCGACGGCGGGCGACGGCGAGGGCGCGGGCGACGACGGGCACGGGCGAGGCGACGGCGACGGCGGGGCAGCCTGGCGGCGTCGGCGTCGGGGCGGCAACTGCGAGAGACGAGAGTGAAAATTTCCAAAGTGTGAACTTATATAGCAAAGCCTTTAGTCCCGATTCGTGGAACAACCCGGGACTAAAGGTGGGCATTAGTCCCGGTTGGTGCCACCAACCGGGACCAAAGGCAATTTTCAGCACCCCAAAGGGCGGGAAGCGGCGGCCACGAACCGTGACCAATGCCCCCTTTAGTCCCGGTTGGTGCCACCAACCGGGACCAATGGCCTTGTGCAGCCCGCGCCCAAAAGTTTAGTCCCACATCGCTAGCTGAAGGGCGCCGGCACTTGTTTATAAGCGCTGGTGTGCCTCCCCATTCAAGCTCCTCTCTAATGTAGGCTTTCGGGCCTAAACTTGCTACTGCCTGTGGGCCCATTGGGCCTTCTGCGGGCCTGAATCCTGGCCCATGTAGGGTTTCTAGTCGTATTCAGGTCGTGGACGCCGAGTAGGTGGCATTTTTTTGGTTTTTTCATTTTTATTTCTACATTTTTTTTGGTTTTTTATTTTTTTATTTCTACTTAAAACTAAATACTTACAGTTTTTTAGTGAATTTTTTTGCTTTTAGGTCACAAAAATTATAAACTTTCTGTTAGTGTCATTAGTTTTGAATTTTGAATAGTTTAAATTTGAATTTTTAAAAATTTGTGTGAATCACTAGTTTATGAATAACTTTACTATAAAAATAGATTTTTTTTCTATTTATTTTTTATTTATACTTACAACTAAATACTTATAGTTTTTTAGTGATTTCTTTTTGATTTTAGGTCACAAAAATTATAAACTTTCTGTTAGTGCCATTAGTTTTAAAATTTTGAATAGTTTAAACTTGTATTTTTTAAAATTTGTGTGAATCACTAGTTTATGAATAACTTTACTATAAAAATAGAATTTTTTTCTTTTTTTCTATTTATTTTTTATTTATACTTACAATTAAATACTTATAGTTTGATTTTAGGTCACAAAAATTATATTCTTTTTGCTATTGAAGAATATTATAGTTTTATTTTAGTTGATCATAACAAAATATTTTAATTGATTGTTTTTATTTTCATAAAAGTTTTGTAGTTCATTCTGTTTACTATTAATTCATTCTTTGAGCTAAATGACTCTGAAATTGGAAAGCATTTAAAAATGAACTTTGAAAAGGTTGAAAGTTGGCATGGTATCATCATTTCACTCACATAGCATGTTCCAAAAAGTAGAGAGGGTTACGACAAAAACTTGATGCACTTCGTGTACAAAATGGACAATCACTTTCGAAGTATCAAAGTTTCGGACAATAACTGCGCCACATCATTGGCTAGGACGAATGGTTCGTCTGTGTACCCAAGATTGTTTAGATCCACTGTTGTCATACCGTACTGTGGGTCTACCTGTACCCCGCCTCCTGACATATTGATCCATTTGCCTCAACACATAAAACCTTGAACCATAAGACATGAAAGCATTTCAAATGAACTCTGAAAAAGTTGAAAGTTGGGATGATATCATAATTTCACCCACATAGCATGTGCATGTACAAAACGGACAATGGTAGCATGTTCGTCTGTTAAAAATTTGGCATGATATCATCATAATAGTTGCGGGAGAAAGTGTTCACTTTTTCTTCGCTTGTGTCATTTGCTTATTGCGCCGTAACCATGGATAATCTTCATTGTTTATTAGGATGCTTGGGTCAGCCTTGACATTGAAGGGAGGAATTTCATGAAACTTTTCATAATCGTCAGACATGTCTGTCTTGCCGTCCACTCCCAGGATGTCCCTTTTTCCTGAAAGAACTATGTGGCGCTTTGGCTCATCGTATGATGTATTCGCTTCCTTATCTTTTCTTTTTCTCGGTTTGGTAGACATGTCCTTCACATAGATAACCTGTGCCACATCATTGGCTAGGACGAGCGGTTCGTCAGTGTACCCAAGATTTTTTAGATCCACTATTGTCATTCCGTACTGTGGGTCTACCTGTACCCCGCCGCCTAACAGATTGACCCATTTGCA
Source organism: Triticum dicoccoides (assembly GCF_002162155.2). Lineage (NCBI taxonomy): Eukaryota > Viridiplantae > Streptophyta > Magnoliopsida > Poales > Poaceae > Triticum > Triticum dicoccoides. The sequence continues at coordinate 740,516,893 of NC_041384.1, forward strand.
CTTAAACAAAGGGACCTTAAAATCAGGTCTGTAGTCAAGTTCCCATATGTCCACTATGTAACCATAATATGTATCCTTTCCGCTCTCGGTTGCTGCATCAAAGCGGACACCACTGTTTTGTTTGGTGCTCTTTTGATCTTGGGCGATCGTGTAAAATGTATTCCCATTTATCTCGTATCCTTTGTAAGTCAATACAGTCAAAGATGGTCCCCTGGACAACAAGTACAACTCATCACAAATAGTGTTCTCACCTCTGAGACGTGTTTCCAACCAACTGCTGAAAGTCCTGATGTGTTCACATGTAATCCAGTCATCGCACTGCTCCGGGTGTTTGGAGCGCATACTGTTCTTGTGTTCATCGACATACGGGGTCACCAAGGTAGAGTTCTGTAGAACTGTGTAGTGTGCTTGAGACCAAGAATATCCGTCCCTGCATATTATTGAGTCTCTTCCAAGAGTGCCTTTTCCAGTCAGTCTCCTCATACCGCGATTTAGGGAGATCTATCTTGTTAAGGCCAGGAATGAAGTCAACACAAAACCCGATAACATCCTCTGTTTGATGGCCCATGGAGATGCTTCCTTCTGGCCTATCGCGGTTACGGACATATTTCTTTAGGACTCCCATGAACCTCTCAAAGGGGAACATATTATGTAGAAATACGGGCCCCAGGATGACAATCTCGTCGACTAGATGAACTAGGACATGTGTCATGATATTGAAGAAGGATGGTGGGAACATCAGCTCGAAATTGACAAGACATTGCGCCACATCACTCCTTAGCCTTGGTACGATTTCTGGATCGATCACCTTCTGAGAGATTGCATTGAGGAATGCACATAGCTTCACAATGGCTAATCGGACGTTTTCCGATAGAAGCCCCCTCAATGCAACCGGAAGTAGTTGCGTCATAATCACGTGGCAGTCATGAGACTTTAGGTTCTGAAACTTTTTCTCTGGCATATTTATTATTCCCTTTATATTCGACGAGAAGCCAGTCGTGACCTTCATACTGAGCAGGCATTCAAAGAAGATTTCTTTCTCTTCTTTCGTAAGAGCGTAGCTGGCAGGACCTTTATACTGCTTCGGAGGCATGCCGTCTTTTTCATGCAAACGTTGCTGGTCCTCCCGTGCCTTAGGTGTATCTTTTGTCTTCCCATACACGCCCAAGAAGCCTAGCAGGTTCACGCAAAGGTTCTTCATCATGTGCATCACGTTGATTGAGGAGCGGACCTCTAGGTCTTTCCAGTAGGGTAGGTCCCAAAATATAGATTTCTTCTTCCACATGGGTGCGTGTCCCTCAGCGTCATTCGGAACAGCTAGTCCACCGGGACCCTTTCCAAAGATTACGTAGTGTAAATCATTGACCATAGCAAGCATGTGATCACCGGTGCGCATGGCGGGCTTCTTCCGGTGATCTGCCTCGCCTTTGAAATGCTTGCCTTTCTTTCGACATTGATGGTTGGTCGGAAGAAATCGACGATGGCCCAGGTACACATTCTTCCTGCATTTGTCCAAGTATATACTTTCAGTGTCATCTAAACAGTGCGTGCATGTGTGGTATCCTTTGTTTGTCTGTCCTGAAAGGTTACTGAGAGCGGGCCAATCATTGATGGTCACGAACAGCAACGCCTTAAGGTTAAATTCCTCCTGTCTGTGCTCATCCCACGTACGTACACCGTTTCCATTCCAAAGCTGTAAAAGTTCTTCAAATAATGGCCTTAGGTACACATCAATGTCGTTGCCGGGTTGCTTAGGGCCTTGGATGAGAACTGGCATCATAATGAACTTCCGCTTCATGCACATCCAAGGAGGAAGATTATACATACATAGAGTCACGGGCCAGGTGCTGTGATTGCTGCTCTGCTCCCCGAAAGGATTAATGCCATCCGCGCTTAAAGCAAACCATACATTCCTTGGGTCCTTTGCAAACTCATCCCAGTACTTTCTCTCGATTTTTCTCCACTGCGACCCATCAGCGGGTGCTCTCAACTTCCCATCTTTTTTTCGGTTCTCATTATGACATCGCATCAACTTGGCATGCTCTTCGTTTTTGAACAGACGTTTCAACCGTGGTATTATAGGAGCATACCACATCACCTTCGCAGGAACCCTCTTCCTGGGGGGCTCGCCGTCAACATCACCAGGGTCATCTCGTCTGATCTTATACCGCAATGCACTGCATACCGGGCATGCGTTCAGATCCTTGTATGCACCACGGTAGAGGATGTAGTCATTAGGGCATGCATGTATCTTCTCCACCTCCAATCCTAGAGGGCATACGACCTTCTTTGCTGCGTATGTACTATCGGGCAATTCGTTATCCTTTGGAAGCTTCTTCTTCAATATTTTCAGTAGCTTCTCAAATCCTTTGTCAGCCACAGCATTCTCTGCCTTCCACTGCAGCAAATCCAGTACGGTACCGAGCTTTGTGTTGCCATCTTCGCAATTGGGGTATAACCCTTTTTTGTGATCCTCTAACATGCGATCGAACTTCAGCTTCTCCTTTTGACTAATGCATTGCGTCCTTGCATCGACAATGACCCGGCGGAGATCATCATCATTGGGCACATCGTCTGGTTCCTCTTGATCTTCAGCGGCTTCACCCGTGGCAGCATCATTGGGCACACCGCCTGGTTCCTCTTGATCTTCACCAGCTCCCCTCGTTGCAGCATCACCGTATTCAGGGGGCACATAGTTGTCATCGTACTCTTCTTCTTCGCCGTCTTCCATCATAACCCCTATTTCTCCGTGCCTCGTCCAAACATTATAGTGTGGCATGAAACCCTTGTAAAGCAGGTGGGAGTGAATGATTTTCCGGTTAGAGTAAGACCTCGTATTCCCACATTCAGTGCATGGACAACACATAAAACCATTCTGCTTGTTTGTCTCAGCCGCATTGAGAAACTCATGCACGCCCTCAATGTACTCGCGGGTGTGTCTGTCACCATACATCCATTGCCGGTTCATCTGCGTGTATTATATATAATTAAGTGTCCAAATTGATAGAAGTTCATCATCACATTAAAATCAAAGTGCATACATAGTTCTCATCTAACAACATATAGCTCTCCAGAGCATCTAATTAATTAAACCATACATTGAAACTATGTAAAACATTTCAATGCGAAAACAAATGCGATCATAATCGCAACCAAGGTAACAATTGATCCAACTGCATAATGATACCAAGCCTCGGTATGAATGGCATATTTTCTAATCTTTCTAATCTTCAAGCGCATTGCATCCATCTTGATCTTGTGATCATCGACGACATCCGCAACATGCAACTCCAATATCATCTTCTCCTCCTCAATTTTTTTAATTTTTTCCTTCAACAAATTGTTTTCTTCTTCAACTAAATTTAACCTCTCGACAATAGGGTCGGTTGGCATTTCCGATTCACATACATCCTAGATAAATAAAATCTATGTCACGTTGGTCGGCATAATTTTCATAAACAATAAATGAACCAATAGTTATAAAGATAATATACATACCACATCCGAATCATAGACAGGACGAGGGCCGACGGGAGCGGATACCAAAACCATCACACTATATAAGATGCAATAATAAATGTAAGAAAATGATACAAGTATCTATCTAAACATACAAGTAAGAATATTTTTCCTTTCAGAAAGAAGATAAGAACAAGAGGCTCACCACGGTGGTGTCGGTGATGAGATCGGCGCGGGTGATCGACGGCGGTGAAGACGGGGACGGGGCGTGACGGACCGCTAAATCTAGACAAATCTCGAGGAAAATGGAGCTTGGAGGTCGAGCTTCGAGAGGAGAAAGCTTAAGTAGTGTGGCTCGGGCATTTCATCGAACACCTCATGTGCATAGGAGATGAGCTAGAGCACCACAAAGCCCTCTCCCCCTCGGCCAGAAAAAATAGAGCACTGTGCTCTGCTCTTGCGCGAGGGGGTATATATAGGCACTTCATTGGTCCCGGTTGGTGGCATGAACCGGGACTAAAGGGGAGCCTTTGGTCCCGGTTCAAGCCACCAACCGGGACCAATGGTGGTGGGCCAGGAGCGAGGCCCATTGGTCCCGGTTCATCCCACCAACTGAAACCAAAAGGTCCAGATGAATCGGGACCAATGGCCCACGTGGCCCGGCCGACCCCCTGGGCTCACGAACCGGGACCAATGCCCACATTGGTCCCGGTTCTAGACTGAACCGGGACTAATGGGCTGACCCGGCCTGGACCATAGCCCTGTTTTCCACTAGTGTTTGGAAGCTAGCCATGAGAGGCCTCGGTGGTACCAATTGATTTTGAGCTCGTAGTATTGGGTCTATATGAAAAAACTAAAACTGAACGAAATTTAAAACAATTTTGAGACTTAAGTGAAGACTTTAAACGAAAGTACGAGCATAGAAGGAGGTCCCGGGAATCAGTCCGATGATTGCCTAATGTTGGAGTGAGGAAGTGAATCAAGTCACCAGTATTTAACAAATCAAGCAATCCAAAAACTTTACAGGTATTTAGCCAATCCAAAATTAATAAATTAATTTTTATTATCAGAAAAGCTATCTGATGAAGTTCACCAGGGGCCAACCCTGGCTAACGCTCGCTTTAGTGTTACACGGACATTGGCACATGTACAAGGCAAATTTTATTTTAGGTTACATGGAAGTATTTTTATTAAGAGACTGGCATTTTAATAAGTAAAGAAATGGCAACCTGGTGCATGTAGCTCCCGCTTGCGCAGGGTCTAGGAAAGGGTCCGACCACTTTGGGTCTATAGTACGCAGCCTTTCCCTACATTTCTGTAAGAGGCTGTTTCCAGAACTTGAACCCATGACCTCATGGTCACAAGGCAGCAGCTTTACCACTGCGTCAAGGCTCCCCTTCTGGCATTTTAATAAGTAATACATGAATTTTTCTATCATTATGAGCATGGAAGTGTTTTATTAAGAGATTGGCATTATTAAGAGCATGACATTTTATTATTAATAACATGGAATCTTTATTATTAGAAAGATGGCAGATTTATTATTAACGGGTTGGTTGTTTTATTATTGGGCCATGCCATTTACATTATTTGTTGACATGACATTTTTATTATTAGGATGATGGCAATTTTATTATATAGAGCATGAAATTTTCATTATTATTGACATTACATTTTTATTATTAGGAGGATGTCTATATAATTATAAATAGGATGACAATTTTATTATATGGAGTGTGGCAGTTTCATTATTGTTGACATGCCATCTTTATTATTAGGAGGATCGTAGTTTTTTATATGAGTTTTTGCATAGTGGACCAACTCAAGCAAAAAAAATACATCATGGCATTTTGTATTTTGGTCCATGGCACATTTTACATAGCAACATTGCATTTTCATGTTTTTACAAGAAATGCATTTTTTGTTCATGACATTTTTGTTAAGAATTGCTGGGCCTCTGGGCCATTGGAGGTTTACCCTGGCGAACGAAATGATTCTGATGGGCCATCCCTTGGCGAATATTAAGTAAGGGGCGAGAGTTTCGTTGGTTCGCTTCGCGGATGGCCCGTGGGGCCCTTTATAATTGCAAGGGCATATACATTGTTTCTAGACCAAGCTTTATTTGCCTTAGTACCTATCGATAATCAGTATCTATAATAACAAGTAAATATCCATGTATCCATCATAAAGTGTCTATTATGAAATGTGAACTACAATATGTTTATTTGCCTTAGGGCCTGTTTGTTTCATAAGTCCCAGGACTTTTTTAAGTCCCAACTTATAAGTCATAAGTCCCTGCCTGTTTGTTTACATCGACTTATAAGTCCCGAGTCCCTGCCTATTTGTTTACAGGGACTTATAAGTTGATAACCATTTTTCATACAAACGAATTACAGAATAGTGACAACCGAAATAACACTTGTTCATAACACTTGTTCATACAAACGATTAACACTTGTTGATAAGAACCAAAATAAGAGAGAGTACATAACAACCGAGATAAAAGAAATTACAAGCGAACAACACTTGTTCATATCATTGTTGTTTCAACGACCACAACCCATCAGCGACCCAAACTCTGAATTGATTCATAGCAGCACTGTCCGTCTCATTTGTTGAATCATTTGTTGTGGTCGTTGGCATAGACAATGGTACATAATTTTCATCTTCATCACACTTGTCGAATTCTATATCGGGCAGTTGACTTTGTCTAATAAAATTGTGCAGTGCAATGCAAGCCACAATGATTTTGCTTTGTTTCGGCTGTGGATAACTAGGCAAATGAAACAAAATCCTCCACTTGTTCTTCAAGACTCCAAAACACCTCTCGATGACATTTCTAAGTGAAGAATGGGTGAAATTGTAGTGTTCCTTTTTTCCTCTAGGCATTGTGCCATCACGGTACTCCTGGAAATGATAGGTTAAACCCTTGTATGGTGCAAGATAACCCGGTCTATTTGGATACCCTGAGTCCACAAGATAAAACTTATTAGGTGGAGGTTTTGGAAACTTGTCACGAAATCCGGATCGTGCATCATTGAAGACCCTCATGTCATGCACTGATCCTGGCCAACCAGCTAGGACAAATGTGAATCTCATATCAAAGTCACACACACACATCACATTGTGACTCTTCTCCTTATGTCTATTCCTATGCTGGGTAGCAGTGGCAATTGGTACCACAACTTGTATGTGTGTCCCATCTATTGCACCAATGCAATTATCCATAAATGGTGCATACTTTCTAGATCTTAATTTGCAATGCACAGTTCTGAATTGACGATCTACTAGCCTGATGATGTCTTTTGCAAGCTTGATCAGACATTCCAAAACCTTATCAAACTTCCTTACAATTGTCTCCATTGACCTAACAAATGTGTTTTCTGCTTGCCTTACAGATTGTGGGGAACCTACTATCCAAAGAAACAGGCCTAGAGACTCAACTGATGACATTTTTTTAGTGGACTTCAAACCATAGGAATCAACTAGCAACACTATGCAATTTTTCAAACACTGGTCTGTGCATTCTAAACATGTTGTAACAAGCAGTTTCGTTGCCTAGTATTGTCATAACCCAATCATGCCCAGACTGTATTGGTACTCTTCTAGGTCCTTTGTTACCGTAAGAGTCCAAGTAGTACATACCAATCATGCAGGCCATCTGCATCATTCTTCTCTTCCTTTTTTGGTGCATGAACAACATCAGTGCTTCATCATCACTGCTGCTCCCATCATCACTGCTGATTCCATCAACACTGCTGTCATCATCCTGAAACATGTAAACATTAGTACAACTTCTTCATTATGCACCACCTCGTCAACTTGAAAACATTAGTACATGCAAATGAAACACACTAACACGCATTCATCATTTAACAAGGTCACACAGCACAGGTCCATTACATAGGTATATTATTAAAAGGACAATCAAGATAACTACTACATTAGTACAACTTCTTCATCTGGCACCACCTCTTCAACCAAGTCACTCTAGCGTCATCACTTGAAATGTTCTCAAATATGACTCTGTTTGCCTCATCTGCAAACAGTTGAGTTGCCATGAAGTACTCAACACTTGTTTCTTCTGCACCACATTTAACTGCCAACATTTGACAATGATTAATGGATTCCTTAGTGATGTTTGATTTCTTCTCCTTTGCCTTGTCCTTTGCTTCCTGCCTTTTGTTTGCATATTCAGTGATCATGTCAGAAGTGTTCTCACTATTCATAGTATTGATGAGCCATGTCATTAGTTTCATCATTGGGCTCTTGTGTTTCTTTCCTGGGCTTGTAGCTGTCTGTTCGCCGCCGCTGCAGCCCCTCTTCTTGCTGGTGGTGCTCATTGGACTCTGCTCATTTCCAACATCGGCAACATCATATTCTTCTTCTTCATCTTCATCTAAGGGCACATAAGCTGATGATCCATCAACTGCCACACCTTGAAATAACTCTATTAGCATATCCAAATACTCAGGATTGCCACCCTTGAATTTTCTGACATCTGGTGTCTCCTGCAACATTAGTTAGGTAATTAGGACAAGGCTAAATAATGTAACCAAGTGTGAGCAATTCAGATGTAATTTGCAGAATAATGTATGTACCTTAATTACTTTTTCCACCACGCAGGTGATGCGTTATAGCTCCATCTCCAGTTCGGCCACAACCAGTTTGCTGCCCCAACCACAACCAAGCAGTGTAGTAGCTCTTGAGTCTAGTTATGCAATTTTTGAATTGCTTGGTACTATGGAGGAGGCCAGCACGCTCATAATTTTTTTCTTCATGTTATTGTAGGCTCTACTTGTCCAAGTACCATTCACACAGTGCCCATCCCTAGCTTCCTCACAGGCGATGTTACAAAATACAGTAATATGTGCGTCTGTCCAATCAGCCTTGGCAATGTTTTTCTAAACAAAAAATAACAAGCACACAATTCAAACAAAAGTAGAATCAAGTTGTTTCTAATTCTACACCAACGTATCCATTATACACACAAGTAGCTAGCACAAAAAGAAGATGAACTTGCACCCTGAGACAAAAAAAAGAACTATGTACTAGTGCAATATACCATTGTGCAGCGCAATATAGCAATAAAAAATATACTAGTGCAATCAAAAATATAGCAACAACAGCATTGTATACCATTGTACAGTGCAATATACCAAGCAAAAATATACCTCTCCAAAAGCATTGTTGTCATCATCATCTTCAAAGCCTTCATTCTCGTCGACATCTTCTGAAGACGCAGCAGTTGATGACACACGTTGCTTCCCCGCAGTTTTTCCTCTACTGCCAGCCGCTGAGGACCCATTGCCTCGACCTACGCCGCGTCCGGTGACCTGGGACGAGGTCCTTCCACGCCCTATGACGCCTTCCTCAACGGCAGCTGCGGCCGGGGCGACGAACGGACGCAGGTTAGAGCCGCCTCGGCCTCCGATGTTCAGAGACCGGCTGCGGCCTCCTCCGCCCTGGGGCACGGGCCTCCCACGACCACGTGCAACCGGAGGAAGGCCATGACCGGCCGACTGGTCAAAGAGAAGTTGCTGGTACGAGCCCAACTCCGGGAAGACGTCGATGTTGTTGTTGAGATCCAAGAAACCCATTCCTCTCCCAAGATTTCCACCGGCGGATGAGCCTTCGGGTGCCTCCTGAGACGAGGGGAATTGAGAGCAGAAGGGGATCTCGTCTTCCTCGTCGGCCATGGCGGCGGCTGTTGAAGCTACCGGCGGCGGCGGCGATTGGTGCGACGCAGGAAAGAGCGAGGCGACGAGGGGAATGAGGGGGCGATGCGGTACGCGAGGCGAGGAGGGGAACGAGCGGCGTGCGGGGCGATGCGGTACGCGAGGCGAGGAAGGGATCGAGCGGTGCGGGTCCAGATCGATAAGTCCCAATAAGCTCCTCCCTGAGAGTCTTATTTGATAAGTCCCTAATCACCCCAATAAGTTCCTTGTGTTTGGTTTAGGTGGGACTTATAGGGACTTTTTTAAGTCCCTAAACCCATAAGTCCCTGAAAACAAACACCCTCTTAGTACCTATCCATATTATTATTTTTTAAACCCGGTCAAGATTTCAATGATTGACCTAGGACAGAACTTATTATATGGTTGCAAATCCAAAGTCACTTAAGTTTTTTTTGTTTCGGCATTATTAATTTAATACTCCCTCCCAAAATAAGTGTCTCAATTTTAGTAGGATGGAAGGAATATCTAGATATATAATTTCAGATTAATATCTTTAGGGATCATTTCCTCTTTTTTTTTTGAGGGATAGGGATCATTTCCTTTGGTAGGCAATACCGAATTGGATGGATATATCAGCTTAAAATTGGAAACACGTCCCTAAATATAATACTAGGACACCATAAAAAGGGATATATAGATGGAAGATGTACGCGCGTGAGGTATTATATAGGGATACGAACGAATCTAAGTTGCTTAGGTATGCGAATGGAGACCCGTAGCAGAAGAAAGCGCGCCGCCGCCGCCAGGGACCGGCTGAGCAACCTGCCGGGCTGCCTCCTCCACGCCATCCTCTCGCAGCTCCGGTCCCGACAGGTGGTGCACACGAGCACCCTGTCGCGGCGGTGGCGCCACCTCTGGCGCTCCGTCCCATGCATCCACATCGACAGCGCCGACTTCCCCATCCAGATCAACGAGGATTTCGGACCAAGATGATGATCGGAACTCAGAGATTAATTCGTGTGACCGAGATCGTCGCTTGGTTGAGGCAGAGAGGGATGTGATAGCCAAGCTGGAGGATTTCGCCGACAATCTCTTGTTCCACCATGGTCTCTCCGGCGAGGCGCTGGACACCCTGCGGCTGCGCATCTATCGTCGAGACGGACGTCCATACGGTAGCACGGATATGATCAGCAGGTGGATTCGCCGCGGCCTGAGGCTGTCACCGGCGGGAATCGACATCGTTGTTGACGGTATCCCGATGGAGCAGCCCTCCTATTTGTCCAACACCGGCGCCAACCTTGGGCGCCTCACCAAGATCCGCTCGACGGCGTTCTACTCAGCGGGGCCATCGGGGATCTCTTCTGCACCGACAGCCTCCTCCCCGTCCTGCAAGACCTGGAGGTCAGGAACAGTGCCCTCAGGTACATTGTGTCCGACACGCTGACGAACCTCACAGTCGTCTACGACTCCCCGGCGAGTACACAAACATACGAGATGTTTGGCCACATCGTCACTCCTCGCTTGGCGTCGCTGCGGTTCGAGTTGCCGCTCGCCCGTCTCGCCAACTTGGACTTCACCGTAGAGGAGCTACCTTGCCTTGCACAAGCATCCATCCGCCTACTCCACGAGACTCCTCAGCCGTGGAGCTGGGTCGATGACGATGACGATGATGACGACGACGACGACGACGAACCAGACACTACACGTCTGGTGATAAGCAATCTTTTTTTTGAACCGGGCTTTTGACCCCTTTCCATTGCATAGAACGGAAATACATCAGTCCCAGAAACATGTTCAGAAAGGAGGGAAAGGGGAAAAGCGAGTTCGAGCACTACTAGGAAACCCACCACACTCGCCCGACATCGTGACGAGTGCCATGGAGCGAAAACCTGAGCAGCACCAATATTTAATAAAGTCTGACTAGCTATTACAGAACCGACCTGCCAGGGGACCAAAATGACACTACCAGACCAAAACATCATACTAATCGAAGCAATGAAGAGCAGCGGGCTTCAACTTCAGTGTGTAGCTCCCAGAAAGATCACTCTCCGGTGATCGGCTGTCTGGCCGCCTCGCACAGCTTCATCATCTGCATGGTCCCCGCCCTGATCTGCTCCGCGCCTGTGCGTAACTTCTTAGCATCATCTCCTTGCTGCAGACCTGTCCAATAAAGCAAGAAAGAGCACATGGAAAAAACTATCTCAAAAAGAGTTTTGATCATTTTCTTCTCAAAGGTGGCACGATTTCGGGCCAGCCAGATAGCCCAGCAGGCAGCTGCCAGGCCCACCGTATAAAATTTCTCTCCCCCAGGAAGAAAAACATGGCACCACGCATAGTACTGCCAGTAGTTACTGGGGCACCTATCGGTACCCAGCACGACCCCAACGGATCTCCATAGGCATTTCGCCACAGGACAGGTAAAAAACAAATGCCGCGAACTCTCAACCTCGTTACAGAAGGAACAACAAGGGTTACCAGGCCATTTCCTACCACGCATGACCTGTCTAGTCAGCACAACATCTTGCGACATCTGCCAGAGGAAGATTTTTATTTTAAGAGGAAGTTTGGCTCTCCAGATCCATCTAAAGTGGCATCCGCTGATCGATCTCTCCAGCCACTTGTAGACCGACTTAGTCGAGAACTTACCGTTTTGGTTAAGCCCCCAAGATACCCAATCGCTAGCATCGGTTAGAGTTAGGCCACCCACCGTGGCTTGGATCGTCTTCCATTGCTCAGACAGTTCAGCACTAAGCCCCCGTCTGAAGAAAGTGTTAGTATCCACTAGCCGCACCCCACTCACCGTGCATTCAGGAGCAGTGCAAATAGAAAAGAGTTGTGGGAATTGCTCCCGAAAGGGGGGCAGCCCTTTGATGGGATCCATCCACACCCGGGCAATATTACCAGATTCAATGTTAATTTTCCTCCCCACCAGGTAAACTTCTTTCACCTTCAGAAGAGCTTTCCAGCATGGTGAATCAGAAAACCTCGTACCCACCTCAGTAACAGTTTTGTTTCTAAGGTATCTAGCACGCACAATATCCTGCCACAACCCGTTTTGGGTCTCCAGCTTCCACCACCATTTGACCATTAAACTAATATTTTGTTTTCTAAGGTCTTTAACCCCCAGTCCTCCTTTGTCTCTGGATCTACAGATCCTATTCCACCTGACAAGATGATATCTACGCTTATTATTACATCCTTGCCAGAAAAATCTACGTCTATGCTTATCCAGCTTTTCAAGGAAAGTTTTGTTCATAAGCCACATAGACATATGAAAGATGGACAATTGAGTAAGCACCGAGTCAAGCAGAGTAAGTCTGCCACCCATGGATGCAGCATTGCCGATCCAGGCTTCAAATCTTTTAAGATATTTGACTATAATAAATTCCCAGTCAGAATTTCGGAGATTGGTGTAGCTCATAGGCATCCCCAAGTACTTAATAGGGAAACTCCCTATGTCACAGTTAAATAATTCAACATATTCCCTGACCACATTGTCATCTCCACCCACTGTGAGGATTTCACTTTTTTGAAAGTTCACCTTGAGTCCGGACATCATTTCAAAGGTATAAAGCAGCAACTTCAGGTTAACTGCTTTTTCAAAATCATGCTCTAAACAGATGATAGTATCATCTGCATACTGCAACACTGCGACCCCATCCTGAATCAGATCAGAGGCTAATCCCGTGATTAGCTTATTTTTCTGGGCATTTTTTATCATTTTGGTCAGGCACTCCACTGCAAGATTAAACAAGAATGGAGAGTGTGGATCACCCTGCCTCACACCCTTTGCACTCTGGAAGTAGGGGCCCACACTATTATTGAGCTTAATACTAACTGTGCCCTTATGGAGAATTTGTTTCACCCAACCGCACCAGGTTTCATTGAAACCACGCGACTTATGACATTCCAGGAGGAAATCCCAGTTAACTTTGTCATATGCCTTCTCAAAATCAAGCTTAAGTATTATGCCAACTTTTTTTTTAACATGAGTGTAATTCAAAATTTCATGTAAAGAGAGTACCCCATCCATGATGTTTCTTCCTTTAACAAACGCATTCTGGGTGGGACTAATCAACTTATCAGCATATACCTCCACCCTACGGTCCATTACTTTAGTAATGAGCTTATATGGGCACCTCAGGAGACAAATTGGCCTAAACTGCTGAATTTTGTCAGCTCCCGACACTTTGGGCAGTAAAGTGATCACTCCATAATTAAGACATTGAACATCAAGCGTCCCATTATGAAAGTGTCTAAAAAGGGACATGATATCATCCTTAACTATATCCCAACATATTTGATAAAGTTCGACAGGAATGTTATCCGGTCCAGGTGCCCTATTGGTGGCCATAGAGAAGAGAGCATCTCTAACTTCAGTTTCTGTGAATTCGCGACAAAGATTTCTATTGTCATCCTCACTCAGCTTTTCGCTCTCGGACCAAGTATTAGGATCCAAGTGAAAATGGTAGCCCTGAGCTGGGCCAAAAAGTTCCTTATAAAAATCAGTAGCATGGGCAATCAGATTATCTGTACCCTCTATTTCCACCTTGTCAGCTTTAAGAGAGTGGATAGTATTTTTACGCTTACGTCCGTTGGCAATTTTATGGAAATAGTCAGTGTTCAGGTCTCCTTTAAGCAGCCAACGCTCGTGTGATTGCTGGAGCCAGTATATTTCCTCATTAACCAAAATCTCATGGAGTTCAAAACACACATCGATTTTCCTACTATACAGCTCTGGGGTAAGGTGTCCATCCTCCTCTAGTTCTTCTAGCGTGGCTAGCTCGAGCCTAAGCTCCTCCTTCAACCTTTTATTGTGACCAAATTTGTCTGAGCCCCACCCCTTAAAGAAAGTTTTGAATCTCTTCAACTTAATATTCAGGATATCGATGGGGAGCCCAGATTTTACTGACCAAAGGAAGAAAGCGTTCGTCCTTGACCCAAGAAAGGTCAAAACGAAATTCGCGAGGTTTGGGAGCCTCTCGCTGCTCTTCCCTAGAGTTAATCAGCAAAGGGTTATGGTCCGAAATCTCACGAACCAATTTCCTAATAGAAACCAGGGGAAATAATTCCTCCCACTCCTCAGACATCAGGACACGATCAAGTTTCTCCAGAGTAGGGTGAGCTTGGTTGTTCGTCCAAGTATATTTACCCCCACTAATATGAATCTCTCTAAGGGCCAGGGTGTTAATAATAGAATTGAACAGGTGAGTGGATTTATGGTTTGCCATTTTTTTGTTTTTCTCCCCAGGGTGCCTGAGAATATTAAAGTCCCCACCCACTATATAAGGGACTTGCATATTATGACACATGGTAGCAAGCTCAAGCAAGAATTCCTCCTTATGTTCTTCATGAGCAGAGCCATATACTATCAACAGCCCCCAGTTGGTTTTTTTCTTTTTATCCCCGACCACTAACTGCAAGATATACTTGCCTTTGTCACATGCAACCACCTCCAGGGTGTCTTGTCTAATTCCACATAGGATACCTCCAGATTTGCCCACAGAAGGGATCCAGTCCCAATTGAACAAGTTAAAGGGGTCAATTCTCCTCAAACATGTTGGAGAAATTTTTCCTTTCATGGTCTCTTGTAGACCCAGGAAATCTAGGGAATGGTCACTAATAAGGTCAGAGAGGCAGGTGGCCATCCCTTTCTTGCCCACCCCTCTGCAGTTCCAGATGAGCCCTCTCATCTAGAATGTTTTTTATGAAATTTGGACTTAGTAGCCCACCAGGAGGCATGGCAGGGCTACACTTTCCACTCCCCTCTGAAACCTTTCTCTGGCTTCTAGTCACAGGTCTAGAAAGCTTGACAACAGGCTTCTTAGGTGTCTTCTTCTTAAGTTTACCAGGGGCCACCTTATCATGGATGACCTCATCCTGGTCCAGCCAGGTGAGGTTCACTGGGGCTTTTTTACCCAGCCCATTAGTAACGAAAATGTCATCCTCACCACTTTGATCTAGCTTGCCTACGTTCTCTTTCTCCTCTAAATTTTTTCTGACATGTTCAAGCTCTCTCAGCACGTCAATACAAGCAAAGTCATTATCAAGAATAGCAACCCCCATATTGGACACTCTACTAATTAATTCAGCATCAAACAGAATGGCAAAAGAATTTTTACGAGCATTATGAGAGTTACCTTCCAGATTTTTCTTGCTTGCCATCTTTTCAGCTTTGGCCATCACATGATCCTGCATCCCCTGAACATTACGTTTGCTGAGTCTGGGTAAATCTTCAGGGACTAGTGGAGGAGTGAGAATCATTTCGTCGTCGCAATCAGAAGTAGGGAGTTGTACCACATAATCCTTCGAAATCTTCATCCCAGGATCCACCTCCCCTTCCAGCTCCATGACCTGAGAGGAGTTCATTACCACCTCTGCATAAGATAAAATGGATTGCTTAACAGGAAACTTAGTCACCTGCACGCTCTGTCCTGGGGTGCCATGCGCAACAGGAGTATGTCCCATAGTAGTATCTACAGGGACCAGCCAGCCTGACGTATTTTGTTGCTCCTTCTGAGCACCTTCTTCATGATCCCTGGCCATGGATTCAATCAGCAGGGAGTTGTCATCGCTCCCAGACGACGATGAGTCTTCATTTTCCTGTGATAGCAAACGACAGGTTTTGCCACCACGGAAAGAAGTGCCAGGGTTTTCAGAAATAGAGGCATCTAGTTGTTCAGCAGCCAGTTCGTGATCAGCCCTTTTGCGTTTGGGCGTTTGATCAGTTTTGTTAACATTATCATTTTGCACAGCAGTCCCTTTGCCTTCCTCCACAGGGTTCCTCACCAAAACCTCTTCAATCTCATAAGTGAACTTGTAAAAACTTCCCCCTAACATTCCCTCGGCCGTGGCAGGCAGCTGATCCACAAATCCACAGCCGATTTTAGCCCTAACAGAGGTGGGACGGTTCAAAGTGGACATGTCAACTTCAAGAGTGACCCCAACAAGACCTCCAACATAAGCGACAGTCTTATCATTGCGTTTGTTAGGTGGGATTTTCCCAATTCTGACCCAAGCCACCTCAAGTAGCCCCTCAGCATCCATATCTTCCGACCAGGGAGAGAATTTTACACTCACACCGCACTTTGTGAGCTTAATAAATTCTACAAACAAAGCACGATCCACCTCCCTGGGATTAGGCATTCTCATGACAAATTTTTGTGGGGCAAAGAACCTAGCAGAGCAGCGCCAGCCTTGCCCAACATAAACACTAAGCTCATGTTCAATGTCCTTGGTGGGAGCAGAACCCTCTATGATGGTAACGATAATATTGTAAATACGCTCTCTGGCCTGTTTCTCAATGTTCGTATCAGGAATGAAATGGAACCCTTGCCCCTTAGATTGGAAAGCACACATAACAGGAAGACACTCCCAGGGAATGAATTCTTTGCAGATGATGTACAGATGCCCATTTTTCTTGCATCGCTCGTAAATAGCTTGGGGGCAACTCACAGTAAAATGACCGGCCAGATGACAGATCTGGCAAGCCTCAAGACGAGGAATGATGTTACTAGTGGTTGCAGGAGGATCATCAGATCGGGAAGGCACGTTGTTGTGGGTGGCATGGTCCATCTTGTTGTTGTCGTTGATGCGAGTATGAGCAGGAAGCGCTCCTCTCGGCGGAGGCTCTCCCCTGTGGTCAGCCACTCCGCGTTCTTCGTCCCCCCATCGATCTCGGCGGCAGGGGTCGATCCCGCCCTCCGCCGCCTCATCCCACTTCTCCAAGCCCGAATCGCTAGATCCGGACGCCCTCGTCGAGGACGACACCCCCACGGCCGTCCCCGTCTTGCGCTTCCAGACGTTGGAGTCATGGCCCTGGCCGCGGCCGCTGCCGCGGTTGAAACAGCCAACCCCACGGCCATGGCGACCAGCACCGAAGCCTTCCCCCCTCATCTCTGGTCTCTGGCTGTTGTGGATTGGCTTGGGATTTGGAGGATGAGGTGTGGAGCCGGCTACTTGCACATACGATCTGCTATCCCCATGGATCTTCCCCTCCCACCACGAAAAAGTTTGAGGAACCCTAGATCTGGCTTCTCGCGGCGCGTCCCAGAAGTGGGCGAGGCACTCGTCCAGATCCAAAATGGGGGGAGGGGCTCGGGTTCACGATTTATACCAGCGACACCCACCGAAACCCTAGGCTCGTTCGATCCATGGCGGTCAGATCCCACCTCCACCACGTGGCGAGCATCAACCGTGTGTTGAGTCGGCCCACGCCCCAGCAGGCCTGCCCCATTAGCCAGGGGCGGCGGACGTGGCCGTGCACCGCGCTGCACCACATCTACGTTACCATGAAACGCACCGATCGATTCACGCGCCCGAGACGAAGGAGCACGCCGAGGATCGGCCGCCGCGACAATCACGGGAGCCCTGTCACAAACCCTAGCGAAATGGCAAGGAAAGGAGACAAACCCGCCGATGTCGATCGAGTCCCCGACCCGAAGAAATCTCGCATCGATCGTGACGCCGAACTCGTCGAGAAGCACAAGTCGAAGCGCGTCCTTCCTGAGCCAGACCACGCCATCGTGTAGGGAGATCCGCCGCGCAGCTGCAAAGTCTACCGCGTATAGCACCGACCACCGCTCGTCGGCGGCGTACTCCAGGGCGGCGTCGACCCTCGCGCCCGACCCGCTAGCACCGACCATCGTGTTGCCCCTAGCGCTCTACTTAGGCACGCGACGCCGGTGATAAGCAATCTGTGCACCCTCCTCGGCTTTCTGTGCAATGTCACCAGCTTGCACCTCCTCGAAAAACTACCACTTTACGATTTTGTGTCAAAAACTACCACTTTTATTCTAATCTGTTGCTAAAAACTACCAAGTGTGAAAACTGCTCGCTTTGCCTGGGTTAAACCCGAATCTGACTGCCCAACCCCACTGTTTAGGTGCCAGCGTGGCGAAGCGCTCATGGCCAGCCGTTAACGCCCGTGACCGCCTATCCTCGTAGCCACCCGCGGACCCCAGCTCCCGCCGCGCCCGCGCTCCCGCTCGTCTCCCCTCACCGCCGGCAGTCGTCGACCCCACCGCGACCTCATCTGGCAGACGCCACCCCGAATCCGCCTCCCCTGGACCTTCCTGCCGCCCTGCTCGCGCCGGAGCGCCGCCTGCAGGTCGCGCCGTCTCCTCCAGATGCAGCCGCGGTGGGGTGGGTTGACCTCTGCCTCGCTGTTGTGTGCTCGCCGGTGAACGCTGCCGCCATCCTGAGAAGCGCCCCACACCTCCAGCCCTCCTCTCTCCTCCTCCTCCTCCTCCCTGCTCCATGGACGAACCGTCGCCACCATCCCCGCTGGCATGCAGCAATGCCGCCTCCGCCATCCCCGCCGGCATGTAGCAACGGCCATGCGCGCTGCAGGAGCGGGCGCGCTGCAGGTGCGCGCTAGGTCACTCAAGGTGGTCGGCTCCGTGCAGCCTCGCCGGCGCGCCGTCATGCAGCTTCTTGTGGCCGCCTCTGGTCCTCTTCAACGGGCGGGTTGTGGCCGCTCAAGGTCCTCCGGCCTCCTTGCCGCCGGTGGCGTGCTTAGTGGCCACCCTGCTCAGCCATTCGTGCCGCACGGTGAAGGCCGCCGCCGTCTCGATCTCTTTCTACGGTGACGGCAAAGTTAACAGTGCTGACCTTTTCCGTCCTGACATGTGGGCCACACTATCATAAACGAGCCAAAGCGAGCAGTTTTCACACTTGGTAGTTTTTAGCAACAGATTAGGACAAAAGTGGTAGTTTTTGGCACAAAATTGTAAAGTGGTAGTTTTTCAACATGTTTCCATGAATTGTGGTAGTTTTTGGTTAAATACTCAGTCAAGTGTCAGCAGTGCTATATTTCACGTCTTTTTTGAAACAGAATTTGTTGAACCATGATCCAACTGGTCCCTGCGTATTAGCGAGCACAACATATAGATTAAGTGGGATGGCAATTAAGTGCACACAATTCAAAGTTTATAAAAAACATTTTAAGTGCAAACAAATCACAATCTTTTGAATTTTAAATGATCTTTCAATGATATTTTATTAGGTATGCTAACTAGGTGAGATTAAAAATAGGACAGTCTATAGTAGCCTATATAGGCTTATGGTTCGGCCAATGATGTTATTTTTGAATGAAATGTCCAAACACGATACCGCATTTGTTTTTATTTACTCCGCATGTTAGTTTTGATTGAATTCAAATTTTATAAAGTTTAACAAAGTTTATCGAAAAATATGAACATTTACAGTAACAAATCTATATGATGTGAAATAAATAAAAATATTTTTGATAAAGGGCATTCTTTATTGACTCATATTGTGGCATCAAGCGGAAACAATCACAACGAGTACATACCCGGACTCTGTATAACTAAGATGCACACAGACAAAAAGAAAAAGAAAAACATAGGTGTCAAGGTGATGCGAACGACCCACTACAGCAAAATATCAACTAATACCACTGCCATTGACAACACTTGGACGACCAAAAGGTTCTCCCAATAGCGACGCCTCCAGCAAGAAAACAATGCATGAGCACAGTAGTCGCCGGATATAACCACATAGGTTAGATGATGGATTTTCATCCAGAAAAGAAGAACCGAGTAAGCTCCAAACAATTACTAAACAGTATAACTCAGCTAGCTAGGAGCCGCCACAACGCTTTGCATCGCTAACCGTCCGATTATCTAGAGCGCTTTGCATCGCTAGCAATTAAGTCGCTCGATGTACAGCGCTTTGCCATCGCTAGCAATTAAGTCGATCGCTTTCTTTTTTGATGTTGCGGTATTTCTCTTGGGCCGCTGCTCCGTGGAACTAGCTGGGCGATGTGTGATTGATCGGGCCACGAATGCTTACTGGGCCGGTGGGTGAGTGCGTTCAGCCCACCACATACATGAAGTGTAAAACGTGATCGTAACCCCAAAAGTAGTGCGTTCTTTCATCCCAGCGGCCGTGAGCACTGCTAATGCTTTAATCTCTGAACTTTTTGTGAGATAATTGCTCTTACTTATTTGTCCCGGGAAACAGTAACTCCAAAAACCTTGTCTCAGGAAACACTTTTATATCCACCCCGTTGAGCTAAATTGTGAGATTCTTCATCACTATGGAATGAGGTTAATGTGTTTTATTTTTTACCTCGTCTTCTGTGCGATGCACATGCAGATATGCCCATCGCCTTTTGTTGGGGTTAAGTCAGGCATGCCAAAGAAGTATGTGGAAATCAACCGTGCATGATTCATTAGTCCCACATCTGGATGCTTCTTTGGTAGTGGCATTGACATAGTCAATTTATCGTTTTTCTGTCTCTCAGTTGGTGAGGTTGGGATGTCTATCTCATATATGTACCTGTAGAAAGTATCCCATTATTTTCTTCAAAAAAACGTCTCCCATTATTTTCTTAAAAAAAAGTCTCCCATTATGTGAATAATTACCTCTCAATGTATATTCTCGGAAAGTGAGAAACATAAGTTTTGAATCACTCTATGGGTCTGGTTTGCAATAGTCCCCCACATTGCACTACAAACCATGCTACTTTGTGCAATTTATTATGCATGTAGGTCTAGATGACCATTTTGTTATTGAACCATCAGATATCTCAGAAACCACCGAGAGGTTTTGAGCCTTGAAAAGTTTGATGGCCCGAAAAGTACGCAGTTCTCTCTTGCACTCTTTATGCAAGCCACGCCATAATCATATATTAGCCGATATGAGGTGTAAAGAGGGAATCTCAAACATTGTGAAAGTTGTCGCTCACTATTATATGTCTAAAAAACTAAAAATTTCCATACTCTTAGTTTCCATTTTATGTGTTATGTCATAAGAAAAATGTTATCCACTGTCCAAATTGTTACTTGTTGTACATGCCTATGAAACAGTGAAAATGATCTTTTTCCCAATATTTACGCAATATTCTAACTTCTTCAGAAACGAACAGGCGCAGCAACGCGCGCGATCATGATCTAGTTTAAATACATTATAACTGTGCATTCTAGGAAGCCTCTCACGCATTCATGATTTCTGGCCGTTCGATCTTGCCTATGGACTCTGCTCGCCGTCAGATGCAGGATTCTGATCCCGCACAACCCCGCACACTCGGCTGGGCTGCTACTCCCGTAGCAAAAACGCAGGCACCTCGTTGATTGGGCCTGCTACAAGGAGCCTGTTACTGCCCCTCTGCATGGGCTAGCCCATCTAACGCTCGGTAGAGGTCGCTATCCCCCCAGTGCTCGGGTGATCCGAAGAGGCAGCGACGATGCGGCACCGCCGCCCGACGTTCTTCCTTCCTATCGATCGTGGTGGAGGTCCGTTACTGCCGGGTGCCGGCTCACCTCCTTCTGCTTTTTTTCGGTGAGCCCTACTCATTCTTTCTGTGCTTGCTAATATCCTTTACCGTGCACGCTTCTACCAGATCCATTGCCACTGTGAAGCCCAACTCGTGAGCGAGCGTCGAAGGTTGAGGAAGAAGAGAAGAGGGGGAGAGGGGCTCTCCCATTTTGGGACACGCTACTGTGCAAATGGAGATAACTGCTACCATCCCTTGCTCTAGCCCCGCCCTGCATGGCACTACGGCAGCCACGGGCTGTCCCATCCATGGTGGCTGCCCATCGGACTCCTCTTCCTTGCCGGCGTGCTGAACTGACTTGTGGGTTGCTGCATGACGGGTGAGACTCCTTGCTGGATGTGAAATATTTCTTCTGCAACGTGTTCTCATTATTGTTTATGACCTAAAATAATGGAAGTGGCAGGGACGATTGGCAGATCTCGCACCTCATTCATGTTGGAATTGGCTACTTTCATTTTTGTGCTAGAGTTGATTCAGTTGATGCCTGGGTGTTGTCCATTGAGGCGGGTTCAAGACCGTAAGATGCTATGAGAAGCAGTAGCAACAGCCAAGCGACCTTGAGGAGCAGCAGTTGTTGCCAGACGCTTAGAGAGTATATATCAGCCATATAGTAGGAGGCCTTTCTCTGATTGTCCATGGCATTTCTTTAAATAATCCGCTGAGTTGTGTTATTTTTAGATCTAAAATCAGAAAGCAAGTGAAGAGTAAGAATCTAGATTTGA
>NC_041384.1:740539510-740543627 GCF_002162155.2 Triticum dicoccoides
GGGGGGGGGAATCCACATTTTCATCTCACGAACAGTTCATCTATGTATGATTCAACACAATACGTCCTTGATAACTTCCAGAATTTTTTGTTCACCGATTCAGTATTCCACCAGTAGTCCACCTTACTAGCATACATAATTGGTTACAATAACTACTATCGCTATTATGTAATTATGTTGACAATCTCTTGCGCTGAAGGATTTCTTCCAAAAATGATCTTATATATGTGCATTCAAGAAAAGCAAATTTAAGTCGAAGTGCTTGTATTCCAGGTTTCTTTTGTCAATTGTCATGTTGTTTAGCCTATGTATCATGCCTGCTACTACTTCATTCTTATGTTTCTACTGAGGAACCTTGAGGGATACAGAAGTACAACTTAACTCCATGTCTTCACCTCTTATTTTTTTAGCAGGGATCACTAGGAAGGTCCAAAGGAGAAGAGACCGAAGATGGCTCATGACGATCCAGTTCATTGCTAGAGTCCAAAGTCCCCCACCATCTTTTCATCAACCATTTAGGAGAGATCATTAATAGAAGAAGAAAGAGCAGAATACAAGGGTTCAGAGGTACCATGACCGAAAACCAAAAACAAATTAAAAGGAATTAAACCAGCTTAAACATTACTATTGTACAAGAAGGTCCAGAAATCAGTTAAGTGGCTTAATTCAATAACTAGCGTCAACCTCGATTTGGCATGACATGGAGAACAGGAGAGACTCTTATCAAAATTATCGTTTTCTGGTAAATCGCATGTAACTTGCTCAGTGTTTCTATAGATCCTCTAATTGAAAGAAGCTACTGCTATGAGCTATGTAGTAGAAATTCTTATTCAGATTGCAGGTTACTTACTATGCGAGCCTACTTTGCGTGTAGAAATGTAGAATTGTACTCCATTAGTTTGCTCTTCATTGACATTGAATACGACATGCAAATAGGACTGAAGCCTGCACCTATCGGGGGGATGAACCGATGACACATCTCTAGGAGTTTCTGCAATTTAAAAAGTCCTGATTCATATTTGGATTAGACATGTAGACTACTTTAAGAATTATAGATAATTCAGGAGAAGCTACATCTGGCCATCTTGTTTCATCATATTACCATATAACTTCAAATTTCAATGGCATGTAGAGCATTTTGATAATGTTTGTTGCTAAGAGGCTTATATTTGGGTTGTCGTCGACATCACTCATCAGTGGGCCACGTTGCATGTGAGACGGGTCTACTCATCTGCATTTTTTCTTGACATGGTGATTTTCAACCTTGCTTGGTCGAGATATAATTGTACTTCCATTATGTTTGCCTTCAATATTATCTGATCTCGTTTGATTATTCTCTCACAAATTCACTTTTGTTTTTTCTTAGTTCTGATGCTGTGCTTGGAGCTGGGATCTTTTTCATAGAGTTTGCATTACCCATAAAGACTGGAAAAGTCTTGAATTTGCCCGACTGATTTTAGTTCGGCGTAAGCCGTCTCGTATACACGCCACGCGTCCTTGTGCTGGCCCACACAACCGACGCACCGCTTTTGCCGCTTAGTCTTATCCGATATGCGCGTTCATCCCCTACTTTGTTTCCCTAAAACTTGCTCGTACAAATTTCTCTTCCCATTGTACTGGATCTTTTATACGGTGGATGGCAAACTGCTCATCACACCTCCTTTGTAATATATCGATTGTGCTCCCAAAGACTGTGACGTCGATATCGCTGCCGATGGGTCATGGTGCCTGCACCGGCCGATGAAGCTCTTGCTCCCCGATCTTCTCTGGCTCGTTCTCCTCGCCGAAGATGTAACGCGGGTAGGCGTCGACGTCGAAGTTTTGGTCAATGGTAGATGGGTGAGGACTAGATCTTCGCAGAGTGTCGCGGCGGTGCGTTGTCGCCTGGGTTATATGCAGCAAGCCGTTAGCTGGTGGCGGGAAACCGGTGAGGGAATAGGCATAGATTTTACAATTCACCCATGTGGAGCGCGGGAAGACTAAGTGGAGCACACACACAACCCGAATACCGTATCCGGTGCCACGTGTTATTTATCACACAAGTGTAAACATAAGGAAACGTATGTGTAACATACTAATCATCGCACATGAGTACTCGCGTACGCATCGTGTGCGATACTCCTAGCGACCGCAAGCAACTAGTTTGTATTTTTCAAAGTTTTTTGTACACACAGAATCGCACACGAACTAACTTATTAACCGTCTGTGTTGTAATTTCTCATCGTAAACAGTTCATCCGAGTCGGCAGTTTGCCACGTATCACATATATCTTGTTAAGTTGAACTGTTTTTGTTGCGTTCGCTAATCGAAAACAGCTCGTCCGAGTGAACCATGTGCCCTATATCACACACATCTTGATTTGGCTAACCGTTTATGTTGCACTCCCTAATAGCAAACGGTTCATCGGAGCGAACTATATGCCGTATATCGCACAGACATAGATATGACTGCCCATTTCTGTTGTTCCGCCTCATCACAAACAGTTCGAACGGGTTAACCATGTGCCATGAATCATACACGTAACTAAAATCTAAACTGTGTTTGATGGCTCCGTTATCGCAAACGTTTTGCACCTTTTTTGACTAGGGACCTCCTGTTAGACACTACACCAACAGGCCAGATTAGCACCTCTGATATTTAAAGGTACAAAAGCTCTCTTAGTTATAATAGTCAGTAGTTCTCATATTTTTTTTTGTTTTGGCCAAGTTTTCATCTGTTTCTTTTCTCGTTTTAATCATTTTCTTTTTCTTTTTTAAAATTCGTGAACTTTTATTGAATTTATGAAATATTTTCCAAATCTATGAATTTTTTGAATCCTGAATTTTTTTAAAAAAATCGTGAACTTTTTTCAACTGTGCGGACCTTTTTTCAAAATTGATGAACTTTTTTCACATAGATTTTTTTTTCAAAATCAATGATATATTTTTTTTTTCAAAAAACGGCTGACAAGTTGAGGTTCCCAAAACCGGGAACATTTTTTTGCAGCTTTCTTTAGTGAACTTCGTTTTTCAAAATCAATGAAAATTTTCATATCCGTGAACATTATTCAAAAAATCGATGAACTTTTTAAAATCCACGTACTCTTGGGCCGGCTAACAGGTGGCTGACAGGAGCGATGTTGTCGCCTAGTTGGGCCAAAGCCTAAGCATTTTTTCTTTTATAATTTTACATTTTTCTTTTCTTTTTCTTTTAATTCATTTTTCTTCTTTTTCAACTTTAGTATTGTTTGAAAACTTGGTTACTTTTTGAGATAATAAATTTAAATACTTTTTTACTTCAAACCTGACATGGAAGACAAAACAAACAACATTTTTAAGAGAGGGTGTTCAGGTGGCCACAAGGCTCTGTCTGAGAGCACGCTGTATCCGGTGAGCTTTATTCAAATACAAAGCAAACACTTTTCAAATATATGGTGAACTTTTTGAAATGCACGCTAAACAAAATTTCTATACACGATGAACATGTTCTTATACACAGTGAATATTTTTTCCAATGCATCATGAGCATTTTTCTTCAATATATATAGAGAACTTTTTTTAACATGATTTTTTTTGAAAGTGAACAAAATTAGAATTTCGAACTTTTATTGGTTCTGGCATCGAGTAACCCGGCCAACTCAGGCACCCGTCGGTTCTGGCATTTTATTACGTTTTCATTTTACTCATTCAATGCATGTCATGGTTGATGCATTTCCTCTTGACCAGCACCCTCCTAGTCTCATTTATATACTAGAGCTCCACCGACTAGACGCCAGAGTAAGCGAGGTGGTACTAAAAACCTTACTCCCTTCATCAATTCACTTACATGCACACAATACACTTTTTTTAGGATAGTCTTCACTTTTTGTAGACTATGTGTGTTGCACCTTAAAACAACAACACTTTTTTCTAAAGAACAACACTTTTTGCTAAACAATATTTCGAAAAACAGAAGAAAAAGCAGGCAAACAAGAACCCAAAAAACTGTAGTGTTAGACAACCTCCGTTGAGTTTAAAAGCCCCAAAGACAAAAACTGTAGGACATTTCATGTATTTTCTAGGGTTTCTCCGATGAAAAAACCTAAACACAGACCAGACATGACACAACGCGTGTATGGTGTCCGAATTCGTTCAAATTT
>NC_041384.1:740543813-740569711 GCF_002162155.2 Triticum dicoccoides
GAGGGGGGGTGGCTACCTTGGCAGGCCCACCCATTGGAAAATTTTGGTGGCATTTCATGCATGGCACCAAACACAGCATGCACAACCTGGACCTTTTGGGTATGCCGGTATGGCAAGTCTCGAAACACTTTTTTTTCTCAACCGCACCAAATGGACCTAATTTTTTTCACATAAGAGAAATATCATGGCAAGCATCCATGCCAAGTTTTGTTGGTTTCCAACTTTTCATGCATTTTCTAGGGTTTCTTATGTGAAACAAAATCCTAAAACACAATCCCGACGTGACACAACGTGCATTCGGTGTCCGAATTGATTCAAGTTTGGCGTGAGGGACTGCCATGGGCATGCCCACATGCTAGGAAAAATTGGTGTCATTTGTTGCATGCCAACAATACACCATGTTCAATCGGGACTGTTCGGATTTGTTGGTAGGGAAAGTCTCCAAGCACTTCTTTTTACCTCCACCAAACATTCTCATTTTTCCACACAATGGCATCACCATAGCCAGCATGCATGCCAAATTTTGTTCTTTTATGGCATTATATGCATTTCTACAATTACCCCACTGAAAAGACACTAAAACACAAGCCAAACATGACGCAACGTGCGTTCGGTGTCCAGATTTCTTCAATTTTTGCCTGGGGGACTGCCATGGGCATGCCCATATGCAAGGAAAATTTTGTGTCATTTCGTGCATGGCAACAAATATACCATGTTCAACAGGGACTGTTCGGGTCTGCCGGTAGGGCAAGTCTCTCGAAGCACTTTTTTTAACTCCACCAAACGTACCCAAATTTTTTCCACACAATGGCATCGGCATGGCCAGCATGCATGCCAAGTTTCTTTCATGTCTGACATTCTATTCATTTTCTATGATTTTCCCAGTGAAAACCCCTAAAACACAGGGCAGACATGACGCAACGTGTGTTTGGTGTCTGAATTCGTTCACTTTTTGCATGGGGACTACCATGGGCGCGTGCAGCATGCTGGCCAAATTTGATGTCAATTCGTGCATGACAACAACTACACCCTGTTCGGCCGTGACCGTTCGGGTCTGCCGGTATCCATCGGGCCCCAATGTCGCGTATCCATCGGCGGTGATGTGCCACTCCTTCGGCAGTTGTGCCGATGATGGAATGAGCAGTCCGAAGCGGCTCAACTCTGCATGCGGCCACGAGAGAGTTGACGGCCAAGATATACCATCTCGCTGTCGGATCCGGAGCTCGCCATCGAGAAGAGTAGGGGCGACGGGGGTCTGAGGAGGAGGGGGAGGGGCGGCGTGCAACGGCTGGCCGACCCCAACTTTTTATAGCATGGGGGCTGCAAGGGGGAGGGGGGTTGGAGGGCGCCGCATTGGTGTGAATGCCAGGGCAGGCAGCGCGACACGATGACTTAATGGCGGAGCGGGCGATGCGGCATGCGAGCGACCGGTGACAGCAGATGTGGCACGACAGACGAGACAACAGCGGTAAGCGGTAGGGGATGGAGATGTGATTGTCAGCCGATCATCTTGAACAGCCCCGTGTGCCACGGCGCGTCACGCAACACAAATATCATGACCCGGCGCCGAGAAAAATAGCAAATAAACCACTACTGCCCTGAGGATGAAAAACCAAAAAGCCAAAAATCTGTCACAACAAGCCTTCAGATCCTAATTGCTAGTTCAAATGTGCTAATGCCCCCGTGCAACAGGTTGCAAGTTCGACTCTACCCGCCGTCCTCTTTTTTTACTTTCTCAAAAACAAATCACGCCATCCCAATGGATGAAAAAATATGCCACCCCAGCGGATGAAAAAATACGCCTTGCATTGCGGATGTATGCATACATATACGTAGTGCATGGGAGGGCGTCCTCTTTTTTTATTTTCTAAAAAACAAATCCGCCACCCTAGTGAATGAAAAAATACGCCACCCCAGCAGATGAAAAAATATACCTTGCATCGCGGATGTACGAATACATATACATAGTGCATGGGCGGCCGTCCCTTTTTTTACTTTCTCAAAAACAAATCACACCACCCTAGTGAATGAAACAATACACCACCTCAGCCGATGAAAAAATACGCCTTGCATCGCGGATGTACGCAGCCCAGCAATGCTACACCTACGTATGAATCCTACTTAACCTTACCTACTTTCCTTTCTCCATCAATCAAAACTTCCCCCCCTGATTTCAGGGTGGGCCCGCGCGCCCCTAATGACTAATGATACTCCTCCAAATCAGCCTCTGCGTAACATTAGGTAAATAGATTACGTAGATGTAGCATTGCTGGGCTGACCACGTATGCCTCCGCCGTCTCCCCGGCTCTCTATGCCGGTGTCGTCGTGTCGCTCGCGGCAGCCGTGGTGCCGGAAGATGGGGCTTCGGTAGACCAAGGCGGCCGTGTCGAGAAAACCAAAGACAGTAGGTACGTGCATGAGCTGGGCTGCGAACAATTGATTCTGAACGCGAAGGTGCACGTACACATGCATTTACGCACTTATATGAGACTATGAGTATTAAGTGTGTGATGCATAATGCTCTGCTCAGGTGCGTGGATAATTTCGATCTGCATTCCGCCGGCGGTGAAACGATGGATGGATCGAGTAGCATGGTATGCTATGTTGAGATGAAGCCCCACACGGTGACGATGGTGCATGGCAAAAGACATGATCTTTGAGTCCGCCCGCCCGCCCATGGGTCGTGGAACGATCGCCGCGTTCAGCACGCCGGCCGGCCAGTACCGACGTTGTGCTAGATTTTGTGCGACAAATAACAGTACATGCATGCATGAGCCGCTGCCGTACGAAGCGTACTGCAATGGGTAGGAGTGGTGCAGCGTACCAGGTGATACGTACGTAGTGACGTACATTTCGACGGGTGCCAGGCAGAGAATATATACAAGATCAATTTTTTATTGCCCTCAATCAAAAGTTTCAATGCAGTACCCAGCACACCGTGGCAATTCGCTCTCCGGCCGCTGCTATATAAACACCCCCGACCCTGAGAGAGATCTTCGTCCACCTCCTCCCTCCTCTTCCTTCAGCCACCCTGAGCAATGGCGCCCAAGCGGAAGGGTGGCAACGGCCGGAAGAAGACCGTCCTCCTCCCGATCGTCAAGGAAGACGCCCGCTATGTGTGCTTCTCAAAGCGCAAGCGGGGGCTGTTCAGCAAGGCCAGCGCGCTGTCCCTGCTCACCGGCGCCCAGGTGGCCGCCGTCGTCTTCTCGCCCAGCGGCAAGGTCTTCTTCTTCGCCCACCCCTCCGTCGACGCCGTCGTCAACCCCTTCATGGCGGGGGACGCCGCGTTGGTGAAGGCCGCCGCCGCCGACAACGGGTTGCAGACGCTGCAGCTGCAGCACGGCGAGATGCGCTCCGAGCTGGCGGACCAGAAGAAGCGGAAGAAGCGCGCTGAGGAGGCCCTGGACAAGGAGCGCGCTGCTGGGGACCAGATTGCCTCGTGGCTCCACCCCGACGCGCGCGACATGGGGCATGATGACATGGCAGCCTTCGCCGCCGCGCTCTTGCAGGTCCAGGCCGCCGTCTCCGGACGCGCCAACCAGGTTCTCGTCGAGGCCTTTCGCGTCGACATCAGCCGTATGCTCCAGGTGCCCCAGCCGCCGCCCCCTCCGCTCCAGCTCTTCGGTGCCAGCACCTTTGAGTTCGGTAGCAGCAGCAGCAGCGCCAACGCCGGGATGGAGATGCCACCGCCGCCTGACTTCCCCGCAGTGATGGGGATGCAGCAGTTGGTTATGGAGATGCCACCGCAGCCAGGGTTCGAGGGAGGGATGAAGATGATGCCGCTGCAGGAGTTCGTCGCCGGGATGCAGATGGTGCAGCAGCAGGGGCTCGGGCCGAACGCCGACTTCCCCTACCGAGGAGAAGAAAGACACCAGACAGAGTCCGATCGAGTCGGAGTCTCAGTTACTATAATCCAAATAAATCGTGCAAGATCCATGTAAGATCCATCTACTGGGTCCAAGATCTATGCATTAGTTGTTTCAATCAATTATATTTATGGCATTGTAATCTTTTTTGTATCGGCAGTACAATGGCTGGAAATTCATGAATGAAATACTATTAGGGTCCGAATAACTGCCACACGTGTGGCATGGACGGAAACCCGCCCGCACGCCTCGTGTGGCATGGACGGGAACCGGCCGCACTACCACGTCCGCGCGCACAAAAGCATGGCCCGCACGTCCGGTGTGTGGCACCCCCGCCCCACTGCCCCGTCCGGGCCGGACGACCCGCTGCCCGCACGACCCAGCCGTTTCCGGCCTCCGATCCATCCCCTCTCTCGTCTGCCGCCATCGTGCCCCACCTCTCGAACCCCGACCTCTGTCGCCAGCCATCTCTGGTTGCCATGGCAGATCCGTAGGGCGCTCCCACCGCAAACCACACCCCAGCCCTCCCCACCCCTAGCCCCCCACTCCAACCCAGCCCTCCAGAGACGATCATCTAAAACCAGGTGAAATCTCCCGATCTCATCCTTCTCATCCTTAAGGCTGAAAATCTCCCGATCTTGTACTGGGTCCATGCTATAGGGGTAGAACACTGCATGGTTCAGTGTATATTCGCAATTGACAGGCCGAATACACCAGATCTGCCATGTACTACGTTTGAGATTAGCTTAAGTTCATAGTTTAATTGACGCAAGTAATTGGGTATGAAATGGATGAGTAGGAATCCCTAAAAAAGGGCAGGAAGGACAATTTTTGGAATGAAGGGGGTGGGAAAATTTAATTGCCACTTGTGTATAATGACAGTTGCCACCTTTCGTTGTCAGTAGCTGCCACCTATTTTGACCTGTTGCTTGCCATCGCTATCTTCTATGTGCAAGCAGCAGAAGAATACAATCCTTGTGGATTGTTGATGCCTTCTTGTTCATCCAGTGATTGAGAACACATCGGAAAGAAGCGAGACACGGAAAGAATGAATCACGAAGATGGCGCTGATGCTTGGGGTTCTCAAAGGCCAGAAACGCCCCTTTGGAATGCATCAGAGTACAGTCAACTCATCTCTGCAGGGCCGTTGCTGCCACTACTAGAACAGTATGCAGGCGTAGGTATGATGCGTGATAACAAAAGAAGAGAACAGTTGCCATCTTCGCAATGATGAAGATGACATTCTACTTATGTCATACACTGTCATTTTTTCGTAGGTTCTTATGACCGAAACACTCATAGGGGGCCCCCGTGGCAAGTTCAGTCACAAGGCGCTAACACTGACAAATATACGGGCAGCCAATGTAACACCCTCGATGCGACTATATCTCCCACGTGTCGAGGCACGACTTAGAGGCATAATCGCATTGAAGGCATATATCGCAAGTGAGGTAATCTTCACACAACCCATGTAATACGTAAGGGAAGAGATACATAGTTGGCTTACAATCGCCACTTCACACAATTACATGAATAGACATTACATCAATCAAATACACTCATGGTCCGACTACGGCACCAAAATAAAAGAAGAACCCCAAAAGCGACAAAGGTCCCTATCGACCCCAACTGGGCTCCACTACTGATCAACTAGAACGAAACAACATAAAGATCACGATCTTCATCGAGCTCCTCCTGAGCTTGGTTGTGTCATCTGCACGGTCTCATCGGCACCTGCAAGCTGGTTTTGGAAGTATCTGTGAGCCACGGGGACTCAGCAATCTCGCACCCTCGCGATCAAGACTATTTAAGCTTATGGGTAAGGTAAAGGTATGAGGTGGAGCTGCAGCAAGCGACTAGCATATATGGTGACTAACATATTCGCAAAAGAGAGCGAGAAGAGAAGGCAAAGCGCGGTCGAGAAACTATGATCAAGAAGTGATCCTATAGCAACCTACGACAAGCATTACTCCAACAACCGTGTTCACTTCCCGGACTCCGCCGAAAAGAGACCATCACAGTTACACACGCGGTTGATTCATTTTAATTAAGGTCAAGTTCAGGTTTTCTACAACCGGACGTTAACAAATTCCCATCTGCCCATAACCACGGGCACGACTTTCAAAAGTTCAAATCCCTGCAGGGGTGTCCCAACTTAGCCCATCACAAGCTCTCATGGTCAACGAAGGAATAGACCTCCACCCGAGACATTCCGATCAGACTCGGTATCCCGGTACAACAAGACAATTCGATAGGGTAAAACTAAACCAGCAACACTGCCCGAATGTGCCGACAAATCCCGATAGGAGTTGCACATATCTCTTTCTCAGGGCACACCGGATCGTCCAAACTTCCGGTAGGCCAGCCCAGAGTTGCCCCTGGTGGCCACCGGCGGTTGACAAGTTAGACCAGCACTCAGAGGAGCACTGGCCCGGGGGGGGGGGGGGTAAAATAATGATGACCCTTAGGAGCGCGACTCCCAAGGGAAAAGAAAAGGCTAGGTGGCAAATGGTAAAACCAAGGTTGGCCATTGCTGGAAGAGCTTTACTTAAGGCGAACTGTCAAGGGGTTCCCATAATAGCCCAACCGCGTGAGGAACGCAAAATCCAGGAACATAACACCGATATGACGGAAACTAGGGCGGCAAGGGTGGAACAAAACACCAGGCATAAGGCTGAGCCTTCCACCCTTTACCAAGTAATAGATGCATTAATTAAATAAGATATATTGTGATATCCCAACAAGTAAACATGTTCCAACAAGGAACAACATCTCCATGTTCCAACAAGGAACAAACTTCAATCTTCACCTGCAACTAACAACGCTATAAGAGGGGCTGAGCAAAGCGGTAACATAGCCAATCAACGGTTTGCTAGGACAAGGTGGGTTAGAGGCTTGACATGGCAATTTGGGAGGCTGGCAAGCAAATGGTAGGCATCGTAGCATTGGCATCGCAAAAGAGCGAGCAAACTAGCATAGCAAAGAATAGTAGTGATTTCGAGGGTATGATCATCTTGCCTGAAATCCTGCAAGGAAGAAGAACGAGTCCATGAAGAAGACAAACAGACGTAGTCGAACGGATCCTCACAACACGACGTTAACGGAACCAACCCGAAGAAGCAACACCGGAAAGAAGCAAACAATCATGGTAAACAACCATCACATAATCATGGCATGATGCACAATCAAGTATGATGCATGTCCGGTTTAAGTATGCATGGCATGGCAAAATGCACAAGCAATCCTACAAATTAAGTGGAGCTCAATATGCATCGGGATGCATATTGACAAAACACCACATCAATTATTTAGTTCTCTCTCGTTTATGTACCCCAACAATATTAAATGTTGATTAACATGGCAAGAGGTAAAGGACAACAAAACTACCTATCTAGGCAAGTTTAAATGAGGCCGGAAGCAACGAACAACAATTCCGGAAAATCCTCATATGCATAATTTAAGGTTTTGTACTGTTCTGCCCTAAACATTATTTTAGATTTGTTAAACATGCAAGATGAGGCCACCATGTTAAACTAGGCAAAATTCTACCCCAAATACATATAAAGATTATTTAAATCGGAGCTACGGTTATTTGGTTATGAATTAAATCATTTTAACATGGCATAGGAGCAAATTAATGCAAACAACATTTTTAACATTTCAAACATAGATGAAAGTTGGATATTATTAATCTACATAAAATTCTGAGCAAGTTTCATATATAAAACATTTTAATCCGATGCACGGTTAGTGAGTTATTAAATGCATGAACCAGGGGGACTTTTTTGCAAAACTGGCAATCTCTGGGTAAATAGAAAAATCCCAGGCGCTGAAAAAAAACATGATATGGGACGAATCAAGCTGGCCCAATAGGAGGAAAAAAATAGAGGTGGGGCGCTGGGGGTGTGGCCTCACCCATGGGCTTCGGCCCGTGAAGGAGGAGGAGGCAGGCCGACGATGCTGGGCCTGGGAGGCCAAGGCGGCCCATGCGAGCGAGGGCGTCGTCCTCCTCGCGCCTGGCGCACGAACAGGAACAGGGCGGCGGCGCCCTAGGTCAACGGCGAGGCGGCAGCGGGTCTTCGGCGGAGGAGGGAGGCAGATCCCAACGGGGGTGGAAGGATCCGGGCGGTGGGGGCCAGATCCCGCCGGATCCGTGGCGGTGGCGGCGAGGATCGCTGCAGGGGAGAGGAGAGAGGTTAGGGAGAGGTAGGGAGATGAAGAGGAGGGGCGGTGGAGCTCCTGCCTGGGGGTTCGCCGGCGAGGTTAGTCAGCGAGGCGGCCGGCGATGCTCCGGCAAGGCGAAGGGGAGTCGGGCGCGGTCGGGCGCTCCCGTGCGGCGGCGGCGAAACTGGGCCCGCGCGGGCCCCGGATGGGCTCCGCGGGCCGCGGCAGCGGTGGGACGGGAACGTCCACGTGTGGATCTCGGATTCGCCCGGGGCGGCGGCGCGATCTCGTCCAGCCGGGACGGACATGTCCGGCGGGCGAGAGGGGAAGAGGATTATGGTTTCATCCGCGAATTGATCCGAAATTTCGGGGAGGGTGCTCTTTTATAGGTAGAGGGAGCTAGGAGAGTCCAAATGAGGTGCAGTTTTCGGCCACGCGATCGTGATTGAACGCTCTAGATGATGGAGCAGAGTTAGGTGGGTTTTGGGCCAAAATGGAAGGATGTTGGGCTGCAACACACACGAGGCCTTCTCGGTCCCTCGGTTAACCGTTGGAGTATCAAACGAAGTCCAAATGATGCGAAACTTGACAGACGGTCTACGGGTAGTAAACCAAGGCTGCTTGGCAAGACTCGGTCCAATCCGGAAATGTTTAAACCCCACACAAGAAAGAAAGATAGAAATGACCACCAGAGGAGAACGAAGCGCCGGAATGCAAAACGGACAACGGGGAAAATGCTCGGACGCATGAGACGAGCACGTATGCAAATGAAATGCGCATGATGACATGATATGCAATGCATGACACGCAAGCAATGACAAGGCAACAATAGTGAATAACTGAACGACACCTGGCACATCGGTCTCGGGGCGTTGCAGCCAACTTCAACTAGCTAGTATGACTAATCAAGGTAATGCAAAACGAAAAAAGAGCACATACTGCTGCGGACATGAAAAATGAACATGCAAAAAAACTGGCAAAAGGACTCACGAGTTATGACGGGTGAAAATGCAGAGCCTTCGTGCAGCACGTGGCATCGGGCAGCACCCATGTACCTGCCATCGACGTCATACACAGGTGAGTCCATAAAAAAAGTGAAGTTGCGGATGCTCAATTAGCAGAAGGAGCATAGTTGACAACTACAATTGCCATGACTGGACATCTACAATTGCCATGAATTAAAAACTACACTTCTCATCCCTGGACAACTGTTGTTGCCATCCCTGGACACCTGCAGTTGCCATGGAGGAACAACTGCAGTTGCCATGCCAGTGCAACTACATTTGCCATGCCATGGCAACTGCAGTTGCCATGAAGGACAACTGCGGTTGCCATACCGATGCAACTACAGTTGCCATGCCAGTAAAACTGCAGTTGCCACATCAGCGGCAACTGCAGTTACCATGCTAGCACAAACTGCAGTTGCCATGAATTGACCAACCACTACTATGCTTACAGGTTATTACGCTGGTGGTAACCCGGCAAACGTCCCGTGGCAAGATTCACAAATTGCAGGTGGAGCATGTCATTATGGTGTCACAGACCACACAAGATAGTCAAATGCAGCACAACAAGGTAAGGAAAAAAACTGAACCATAAAAAACAATGCTACATTTGTTATTTGTAGTTATTTGTAGGCAAAACAAATAGTTGCCATGTTTGTTGAATAGTAGCTTCCATGACTGGACAGCTACAGCTGCCATACATGTCCACGCGCAGACTCACGGCTTGCTGTTTGAAATGATATCATGCCAAATCACTCGAAGATGGTGTGATCCGTTGTGATACACATGTTATCCAAACAAAAATCTTACTCTGGTACCTATTTTTTCTATTACAGGGCCTACAACTACACTGAATAGCGGCGTGGGGACATCTACTGCGGGGAGCTCTGAGCGCACGGAAGACGCGTTCCACCAGCCAGCAGACAATCATGCCGCAAACAATTTTGAGTCAGAGTCGGGAATGGCAATCATTCCAGTAATGCCGACAAGCACCCCTTTGAACACAAGCACTGGCAACACTCAAGTAGATGGAACTGCCACCGATACTGAAGTGAATGATGAAACTGATGACGATGCACAAGGGGATGAAGATGGTGGGCAATCAGAGATCGTGGTACCTCAGCCACCGTACATTGGGCAGAGATTTGAATCATTCGAACAAGCAAAGGAATACTACCAGACATATGCAAAGTTCCATGGATTTGCGGTCAACACCGAATACCATAGGAAAATTAAGAAAACTAACGAGTATAGCAGAGGTGAGATGAGGTGCCACAAGGCACAGAGGAACAAGAAGGGGAAAGGTGTTGCGCCTGTCGTTCCGGAACGAAAGAGAGGTATTATTCTCAAGACTGAGTGCCCTGTCCGGTGTAAGCTAAACGTAGATGGAGCACAGTGGGTGGTCAATGAATATTTTGACGAGCACAACCACCAACTCATAAAGAAGTTCGACCTGGTAAAATTTCTGACTGCCCACAGAGGGTTCACCCCCGTCGAAAGGCAATTCGTAAAGCTGCTACATGATTGTAACGTCGGTCCATCAAAATAGTACAGATACTATCTCTCATCCACAGCAAAAAGGGGACTCTGAGTAGCATGCCGTACATACCAGCTGACGTCACAAACCTACAGGCCAAGTACCGTAGAGAGAGCAAGTTGGCAGACATAGAGGCCACAATGGCCTATTTCGATGAGAAAGCGAATGAAGATCCAGATTTCTTCTACAGGATAAGGTTGGACGATGAGGACCGTGTCAGGAACATGTATTGGGTGGATGGTGCTACAAGGAGATCCTACAAACATTTCCGAGATTTCATTTCATTCGACGCGACGTACCTCACCAATATGTACAAGATGCCATGCGCTCCGTTCATAGGAATAAATAACCACAATCGGTCGTTGCAGTTCGGCTGCGGGCTCGTCCGGAATGAAGACACGGATGGGTACGTTTGACTGTTCAAGACCTTCTTGGAGTGCATGGATGGACTTGCTCCGATGAACATAATAACAGACCAAGATTTCATCATGCGTGCAGGCATAGAGGAGGTCTTTCCGTTGGCAGTGCACATGCACTGCAGGTGGCAGATTATAAAGAAGGCTGAGGAGACGCTAGAACCGTTCTTTGCTAACCGTCCAGAGCTGCACAAGGCATTCGAGCTGTGCGTGGACCACAGCTTGACGGTGGAGGAGTTTGAAAGGAGCTGGATGGCCATGACTGAAACACATCAAGTCCAAGACAACGAGACTCTTGTTAGCCTGTGGGAGAAGCGAATGTACTGGGTGCCGGCCTACTTCATGCAATGCTTCTTCCCCTTTCTGCAGACTACGCAGCGTAGCGAGGGGTTCAATGCTGTTTTGAAGCGGTACGTCAGCCCTGGCAACTCATTGCTACAGTTTGCCAAGCAGTACACAGCTTTGCAATAAAAAATTCTGGGATCTGAGCTACAGCAAGAAGCGACCACGTCACTAAAGCAGCCAAAATTGCTAACGTATTTACCGATAGAGAGGCAAATGAGCAAGATATACACCAACAAGATCTTTAACAAGTAAGTCAGTTGCGTTACAGTCTTATTTGCAGAAAAAGCGCCAAGTCAATAGGTGCCTTATAGAGTGCAATGCAGTTTCCATGTTTAATAAAATACTGTTCGCCATGCTTACTCAGCTGCATGTTGCCATGTTCAATGAAAATTCTGTTTTGCCATGCTTGCTCGGGTGCATTTTCCTTGTTGAATGAAGTGCAGTTGCCATGTTTAATGCACTGTGCTTCCATTGGGGCATGTTGGCATGTAAATGCCAATGTCAACTGGAAAAAATGTTATATTGGCGACACATATGCTGAAATGCAGTTGCCATATTTAATAAAATGCATCTGCCATGTTTGTTGAAATGCAATTGCCATGTTTACTCAACTGTAGATGCCATGTTTAAATAAAAGGGCAGTTGCCATGTTTTATGCAATGTGCTTCCATTGGGGAATGTTGGTGTGGAAAAATGACGATGTCCAGATGAAAATGTACTACAGTTGCCATGTCTAGTGTACTACAGTTGCCATGTCTAGTGTACTGCATTTGCCATGTGTAGTGTACTGCATTTGCCATGTTCAACATACTATATTTGCCATGTTCAATGAACTATGTTTGCCATGTTCAAACAAAATGCATTTCTATTTCCATGACAACATAAGATGGTACAAGAAAAGAGCGCACGATAGTTTAACAGAAAACACACAAAACTTGCAGATTCCAGGAAGAAATAAAGCGTGACAGCATGTTCACGGCTTTCCAGGTGGACGAACATACGTTCAAGGTGTGTTCTATTTTGGGCGTGTCAGATTCAGAACCTAAAGACCCAGACAAAGGAAGGAACTACTTCTTCAAAGCCTCGATAGGCGAAGGCGAGTACTACTGCCAATGCTGCAAGTTCGAACGGGACGACATTGTGTGCTGTCACATACTAAAAGTAATGGACATGAACGCTGTGACACGGATGCCCCACCATTTCATAACGCGGCGATGGACTTGGGACGCTGACGACGCGTTGGCGCCGTAGACAACACACGTAGTTCTGGCTGTGCATGACGAGAGACCTGAGTCAACCATGGAAGCCGTGAGGCACGTTGTGCTGACTAAGAACTATGCTGAGCTAATTGATGAAGCGTGCAAGAGTGATGAGACAGCGAGAGTCGCAGAAAAACACAGGAAGGCACTGAAAAGAGAGCTTGATGAGATCAAGAAGAGGAAAGCTGAGGAAGCCTTACACCGGTTCCCCCGCACATCAAGTGTGCCTTCATGCACGGGGCCATCATCTGAAAACTCGGAGATAGGATCTAGAATAGCAAGCACACAGACCCAGGTCAGGAACCCACCCTGTTCTATCACAAAGGGTTGTTCAAGAGAGATAAGGTACAAGTCGGGATTGGAGATCCAAGCAAAACACAAGAAAACGAAGAAAGGGGCGGGCAATCCATGAGCAAAAATTGGGGCGATGTGACATGGTCCTTGTGGACATTTTGTTTTGTACCCTAGATGATGAGAAATTTTTTTAAAAAAAATTGGGAGAATGACTCTTGAGGGGCATCAGAAATGGAAGGAAAATTCATTGAATGGATAAATGCAGTTGCCATGTTATGGGTACTTAATCTGCCATGTTATGTGTAGTTAATCTGCCATGTTATGTGTAGTTAGTCTGCCATGCTATTTTATACTAAATATGCCATGCTATTTTATACTAAATATGCCATGCTATTTTATACTAAATATGCCATGCTAGTTGTACTAGATCTGCCATTTTTGTTGTACTGGATCTGCCATGTTAGTTGTACTGTATCTGCCATGTTAATTATGTTGGATCTTCCATGTTGTTTGTACTGTATCTGCCATGTTAGCTGTACTGAAAATATGCCATGGTATTTGTAATGACTCTGCGTGGCATATATTTCCATGACAATATGACGCGGTTTAGAGACACATAGTGTGTTGTGTGCAATGTATGGGAAACAAGTTGGAAAAAGCGTAACGTGCATAAACCGCAGCAAAGGTTGTGGCTACATGATCAACCTACACATGCTTGCCGGTGCAGTTAGCGATGAAAAAGAAGAAGCAAAACAGCCAAAATGAAAAATGACGATGACTTTCACTACCCATGTTTGATGAACTACATTTGCCATCTTTTTTAAAACATCGTAGACGCATTCGAAATAGCAAACCGGTGCTAGAAACAATGAAACCATTGTAATAATCATAAACATAAAAACATATCTGCTCTAACGCCTAAAATAGGTTCACGTCCAAACATATATTATAGAAACTATTCAAATGCCGCTCACACACCACCACTACATAGTAGGCTACGCGGGGTTGCAGTCATAACATACCACACAAACATAGTTTTCGACGAGAACAAAGAGATAGTACCTTACATTCCTCGGCAACAGAATGTAAGGTATGAGTCCGGTGTGTAACGCCACGTGATCACTTGTACTTCTTGATGACTTTCTTGACAGCTTCCTCTATGAACTCGCGTGCTCCGGACCGCTTGTTGAAATCTTCATTCGTCAACCAGTTCCATGTGTAGATTTTCCGGAGCTCAACGACCGTTGCAGCTGTGATAGGGGGGACAATTCTGCCTTCCCACTTTGCAAAGTATTCCAGTGCGTGAAAGCCACAGTCCGTCCTGCACGAGGAAAAGAGTCAAGTGAACACGCAAAAAGGACAGACGTAACAGAGATAGACTTCAATTCAGATGTGACAACAAAAGAGGGGTTGGATTATTGTAAATGGCACATGAAGGAAGGAGGAAATTACGTGTTCCCTTGCTTCGTAGTCGCCACATACTCAGTCGGGAAATGCCTGATCTAGACCTTTGAATGTTCATAGTGACGGTTCCATGTCTCTTTGAGGTTGTTAATGAAGAATTCGGCATGCGTAGTAAGGTATGCATCAGCTTCCGAACGGATTGAATCAAGCACCTCAAAAATTTGGTTCTTCAGGTCAAGACAGATCGCATAGTGGTGACCACACTTGTCGTGTGGGTCATGTGGTGTAAGCTCCTGAAACATTGGGAACATGACATGCATTTAAAAAGTGAAGAAATGAGAAACAGAGTTCACATAAAGAACAACAGAGGGACAAAAAAATTAGAATCACGTAGAATGTTTGGTTATGGGTGGGGGTAGTTGAAAGAAAGTTGCCGTCCATGTATGAACAAAATGTGCCGTGTGTTTTACTATCAAGTTGCCACATAGTTTGCACGGGATGCAAAAATCAAGAAGTCAGTGTGCACGGCAGCTGTTGCCACATGAAAACATCTGCCACACAAACACAAGTGCAGATGATGGCAAAAAACCACACCATGTGAAAAAACATTGCAGACAGGGAAGGAGTACTCACATATTTCTTCAGTGTGAGCTTGAATTCACCGTGTTGAGCAAAATTCTTCCTCGGGATTTTGTGGTGAAGTCACCATCCCATATTTTGCAGGTCACACTGTAATGCATGATTATCTTGTCGACACACACATCGGTGTGATTGTTGATGTAGTCAATCCCGCATGCAACTACATTCGTCGACATTTTACCGTTTGGCCTCACAGACTCGGCAAGATCACCCAGCTCGACGTACGTCGCTCCGCATTGAATGACTTTGGTACTGTCCAAACATAAGCTGTATGAAAACAATATGACATGGAAGAATCATGCCTACTAAGTAAAAAAATATGAAAGAACTAAAACGTAAGCGGATCGTGTATAGAAAGTACGAAGAAGATGAATGGTAAAAAAGGAGCAAAACAAAATGAGAGATTATGGGGTGTGGTCATTTACCCTTTCAGCTCCTTCATGTGCTTGCTGCAGGCCCTCGCATTTCCAAACCGCTTGACAATATCGTACAGCTGGGTCTGTTCCTTAGTGGCCCTAAATTCGGGCTCGTAGTCTTCCGCGGGAGTTGGGTGAACTACCCTCTGCTACCTCACAGAACCAGGAGTAACACTCCTAATGGTATCCTCAGATATCGTATCTGCAGGCACGTTGGAACTTGATTGCCCTTGCCCTCGTGAGGACCTCATCTGCAATGCTGCCTCCTCAATCATGCGGTAAGCTTTGTCAAGTGACGGTGAAATCTCCTCAGGGGTGGCTGCAATGATAAAAAAACAATGGGTTAGGATACCTATAAAATCAAAAACAGATGGATTGTGAGAAGATAGGGTGCATGATGTGAGATGTAGCTAGAAAAAGTGGGGCAGTTGCCATGTGTGGTCCAACTACAGTGGCCATGTCATAGCAACTACAATTGCCATGTAGTTGCACTGTAGTTGCCATCTAGTTGGACTGTAGTTGCCATGTCACAGCAACTACAGTTGCCATGTTGTGTCAACTCCACTTGCCATGTGATTGCCGTATGAAAAAATGCAGCATGAAAACAAAAAATGCAGGTGACATGGTGTGGCAAATCCAGTTGCCATGTGTAATGCACTGTATTTGCCATGTGACAGCAACTACAGTTGCCATGTTGAATCAACTTCAGTTGCCACGTTGTTGCCCAAATGTCAAATGCAGCATGGCAACAAAAAAATGTAGGTGACATGGTGCATCAAATCTAGTTGCCATGTCATCACATGTCAGTTGCCATCACAAGTGAGAACCCCCAAAAAATATAATTGGGACAAAAGTCAAACTACAAAGATGTATACAAGAAAAATCATAAGGACATGACAAGTGTACCTTGCACAATCAGCTCTGCGAACATGACAGCCTTCCTTCCCTCGACCATTGGCTGCGCCATCATTGCGGGCATGCCTCCTGGGAAAGCAAAGGCAACTGGCAAAGGATCTTGCACCACCGGTTGATCTTGATTGATGCCAAGGCTGAAGCTCGATGGGGTAAAGGCCATTGGGTGCCTCTCATTCCTACTGGCCGGACCACGAACGACTTGCGGGGCAGAATCCAAGGGTGAAAGATCGACAAACATATCTGAATCGTCCGCTACAGAATGATCGGCCTTATTTGCAGGGCGGGGCGTGCTGTCAGCGGTATCAGCCGCAGCTTTCATGACAATCTTCTTGTTTGGACTGTAGGGGACACCGACATTGACTGGGAGCCTGGAGGTGCGCAGATTTATGCTGGGGATTTCAACTGCGGGTAAAGGCGCAGTCTGCTCCGGTTTTTCACCTGTGTCACTCATGCCCGGCTTGACACCTGCATCAGTTGTGCTCCGGTCTTCCGGTTTTTCCATCACATTGCTCTTGGCAGGTGGCGGGAACAGTCTGGACACAGGAACATAACCAGACTCATCTCTCCTGCTCCTAGCTACAGCCGGTGCGTTGGGTATGTCTGCTGGTTGCTTGCGGGGGCTATGACGCCTAGGTGGAAGACCAGCACGCGAAACAGTCGCCTTAGCAGTATCTGCACCGACAGGAGCTGGAGCTGTTGTGCCAGGACTCTCACCTGTAGATGGCATATCCTTGTGAACTACCGCCTCAGACGCTTCTGTCGTGGACACAGGAGTGCCACCACGCACGCGCTTGGAATCAGTGTCAGATGAGCGGGAATCTTCCTTGCTTAGGTTCGTCTCGGGAGCGTCCACTTCAACGCTTGCTGATG
The DNA here is from genome assembly GCF_002162155.2 of Triticum dicoccoides. NCBI lineage: Eukaryota > Viridiplantae > Streptophyta > Magnoliopsida > Poales > Poaceae > Triticum > Triticum dicoccoides. The sequence goes on from NC_041384.1 coordinate 740,560,943, forward strand.
GGGTGGCATGGCTCACAACAGCATCCTTCATTGCCAGAAGAGTTGGCAATATTTCAGCTGTCCTGGCAGATACCGACTCGTCACTCCTCGATGTACGGATGCATGTTGTTCTAGCCTGCACATCTGCAGCCGGCGGAGATGGTCGGCCACTTGCATCAGATTTGGTGGGAGCGGTCAACGGTGCAGCAGCAGTATTGTCGCCTGGTGCCTCATGTACATCTGAGTTGCCCCCTGTTGACAACTTCGAATGCAGGCATTCGAGCGGGTCCTTACTGATATGCTTGGCCCCGCGCGTAGTGGTCTTCTTCACCCTGGAAAAAAAATAAAGCACATGAAAAAGGTATTAAAAATGAACAAAAATATGTTTGCCTTGGTAGAAATCTTAAAAAAATGAAAAACAAGTGGAAAAGCTGGTAGTTGCCATGTAAGGGGAACGTGAGTTGCCATGTGTCATAATTAGCAGTTGCCATCCAGCAACAATTGCCATGTTAGCCAACTTGAAGAATGATAAAAATGTCTGATCTGCCATGAATGCAATTTCAAACCTAGGTGTGGGATGAGCTCACAAGACAACGGTAAAGATGGTAGTTGCCATTAGGTACATTAAAGTTACCATTTGGCCTAGATTCCAGTTGCCATGTAAAAAACAATAGGAGTTGCCATACACTTAAAAAGGAAGGAAAAAATCATTTGGAGAACAGCAGTTGCCACGTGGGGGGCGATGACAGAAGACAATGTGACAAGCTAAACAGATGCATTGGAAAATCAAGAAAAATATAGCGCTATGTCAATGAAAGCGGATGAAAAAACCTACTTCTTGACTGCCTTCCTCAGGTCTGGCAACACGACAGGATCCCCGGTGTTGGTCGTCGTCGTGCGAGGAGATGACCTGGTGGAAGGGGTGTCACCGGCAATGGGGGCGCCTTTGTTCAACCGAGCAGAAACACAGGTTGGCGTTGGCACCTGTTTCTTCGTAACTGCTCGTCCACCAGTTGTCGGCTCGCTGCACGTATGAGATGGAGGAAAAAAAGGTGGCAATTATCAGACAGCAAACTCATTGCCGCGCTTGACAAAAACAAGTGCAAAAAAAGGATGAGTCTGTTCGAAGAAAATAGACAAAGCAAAAAACTAAAATAAAAGTCGAACCTCTTCCTGGCAGCTACGGGGTCGGTCCTAGACCTCTTGCCAGCAGAACCCTACCCAACACCCTCTGGAGCCCTCCCCCTCTTTGATGGCAAAACCCCCTCGCCTCTCACAGCCGTATGTTGTTTGACTTTCTCCGGTTGAGGGACATTTGTTGCATCCTTGCCCTTGTTACCACCTGCGCGAACTTCAGCATGATCATCATCATCGGTGTCCTCTTGCACATTCTCCATGACATCGTCGTCATCCTTGCTAAGACCAGCATCTCCACCTAGTTCATCTTATGTGTCAGCAGGCTCTTGGGAACTGTTGTAGTCATACCGGCCACGGCAACCGGTTGGCCAGTGTGTACGTTCTGGGACAAATGAAGTGAACTGCCTCGCAACCGCGTCGCTGTCAGAGCCACTGAGGGACGTCCACCCCTCAACCAACTTCCCGAGCAAGCCGGTCATTCCAGATGCAAACTGCCCTATTAGATGCTCAACAGGTGCCCTCGCCTGTGCACGAAACAAAGAAGTATCAATGACCACCCGTATTGCAATCACTTGCACAACATCAAAAAATACTCCACGACAAACCATAGATGTAGATCTTTTGATTACCTCGGCAGGGAAAGACGGAGCTGAGTGCACATCCATCCACTTTCCAAAGTTTTGAGGCCCCCCAAACACGCTGTAGTCTATAGCATGCTTGGCCATCAGCTGGAAAGAACAAAAAAAAGAAAAAAAAGCTAGGACGTAAGAGAGAGAATGTAAGTTTAAGCACGAATGAAAAGAGTTGCCATGTGGAATGAGACATGGATACAGTACTCAGACAGCCATGGATAACAAAGGTAGTCATCTCTTATGACCCACAGACGGTTGCCTCATGCCAATTTGTAGGCATGCCGTGTGGGCAAAGAAACCAGAACTAACCTGCAGTTTTCCATATGTGGTGTCAGTAGCCTTGTCTGCGGCAAGCATAGCCTCGACGGCGTTGATAGTCCATGCAGAAACATCAAACTTGTGCGCAGGCAGCGGGCCTCCCGTCCCAGTGAAATCCACGGTGGACAGGTCAAGACAGTCGACGTACATGAGCTGATGCAAAACAATTTTAAAAAGAAAGAAATATCAGTTGCCATCATGGGTACTGTGTGGAGGAAAACAGGATAATATATGTTACCATGATAATCAAGTTGAGGTGCATGAAAGAAGAGAAGAAAAAGAAGAAGATGCCATCTACATGTGCTAATTGCCATCATAGTGTGATAGCAGTTGCCATGTTGTTATGATGGCAGTTGCCATCATAGTATGATGACAGTTGCCATACTAATATGATGGGAGTTGCCATATTGTCATTATGGCAGTTGCCATCTTGATATGATCAGGTTGCCATCTTGTTATGATCAGGTTGCCATGTATGAATAAAAGTGTGTTAAAAAAACAGTGTTCACAGAAAGAACTGGTAAAAAATACCATTAAATGCAGTGGACAACCCTTTTGGTACATCTTGCTTGAGAATGCATCGTGCAGGAAGTCGGCAATAAACTTACACCAATTCATGTTCTTCACATTTCCCAGATCCGCCTGCACCACACAAAATTTCAGGACAAAAAAGGTTGCCGCATCAGAAATCAAACGGAAAAAAACAACGGAAAACGCTGGCAGTCACTAGCTTTACACATGACATCGGAGCCAAAAAGATCAAAGGAAAATAAAATAGTAAAGATGGATCATTCACCAGGATGGGGAAGCATTTGTTGCTTGGGCGAAGAGAGGTGGTCGGCGCGAAAACAGCTGAGATGAGGTACATGAGTAGCTTCATCTTGAAAACATCTCCATGCGTCGTCATGGCCTGCAGCGAATCTGCCACTGCAGACGTGTTCGGCATGGATTCCGACCCAGGAAACAAACGGGGGAACAGTGCTTCCTCGATCTCATTGTTGACCTCGTATGGGACTTTGATATGTCCACGAGGCACACCCAAAGTGCAGAACACGGATTCCTCGTTCAACGGTAGTCTTCCACGTCCCGGAATCACGAAGTCCCTGGAGGCAGGGTCGTAGATCTCATCAATCCAGTCACATACAGGGTTGACAAGGTTCGTGCACCGGACATCCATCATAGACTGCATACCCATCTCAGCAGCAGCCCCCTTCTGATCGTCGGTGAATTTGTCAGTTAACGCAGTCAGTCATTCTTGGGAGGCTCTGTTGCGAATACATTTCTTCTTCTGCAAAAAATAGACAAAAAGTGGTCAGTTGTTGCCATGTTTTTGCAAAAAGTGATGAGTTGTTGCCATGTTTTGCAATGTCATGAAATTTTAGTTCGTGTCAGACGACTGCAAGCTCGAGGTGTCAACCAGTAACATAAAGCAGGAGGAAGGGGGGATGTGTGAACATTTACCTCATCACCCTCTTTTTCTCCATCCAGTTACCCGATTACGCTGTGGTGGATCCATGAAATCATCATCATCGTTTTGATGATCACCACGAGCCATTCTGCTGAGATAGGAACATACCAAATTGTCATGGTGGAAATGTAAATGCAAGAGGTAAGCAGTTGCCACCTAACATAAAATGTCAACTAGTGAATGCAGAAAAAATAACATGAACACACACGCACCCCTCCTATGATTGTCGGAAAACATAAACGTGTCAAGTAAGCACGTTGGTTACATTATCAAGTAAAAAAAAGTGTACATATGGTAAATGCACTTGAAAACAAAAAATGTTGAAGTTGCCATGTTAGCCCAAGATAGTACGATAGAAAGTCACAGAATCCTCCACATCAGAAAAACTAAGATGTGGCAGCTCACACACTGTCCTAAAAATACACCAATCAAATGCCACTTGTTCAGCGGCAGAAATGTGCTAGGGTGAAATTGCCGTGCTGAAATGCAACACATACTACAACAAATCGATGAAACCACATCTAATCAAGAACCTGAAAGTTGCCACAGTGTGATCAGATATCACAAAGTCGTTGTGGCAAAACAAAAAAAATTGTGCCTACATTACAATGAATTTGCCATATTGTACTGACTGCGGCATGGCAACAGACATGATGTGGTCAGCCAAAAACTTGCCACATGCAAAGCATATGTATGGCATCTGACACAATTGATATGCAAATTTGGTTGCCACATTATGCAGCCAATTTGCCACACTGTCTTATCTGCAGAATAGCAACAGACAGTGTGTTCACATTCTATTTGCCACATGAATATACTATCCAAGTGGCAACAGGCACACTTGATGTGCACATTAGTTGCCGTCCAGTGCAGTTGGCTCCTGAAACTGCATTGACTACCGATTGTGGCAACTATCACAGTGTGGTAACTATCACAAATCATTCAGAAAAATTAGATGCCACAATGAAAAAGCATGTTTGTGGCTACTATCACAGTAATTCAGCAAATTTAGTTGCCACATGGAAGAGCGTGTGTGTGGCAACTATCATAGTCATTCAATAAAAATAGTTGCCCCATGCGAAAGCTTATATGTGGCAACTAACACAGTCATTTCAGTAATTTGTTGCAGCAAGGGGAAACACGTTTGTGGCAACTATCACATTTGTTCAGGGAGTTAGTTGCCACACAATCATGATAGTTAATGAAACTATCAAGTTCGCCTCATACTACAATTTCAAAACCCAACTAACTAGATCTAGGGTTCAATGGCAACTACCGCGACTTCAAATTCACCCTCAAAATTCTCCCACGAACTGACTGCAAACACAAATTCAAACCAATGCGCATCAAACAAACCAGGAGACACCTGCCCAATCCATAGGCAAGACTAGTGCGTGCCTCCAAACAAGCATAACCACACCGACGATGCCGCGGCCGAGGCCGCGACGAAACTGCCCAGTGCCACCAAAAACGGCTAGCAGACGACTTCGGCGCCGGCGGGAACGCCGACGCATCGCCGAATCACCTGAATCTCTACGAATCTCGATCGAGGAATCGAACAGGGAGGGAAGGGGGAAAATGCAGGAAGGGACTGCGAGAGTTGTAGCGAGCATTACCTTCAACCCACAGGCGCTCCGGCGAAGCCGCTCCGTTCCGGCGAGCACCACCGACGGCCGCGAACACCGTCGCCTTCTCCCCTCGCCTTCTCCTCCAATGGTTTGAAATGCGAGTGGGTTGTGCCAGTAACTGCGGTGCGGGTGAGTAAATGGAACCGTGAGGGAGAAGGGGCAGAGGTGTGCGACGTGTTTGACATCAACCGCGATCAGAGCATGGCGTGCGGGCGCATAGCAGTTCCACCGCACGCCTCCGAGTGGCAACCGCTGACTGCGGGATGGCAACCAACGTGTGGGCGAACTGACTCGCACACCACACACGCGCCTCGTCCTACGTGGCGCAGAAAACCGGCCGGTTTGTTCCAAGATTCGTGCACAAAGTTGCCAACGGAGATGCTTCCGTGTGGTCGGGATGGTGAACGCCCACACGTGTGAGCGTTAACATTTCCGTACTATTAAGCCATTTCATTGGTTCTCTCCAAACTTGCAACATAAAAAAAGATCCACATGTACGTGTTAATTGTTCAAAAATCCCATGTATACCACTATACTATGTGTACATGCACAACTCTAAACCGTAAATTCAATGTGTGTTAGGCCTGATTACTGCCTATTGGTGGGACTGATGCGTTGGTCGGTGGGTTTGCGAGTTGTAACATGACTCTATAAACGAACTAAAACATGAATACATGATCCAGCGGGCCAAGTAACGATCACCATCTCAAAAACCTATCAAACACCGGGTACAAAATCCGGGTAAGTCGAAACCATTGTGAAGTCATGATTTTATCAACAAGAAGAGAGCGGTGAAAATGACGGGTGGTTCGCACCAGACAACAAGGACCCGACGACTGGACTAGTATGCAAAAATTGCTCAAAAGGAAGAGCAACTTACATAATGATTTTGCAAAAAGAACTACATAATGAAAGTCAATTCACAAAAAATAATTACATAATGAAAGTTAATGTAGAATTAAAATTGAACATCATTTTGAAGTAAAATTTGTTGCGGCGGCCGAAATAAGAACCCTCACTATGGTGAACTCTCGTTGTTGAAACTAATCAGTTAGTTTAGGATTTAGATTGTACTTCTCGAACAAAAATTATTTTAATAAACTATTAAATAGTTGTATTTTTTTCTCATTAAACTCCGCTGCAGCTCAGAACTGTTCCTGCCTTCGGCAAGGCCGCGGATGTGCCACTACCTCCTCGCAAAATACAACGTGCAGTGCATGTTTGTTACTTTTCACCTCATGCATTGATGGGCCCCATGTGCATGGCCATTAGTCAACTACTACTAGTCTTTGCTGATACTCCCTCCATTCCTAAATACTTGTCTTTCTAGGCATTTCAACAAGTGACTACATACGGAGCAAAATGAGTGAATCTACACTCTAAAATATGTCTACATACATCCGTATGTAGTAGTCATTTGAAATGTCTAGAAATACAAATATTTAGGAACGGAGGGAGTAGATGGATAGGAGTACTCCAAGTACATGCATGCAACACTTAGTAAACAGGAATAAAAAAAATCAAAGAAAATAGAAAGCTGACCCTTCAAGAAGAAACAAAGTAAAAATTAAATTAGAAAAAATATATGAAAAAATCACACAATTTACACAAAAAATGAACATTTTTATAATATGCAAGCATAATTATATAGTAGAGGACTTTCTGTATAAAGACGTTTTCTCTAAAGGAATGAATAAGTGGCATTCTTACTACCCTTTAAGAAGAAACAAAATAAAAAAGGGGTTAAAAGAATATTCCTTACAAGGAATGAATTGGTGGCACACAACTTATACTCGAATTTTGCTTTTTTACAATATGCAAAAATAACATATTATATATAGTTGAATTTCCACAAAAATATAATTTGCACAAAACTACAACAAAATCAAAATAACCAAGTTTTATAAGAAATAATGAATTAGTGGCATTGGTATTACCCTTTAAGAAGAAATAATTTTTTAATAGTTTTTATCACAAATTATACAAAAATGCATTTGTTCTACTATGAAAGAATAAAGACATAATACTGACTTTTTCACGAAATGGAGGTTTCCTAAGAACGAATGAGTTAGTGGCATTAAAATTACCTTTAAACAAGATAGAAAATGAAATAAAAATTGGAAATAATGATGTTTTCTGATGAAGAATAAATTAGTGTCATTTGTATTACCCGTTAAGAAGAAAGAAAAACCTAAGAAAGAATGTATTTGTGTCATTGTTGTTACCCTTAAAGAAAACCACAATTGAGACTAAAGTGATATCAAAGTGACTAAGTTTTCTAATAATTAATGAATGCTACATTGACATTACCCTTTAAGAAGAAAGAACAAGAAAAGGAGTAATAAAAAATTGTAACAAATTTACAAAAGAAATTGCTTTTCAATAAAATAGAAGAATAAACCTATAATAGTGGAATATTCGCAAAAACAATCTAAGAAGTAATGAATTAATGTTATTTGGGGTTACCCTTAAAGAAGAAAGAAAATGAATTGAAAACAAGCAAACTAAAAATAGTGAAGTATTCTATGGAAAATGCATTTTTGAAGGGAAAGGCAGATTGAATTCGTGGCATTGGTATTCCTCTTTGAGAAGAAAGAAAAGGATAAAAATATCACACAATTCACAAGAAATGGAATTTCTAATAATATGCAAAAATAATAATGTAATATTAGAATTTTGCACAAAATTTTATGAAGACAGAATAAATTAGTGGCATTGGTATTACCCCACATGGATGAAAAAACTGAAATAAATACTAAAACTAAATCAAGTAACCCGAAACAAGAGAAAATCTAAATTCAGCATAAAAACTCATGGAACAATATAAGTAAAAAAAGCACGAATCTTGACAAAAATCAACCATTTAAAAATTGACTTACCAAAATTTATAAATTAGACAACTTACTGTTGGGAAACGTAGCATGCAATTTCAAAAAAATTCTACGCTCACGCAAGATCTATCTAGGAGATGCATAGCAACGAGGGGCGAAGAATGTGTCCACGTACCCTCGTAGACCAAAAGTGGAAGCGTTTGACAAGGCGGTTGATGTAGTCGAACTTCTTCTAGCTCCGACTGATCAAGTACCGACGTACGCACCTCCGAGTTCTATACATGTTCAGTGCGATGCGTTCCTCGCCCTCTTGATCCAGCAAGGTGTCGAGAAAGTAGATGACTTCCGTCAGCACGACGGTGTGGTGACGGTGATGGTGATGTGATCCGTGCAGGGATTCTCCTAAGCACTACGAAGATATGACCGGAGGCATAACTTATGGAGGGGGCCGCCGCACACGGCTAGGACTAGATGTTGTGTATTCTAGGCACCCGCTCCCCACGTAAATATAGGTGGGAGGGGGAGGGGAGCAGCCATGGGGCACCCCAAGTAGGAGGAATCCTACTTTGGGTCCTCTCCCAATTCGGCCTCCCCCCTTTCCTTATTTCCAGAGGGGGGGAAAAGGTAATTAATACGAGGGAGAGAAGGAAAGGGGGGGGGGACCCCCTCTTTCCCTTCCCCACTCGGCCTCCTTCCTTGGGGGGCGCCACCTCTTCTGGGCTGGTGTGCTCCCCTCCTATGGCCCATATGGCCCATATCTTTTCTCGAGGAGTTTC
>NC_041384.1:740570009-740575468 GCF_002162155.2 Triticum dicoccoides
CGGTACTCCGATAAATACCCGATACTATCCGCAATACTTCCAGTGTCCGAATACTATCATCCTATATATCGATCTTTACCTATTGACCATTTCGAGACTCCTCGTCATGTCTGTGATCTCATCCAGGACTCTGAACAACATTCAGTCACCAAATCACATAACTCATATAATACTAAATCGTCATCAAACGTTAAGCGTGCGGACCCTATGGGTTCGAGAACCATGTAGACATGACTGAGACACCTCTCCGGTCAATAACCAATAGCGGAACCTTGATGCTCATATTGGCTCCTACATATTCTACGAACATCTTTATCGGTCGAACCCTAATGACAACAAACGTTATTCCCTTTTTCATCGGTATGTTACTTGCCCGAGATTCGATCGTCGGTATCCACATACCTAGTTCAATCTCGTTACCGGGAAGTCTCTTTGCTCGTTTCGTAATACATCATCTTGTAACTAAGTTATTAGTCATTTTGCTTTCAAGGCTTCTTATGATGTGCATTATCGAGAGGGCCCAGAGATACCTCTCTGGTACTCGGAGTGACAAATCCTAATCTCGATCTATGCCAACCCAACAAACACCTTCGGAGAAACCTGTAGAGCATCTTTATAATCACCCAGTTATGTTGTGACGTTTGATAGCAGACAAGGCATTCCTCCGATATCCGGGAGTTGCATAATCTCATAGTTGAAGGAATATGTATTTGACATGAAGAAAGCAATAGCAATAAAACTGAACGATCAATATGCTAAGCTAACGGATGGGTCTTGTCCATCACATCATTCTCCTAATGATGTGATCCCGTTCATCAAATGACAACACATGTCTATGGTTAGGAAACTTAACCAACTTTGATTAACGAGCTAGTCTAGTAGAGGCTTACTAGGGACACGGTGTTTTGTCTATGTATCCACACATGTATCAAGTTTTCGGTTAATACAATTCTAGCATGAATAATAAATATTTATCATGATATAAGGAAATATAAAATAACAACTTTATTATTGCCTCTAGGGTATATTTCCTTCAGTCACCTACTTGCACTACAATCAATAATCCAGTTCACATCGCCATGTGATTTAACACTAATAGTTCTTTATTTTATTAACACCCATAGTTCACATCGCCATGTGACCAATACCCAAAGAGTTTATTAGAGTAAATAATCTAGTTCACATCGCTATGTGATTAACACCCAAAGAGTACTAAGGTGTGATCATGTTTTGCTTGTGAGAGAGGTTTAGTCAACGGGTTTGCCACATTCAGATCTCTATGTATTTTGCAAATGTCTACGTCTACAATGCTCTGCACAGAGCTACTCTAGCTAATTGCTCCAACTTTCAATATGTATCCATATTGAGACTCAGAGCCATCCGGATCAGTGTCAAAGATTGCATCGACGTAACCCTTTACGCCGAACTCTTTGTCACCTCCATAACCGAGAAAAATTTCCTTAGTCCTCTTTAGGTACCTAAGGATAATTTTGACCGCTGTCCAGTGATCTACTCCTGGATCACTATTGTACCCCCTTGCCAAACTCATGGCAAGGTACACAATAGGTCTGGTATACAGCATGGCATACTTTATAGAACCTATGGCTGAGGCATAGGGGATGACTTTCATTCTCTTTCTATCTTCTACCGTGGTCAGGATTTGAGTCTTACTCAACTTCATACCTTACAACTCAGGCAAGAACTCCTTCCTCGACTGATCCATTTTGAACTCCTTCAAAATCTTATCAAGGAATGTACTCATCGAAAGTCTTATCAAGCGTCTTGATCTATCTCTATAGATCTTGATGCCCAATATATAAGCAGCTTCACCGAGTTCTTTCTTTGAAAAACTCCTTTCAAACACTCCTTTATGCTTGTCAGAAAATTCTATATCATTTCCGATCAACAATGTGTCATTCACATATACTTATCAGAAAGGCTGTAGTGCTCCCACTCACTTGTAAATACTGTCTTCACCATAAGTCTATATAAAACTATATGCTTTGATCAACTCATCAAAGCGTATATTCTAACTCCGAGATGTTTGCACCAGTCCATAGATGGATCGCTGGAGCTTGAACATTTTGTTAGAACCTTTGGGATTGACAAAACCTTCTGGTTGCATCATATACAACTCTTCTTTAATAAATCCATTAAGGAATGAAGTTTTGATATCCATTTGCCAGATTTCATAAAATGCGGCCATTGCTAACATGATTCGGACAGACTTAAGCAACGATACGAGTGAGAAAATGTCATCGTAGTCAACACCATGAACTTGTCGAAAACATTTCGCGATAATTCGAGCTTTGTAGATAGTAACACTACCATCAATGTCCGTCTTCCTATTGAAGATCCATTTATTCTTAATGGTTTGTCGGTCATTGGGCAAGTCCAGCAAAGTCCACACTTTGTTCTCATACATGGATCCTATCTCAGATTTCATGGCCTCAAGCCATCTGTCGGAATCTGGGCTCATCGTAGCTTCTTCATAGTTCGTAGGTTCGCCATGGTCTAATAACATGACTTCCAGGACAGGATTACCGTACCACTCTGGTGCGGAACGTGCTCTGTTCAACCTACGAGGTCCAGTAGTAACTTGATCCGAAGTTTCATGATCATCATCATTAGCTTCCTTTCTAGTTGGTGTAGGCATCACGCGAACGGATTTCACTGATGTGCTACTTTCCAATTCGAGAGAAAGTACAATTACCTCATCAAGTTATACTTTCATCGCACTCACTTTTTTCGAGAGAAACTCCTTCGCTAGAAAGGTTCCATTCTCGGCAACAAAGATCTTGCCTTTGGATCTGTGGTAGAAGGTGTACCCAATTGTTTCCTTAGGATATCATATGAAGACACACTTCTCTGATTTGGGTTCGAGCTTATCAGGCTGAAGCCTTTTGACATAAGTGTCGCAACCCCAAACTTTAAGAAACGACAGCTTGGGTTTCTTGCCAAACCATAGTTCATATGGTGTCGTCTCAACGGATTTAGACGGTTCCCTATTTAACATGAATGCAGCTGTCTCTAATGCATAACCCCAAAACGATAGGGGTAAGTCGGTAAGAGAAATCTTAGATCACACCATATCTAATAAAGTACGGTTACGACGTTCGGACACACCATTATGCTGTGGTGTTTCAGGTGGCGTGAGTTGTAAAACTATTCCACATTGTTTTAAATGAAGGCCAAACTCGTAATTCAAATATTCGCCTCCGCGATCAGATCATAGAAACTTTATTTTCTTGTTATGATGATTCTCCACTTCACTCTGAAATTCTTTGAACTTTTCATGCGCTTCATATCAATATGACCAAAACGGCAGTGCCACAGGTATGTTGCACTATCATTATCAACTTTGCATCTTTTGGCATCAATATAATGAATATGTATATTACTACGATCGAGATTCAATAAACCATTTACATTGGGTGTATGACCATAGAAGGTTTTATTCATGTAAACAGAAAAACAATTATTCTCCGACTGAAATGAATAACCGTATTGCAATATACATGATCCAATCATATTCATGCTCAATGCAAACACCAAAATAAATTTTTTTAGGTTCAACGGTAATCCCGAAGGTAGAGGGAGTATGCGATGGTGATCTTATCAACCTTGGAATCACTTCCAACACACATCGTCACCTCGCCCTTTATGTTCAGTTTGCAACTCCAGTTTCGAGTTACTAATCTTAGCAACTAAACCGTATCAAATACCCATGGGCTACTATGAACACTAGTAAAGCACAGATCAATAACTTGTACATTAAAAATACCTTTGTTCACTTTGCCATCATTCTTATCCGCCAAGTATTTGGGGTAGTTCCGCTTCCAGTGACTATTTATTTTGCAATAGAAGCACTCAGTTTCAGGCTTGGGTCTAGCTTTGGGCTTCTTCATGGGAGTGGCAACTTGCTTGCCATTCTTCTTGAAGTTCCCTTTCTTTTCCTTTTCCCCTTTTTCTTGAAACTAGTGGTCTTGTTAAACATCAACATTTGATGCTCTTTCTTGATTTCTACCTTCACCGATTTCAGCATCGCGAAGAGTTCGGGAATCAGTTTCGTCATCCCTTGCATATTATAGTTCATCATGAAATTTTAGTAGCTTGGTGATAGTGACTAAAGAACTCTGTCAATCACTATATTATCTGGAAGATTAACTCCCACTTTATTCAAGGGATTGTACTACCCAGACATTCTGAGCATATGCTCACTTGCTGAGCTATTCTCCTCCATCTTGCAGGGAAAGTATTTGTCAGAGGTCTCATACCTCTCGACATGGGCATGAGTCTGAAATACCAATTTCAACTCTTGGAACATCTCATATGCTCTGTGGTGTTCAAAACCTTTTTGAAGTCCCGGTTCTAAGCTGTAAAGCATGGCGCACTAAACTATCAAGTAGTCATCATACCGAGCTTGTCAAACATTCATAATGTCTACATCTGCTCTTGCAATAGATTTGTCACCTAGCGGTGCATTAAGGACATAATTCTTCTGTGCAGCAATGAGGATAACCCTCAGATCATGGACCCAGTCCGCATCGTCGCTACTCTCATCTTTCAACTTGGTTTTCTCTCGGAATATATGAAACATATAGGAGCTAAATCGCGAGCTATTAATCTACAACATAGATATGCAAATACTATCAGGACTAAGTTCATGATAAATTAAGTACAATTAATCAAATTACTTGAGAACTCCCACTTAGATAGACATCCCTCAAGTCATCTAAATGATACGTGATCCAAATCAACTAAACCATGTCCGGTCATCACGTGGGATGGAGTAGTCATCAACGGTGAACATCTCTATATTGATCATATCTACTATATGATTCACGTTCGACTTTTCGGTCTCCAGTGTTCCGAGCCCATGCCTGTACTGTTGGGGAACATAGTAATTTCAAAAAAATTCCTACGCACACACATGATCATGGTGATGCATAGCAACGAGAGGGGAGAGTGTGTCCACACACCCTTGTAGACCAAAAGCGGAAGCGTTAGCACAACACGGTTGATGTAGTCGTACGTCTTCACGATCTGACTGATCCGAGTATCGAACGTACGGCACCTCCGAGTTCAGCACACGTTCAGCTCGATGACGTCCCTCGAACTCCGATCTAGCCGAGCTTTGAGGGAGAGTTCCGTCAGCACGACGGCGTGGTGACGGTGATGATGATGCTACCGACGCAGGGCTTCGCCTAAGCGCCGCTACAATATTATCGAGGTGGAATATGGTGAAGGGGGGCACCGCACACAACTAAGAGATCGAGAGATCAATTGTTGTGTCTCCAAGGGGTGCCCCCTCCCCATATATAAAGGAGTGGAGGAGGGGGAGGGGACCGACCTCCCTGGGCGCGCCCCATGAGGAGTCCTACTCCCACCCGGAGTAGGACTCCCCCCTTCCAAGAGGGAGTAGGAGAGGAGAGGGAAGGAGAGAGAGGGGGAAAGGA
>NC_041384.1:740575969-740579957 GCF_002162155.2 Triticum dicoccoides
GCGAGGCTGCCCTTGGCCGCCCCTCCTCTTCTCCACTAGGGCCCAATAGGCGCATTAGTCTCCCCGAGGGGTTCCAGTAACCCCCCAGTACTCCGGTATGTGTCCGAAACTCCCCGAAACCATTCCGGTGTCCGAACATAGTCGTCCAATATATCGATCTTTATGTCTCGACCATTTCGAGACTCCTCGTCATGTCTGTGATCATATCCGGGACTCCGAACTACCTTCGGTACATCAAAACACAAAACTCATAATACCGATCGTCATCTAACTTTAAGCGTGCGGACCCTACGGGTTTGAGAACTATGTAGACATGACTGAGACACGTCTCCGGTCAATAATCAATAGCGGAACCTGGATGCTCATATTGGCTCCTACATATTCTACGAAGATCTTTATTGGTCAAACCGCATAACAACATACATTATTCCATTTGTCATCGGTATGTTACTTGCCCAAGATTCGATCGTCAGTATCTCAATACCTAGTTCAATCTCATTACCGGCAAGTCTCTTTACTTGTTCCGTAATACATCATCTAGCAACTAACTCATTAGTCACAATGCTTGCAAGGCTTATAGTGATGTGCATTACCGAGAGGGCCCAGAGATACCTCTCCGACAATCGGAGTGACAAATCCTAATCTCGAAATACGCCAACCCAACAAGTACCTTCGGAGACACCTGTAGAGCACCTTTATAATCACCCAGTTACATGGCGTTTGCATTTCATACAATTGCTTCTACAACTATTGCTAACGCATAGTGATAAAGTAAAGCAATTACATGGCGTTTGCATTTCATACAATAAAGAGATAACCATAAGGCTCTTGCCGGTTACCAATAACTTACAAAACATGATCATCTCATACAATGACATATATCACATCATGTCTTGACCATATCACATCACAACATACCCTGCAAAAATAAGTTAGACGTCCTCTACTTTGTTGTTGCAATTTTACATGGATGCTACGGGCTTCTAGCAAGAACCGTTCTTACCTACGGCAAAAACCACAATGGTGATTCATCAAGTTTGCTGTTTTAACCTTCTTCAAGGACCGGTAGTAGTCAAATTCGATTCAACTAAAGTAGGAGAAACAGAAACCCGCCAGCCACCTTTATGCAAAACTAGTTGCATGTCAATCGGTGGAATCGGTCTCATGTGCGTGGACATGTAAGGTTAGTCCGGGCCGCTTCATCCCACAGTACCTCTGAATCAAAATAAGACGTAGGTGGTAAGAAGTATGACTAACACCACCCACAATTCTTTGTGTTCTACTCGTGCATATCATCTACGCATATACCTGGCTCATTATGCCACTATTGGGAAGCGTAGTATGCAATTTCAAAAAATTCCTACGCTCACGCAAGATCTATCTAGGAGATGCATAGCAACGAGGGGGGAAGAGTGTGTCCACGTACCCTCATAGACCAAAAGCAGAAGTGTTTGAAAACACGGTTGATGTAGTCAAACTTCTTCTAGCTCCGACCGATCAAGTAACAAACGTACAACACCTTCGAGTTCTGCACACGTTCAGCGCGATGCATTCCTCGCCGTCTCCAGCAAGGTGTCGAGGAAGTAGATGATTTCCGTCAGCATGACGGCGTGGTGACGGGGATGGTGATGTGATTCGCGTAGGTCTTCGCCTAAGCACTACGAAGATATGACCGGAGGCATAAACTGTGGAGGGGGGCACCGTACACGGCTAGGAATAGATGTTGTGTGTCCTAGGCGCCCCCTCCGACGTATATATAGGTGGGAGGGGGAGGGGAGCAGCCATGGGGCGCCCCAAGTAGGAGGAATCCTACTTGGCATCCTCTCCAAATTCGGCCTCCCCCCTTTCCTTATTTCTGGAGGGGGGGTAAGGTAATAGGAGGGAGAGAAGGAAAGGGGGGCTAAACCCCCTCTTTCCCTTCCCCACTCGGCCTCCTTCCTTGGGGGGGGGTACCCCTTGTGGGCTGGTGTGCTCCCCTCCTATGGCCCATATGGCCCATGTCTTTCCCCCAGGGGTTCCAGAAACCCCCCCGGTACTCCGATAAATACCCGATACTATCCGGAACACTTCCGGTGTCTGAATACTATCATCCTATATATCAATCTTTGCCTCTCGACCATTTCTATACTCCTCGTCATGTCCGTGATCTCATCCGGGACTCCGAACAACATTCGGTCACCAAATCACATAACTCACATAAAACTAAATCGTCATCGAGCGTTAAGTGTGCGAACTCTACGGGTTCGAGAACTATGTAGACATGACCGAGACACCTCTCCGATCAATAACTAATAGCAAAACCTGGATGCTCATATTGGCTCCTACATATTCTACAAACATCTTTATCGGTCGAACCCTAATGACAACATACGTTATTCCCTTTGTCATCGGTATGTTACCTTCCCGAGATTCGATCATCGTTATCCACATAGCTAGGTCAATCTCGTTACCGGCAAGTCTCTTTACTCATTCCGTAATACATCATCTTATAACTAACTCATTAGCCACTTCGCTTGCAAGGCTTCTTATGATGTGCATTACCGAGAGGGCCCAGAGATACCTCTCCGATACTCGGAGTGACAAATCCTAATCTCGATCTATGCCAACCCAACAAACACCTTCGAAGATACCTATAGAGCATCTTTGTAATCACCCAGTTATGTTGTGATGTTTGATAGCACATAAGGCATTCCTCCGGTATTCGGAAGTTGCATAATCTCATAGTCGAAGGAATATGTATTTGACATGAAGAAAGCAATAGCAGTAAAACTGAACGGTCAATATGCTAAGCTAATGGACGGGTCTTGTCCATCACATCATTCTCCTAACGATGTGATCTCGTTCATCAAATCACAACACATGTCTATGGTTAGGAAACTTAACCATCTTTGATTGACGAGCTAGTCTAGTAGAGGCTTACTAGGGACACGGTGTTTTTGTCTATGTATCCACACATGTATCAAGTTTCGGGTTAATACATTCTAGCATCAGTAATAAACATTTATCATGATATAAAAAAAATATAAAATTACAATTTTATTATTGCCTCTAGGGCATATTTTCTTCACTTACATATAGCTAAAGTGCATAAAAATTATATTTGCATCTAATACCGACCATGTCATCCCCCTCGTATTCTTTTCATAAACACACTAACTCCGCGCACACATGAAAACATCCATCCACGCCCATCGACAAAACAAAACGCACATGCATAGACACACACTCACACGCATAGACACACACGGACAATAGACTTGCGCACACAAATGTTACACATCTTCTTGCTCAATTGATCAAGCCTTGTACATGGATGCACCAACCCAAAAGTATCAACCAATGTTTTCGCCGGACAATATACGTTTAGTGAAAAAAAATAACTGAGCCTAACTTTATTTTCAGGCGACTATGCAATAGCTAAAGCGTCAATAAATTCTACCTGTTATAACTACCCAAATCTACATGAAGGTCTTAATTGTTCGAGCTAAGTGTCAGTGGAAGAAACTTACATAGAATATATATGAAATTATCAGCTGTGTTGTGCAAAATGCAAGGGACCATAATACGATAATCATTTAGAATCAAAGAGCTTTATTGAAAAAATTAGCATAATTTTTGACAGGTAGGGGATGTCCAGCTAGGTGTGGGGATTTTTTCGTGCTTTCCGCTCTATGTTTGACATCCGCAACATCTTAAGCAGGATTGAGGTTTGTTGCACGTGAATTAGGTAGTTATGGTAGAGTTCACCATCAGCTTTTTTTGGATAGGCTGCCCCGCGCGTGTGTGTGGTGCTGCACATGTGTTTACACTATTGTTGTCGCAATGTATAAAGCTCTTTCCTCTCTATGTTTGACGATCCGCAACATCTCAAGCAGGTTTGAGGTTTGTTGCGCGTTAATTAGGTAGCTATATGGTAGAAATCACCATACGCTAACTTTTCGATGAGGCTGCCCCGCGCGTGTGTGTGCCGCTGCACATGTGTTGACAG
>NC_041384.1:740580160-740583838 GCF_002162155.2 Triticum dicoccoides
ACACATCAAAAATGAATTAAAAAATAAAGTATGGTATTTTTTCCATGAGCCACAACTTTTCATATTTCCAAGCCCAAAGGTAATACTTATATAATTTACAACCCATGCAAGATTCTGAATATCTTGAGTTTAAAAAAAATTGGTGTGATTTTTTCCTTCAATAGTAAACCGGCATGGGTTAAGTAGACGACTAAATGGACCACGTCGACTATTCACAGGGGCTTGTCATGTTTGTATTGGCATCCTTGACATTCTTGAGGTGCACCGGGCTCTCTCCATCCTAGAGGCACACCGCACGGCCCTCATCATTGTCGCGGTTCACACAACTATTATGATGTAGATGTAAATATAACTATTATGATGTAGATGTAAATATAACTAACTTTTGCATCTCTGAGGCCCCAAAACCCATCTCCAACAGATGATGTAGATGGAAAAAATACATCTCTGTCTCCCGGAGATGCAAAATACAACACCTTGAGATGCAAATTAGCAGAGGTGTAAAACGGCAGGTCGTGCGCCAACTGCAAACTGTCGTTTAACATTTGCATCTCCGAGGCCCCAAAACCCACCTCCAACTTGTAGGTCGCGTCGATCTAGGATCACCATGCCACTCACCCCCTAAACTCCACATGTATGTCGTGGCGAAGGTCGGCTCACATGCACTGCATCGACCGGCACGCGAGGGCTGCTCCGCTCCTCCAGTTGATCAAGCCCACGCATCGACTTGCCTTGATCCCATCCCGCACCTCCGGTTGATCCAGTCGAGGCATTGAGCGACGTAGACCGGCCATCGGGACTGGATTGATTGGATGTTGTTACTCCACTACGCCAGGAATCGGGACTGGATGGATGGACACGGTCGCTCCTCTCTGTATGCCTCGCATCTAGTAGATCCCCTTTAGCGAAGCCCAACTCCGCTGGAATGGGCAGGCAGCTAGCCGACGGCCTAGTGCACCAGAGGCCTTCGTTTCGGCCTCTCGAGCAATAGCTCACAAGACAGCTGGGCCATGTTTCACACAGGATCTAACAGCCAGGAATGTCTAGATTGTGTAAACGAACGACCGAAAATGCAAATTATTGAGAGATCTCGGTTTGCACTCAGTTTTACTATCTTTAATAGAAGATTTCGTAATTGTGTTAAGATTGTATTAGGTCCAATTTAATATCTCAAAATGTAGCCTCAGACTAACAAGATTTTAAAAATTCTTAGGGGGTTAGATATAAAGGAATGATGGGGTACAAACGTGCGTGCGACGGTGCTTGCGCATATCGATCGGCCAAGTGGCCTGCGCACGGTCATGTGCAAGATGCATTCAGCTATGCAGCTGACAACATGGGCATGCATGTGGATGATCGAAGCGTGGACTTGCGCCGATCGGTTTCTTTTTTTTTAAACTCATGGTTTCTTTTTTAAACATAGTACATACGCAAGCGCTCATACATAGGCGCATACAATCATCTCTATAAACGGACACATGCACATCCTATTGTCATGAGCATCTTTGAGAGACTGAGTCGACATATCATCTTGAGATATACGAAGTCACCATAGGCCCCTCTTCATGGACGGGAAAGTCTTCTTCCACTAAAAACGCAACGCTGAAAATAAATTGAAAATAAATCCAGGATTAATGCGAGAACTGTGCATTTTATCTTGAGAAAGAGTGATCGATTCAGTAGTAATCTAATCGAAACTCTAGATATAAATGGCGTCTTGTATCTTAATCAATTGTCCTTTTTCGAACTGTTGTATGTATCTTATTATTATTCTCGAGAAAGAGGGGTTAGTTGGTAACAACCCAATCAGATCGGTATCAGATTTAAAACGGAAACACATCCCTAATACTAAGCACATGTACCATGAAAAAAGATATATGGACGCGACTAGGGAGCACACGTGTGCTCCTTAGCGTTCCCGAGCACACACCCAAAAAAGGTAAATTTTGTTCTAATGCTATGATGCAAAATTCACTCCAAAATAGGAAAGATCTTGTCCCATGTGTAATTATTACGTGTGTTTAAAATTTTCAAAAAGTCATAACTTTTGAACGAAGCATCAAAATTAAGATTCGTTTTCATCGCTAGATTCTTGGCGACGAGCTCTTCAAGACTAGATCCCATATTGATATGTTTCGACAAACTTTTATTCCTCGCGCAATTTTGGTGCCACGAAGAGGCAACTTTTGTACTACAACAAGCAACTTTTGGTTTGGTTGTTTATCAGATCATTCTGATGTTCTTTTGAGTTGGCTATACGATGACTACCAAATTGCCTATCATCATCTGTAAGTTGCCTACCACAACTATCTATCAACTTTGGTGTTATATGAAGCACCTTGTTGGCCGGTTGCCTGTCATGACTACCTATCCACTCAATGCTCTTATAAAGTTGGCTATCATGACCGTCAAGTTGCCTAGTGTCACCTAGGGAGTTGCTTTTGACGAACTTTTTTTTCTCAAGCAACTTTGCTGCCACAAAGAGGCAATTTTTGATCTACAGTAGGCAACTTTCGGTTAGGCTGTGTATCATGATCACCAATCATCCTAATGTTTTTTTGAGTTGTCTACAATGACTATTAAATTGCCTAACATCACCTATAAGTTGCCTAGCATCAACTATGAAGTTGCTTTCGGAAAACTTTTTTTCTGAAGCAACTTTGGTGCCGCGGATAAGGCAACTTTCGTACTACAGTAGGCAATTTTCTGTTAGGTTGTGTATTATGGTCATCTATCATCCCAATATTCTTTTGAAGTTTGCTATGACGACTACCAAATTGCCTAGCATCACCTATAAGTTGCCTAGCGTCAACTATGAATTTGTTTTCGATGAACTTTTTCTCTCAAGCAACTTTGGTGCCAGAGAGAGACAACTTTTATACTACAGTAGGCAACTTTCGGTTAGGTTGTGTATCATGGTCATCTATCATCCTAATGTTCTTTTAAGTTGCCTATAATAACTACCAAATTGCCTAGCATCACTTGAAAGTTGCCTACCTGTGACTACCTATCAACTTTGGTACTACATACATGATGCACCTTGTTGCCAGGTTGCCTATCATGACTACCTATCAACTCAATGCTCTTATAAAGTTGGTTATCATCTCATGACCGTCAATTTACTTAGCATCACCTATGAAATTGCCTTTGATGAAAAAAAATCTCAAGCAACTTTCGTGCCATGGAGGCAACTTTTGTATCAGTAAGCAACTTTCGATTAGGTCGTCTAACATGGTGACCTATCATCCCAATGTTTTTTTGAGTTGACTATGATGACTATCAAGTTACCTACCATCACCTATAAGTTGCCTACCAAGCTTCATACCATCACTTTTGACGAATTAACTAGTACACATTATACAATGAAGTTGCTTTTGTGTGCCACTAAAGTTATCTTTCCGTAAACAGAAAAGTTGCTTTGAAAGTGGTGCAAAATTTACCACCCCACATAATTTGGCCTCTTTCCCTGGACAGTAAAAGTGGTGTGAAGTTGTCAACCGCCCAAGCAACTTACGACTTGTCCATGTCTCTGGCAAGTGGCCCTTGACCATATTTTCATTTTTTTGTGCTTCTCTCGTGCGTGCCCCTGCCCCCGACTTCACCACTATCCCCAACCACGAAATCCCATCGTCATCGAAATCATCGATTCGCCTCCTCCAATCCATAGACAACTCGACA